>NC_136266.1:30184297-30433299 GCF_964187855.1 Myxine glutinosa | reverse complement strand
CAACGAGTCTTTATCGATTTCGGGTTACCAACGAGGCTTTATCGATTATGTGTTCCCAACGAGTCTTTATCGATTGAGGGTTACCAACGAGTCTTTATCCATTATGGGTTACAAACGAGTCTTTATCGATTATGAGTTACAAACGAGTCTTTATCGATTATGGGTTACAAAGGAGTCTTTATCGATTATGGGTTACAAACGAGTCTTTATCGATTATGGGTTACAAACGAGTCTTTATCGATTGTGGGTTACAAACGAGGCTATCGATTGTGGGTTACAAACGAGTCTTTATCGATTATGGGTTACAAACGAGTCTTTATCGATTATAGGTTGCCAACGAGTCTTATCTCATCTTATCGTATCGATTATGGTTTACCAACGAGTCTTATCTTATCTTATCGATTATGGGTTACCAACGAGTCTTATCTTATCGATTATGGGTTACAAACGAGTCTTTATCGATTATGGGTTACAAACGAGTCTTTATCGATTATAGGTTGCCAACGAGTCTTTATCGATTATAGGTTGCCAACGAGTCTTATCTTATCTTATCGTATCGATTATGGGTTACCAACGAGCCTTTATCGATAATAACATGTGGGACATCGTGTGTGTAATGTACTCATCTGTCTGCACTGTTGTGTTTTATTTGTTTTTAATTTGATCTTTAATGGCATTATTGTGTAGTTATTGGAGGGATTAATGGATATTGTTGCAAGGCCAAATTATTTAGGATTTATTAGCTGATCATTTCTAGAAAGCTCGTGACAAAATTATAGTGTTCAGAAAACACACCAATTATAAACATTCAGGAGTACTGCCTTGTGCCCCCAACCCCACCACTAACATTTGCAAGAAGATTAATATTATTCTTTATTATTCCCATGCTTTTTGAAAAAAAAAAAAACGGGGTTGGGGAATATTGCAATCTGTCCATCGGTCATCTCCTCCTAAATGGTTGTGCAAAAATTGAGCAAACTTCATAGTTATGATCACCACATGGAAGGTAAATGCAAGCGCAGCATAATTTTTGCCCGCCACCTGGGTCGGGGTCAAAGATCAAGTACCAAAAACGCAATTATGGGCACATTTCTTAACATTATTGAATAAAACTTTGTCTATGCGATCAACAATGGGGGATGCATGAAATATGTATTGGTGGTTTTTCAATTTGACTCCCAGTCCATGCCCTGGTGGGTGGGGACCTTCAGCCACAGGGGCCGAGACAGGAAAAACTCGAAGGGCACTCAGTGGAGAGCATACCTACGCCTGGTTAGCCATATCACTCAATGGTGAAGAATCACTTAAAAAATTCTACTAGCTGGATCTGGATCCGGATCTTCACCAAAATGGAAACTATTCTTCCTTGTCAGACACACAACCTGTCCACCAAGTTTCGTCCAAATCCATCCGCAACGCTTTGAGATATCCTGCTATGTATCGTTTTTGGCCCCATCTCCCAATGGTGAAGAATCACTTAAAAAATTCTAGCAGCCGGATCCGAATCCGGATCTTCACGAAAATCTAATCATTTCTTCCTCGTCACAAACGCTACATCTCTGCCAAATTTCGTCCGAATCCGTCCACAAATTTTTGAGATATTTTGTTCACAAATAAACAAACAAACAAACAGACAGACAGAGGTGAAAACATAACCTCCATCCACCTTTGGTGGCGGAGGTAAAGATTTAAATCAAAATTTGACATTGGGTCATTCCTGGTAGAACTTTTGGCATCTCAACTTTGTTTAAAGTGGGAAGCGTGGGGATTTGCAATGGCGCACCATCAACTTCACTGTTTTTTTCTTTAGAAAAGCAAATTGGAACTAAATATCAACTCTTTGATTTAAAAGAAGTGTCATACTGAAAAAGAGACAGTTTTGATAAGGAAGATTTTATTTTTCAACGGAAATTGGGTGACGTTGATTGAACAAATGGGGAATGTAAATATTGCACAGCAATTTTGGTGGAGCTTTAAAATTTCCGTCCTCATCTCCTTTCCCTTTTTACGCTCTTACTTTCCTCTTTTTGATTTTCTTTTCTCAAATTAACCATTGATCCCTCCACTCCTCCTCACCTCGTCCCTTTCTTTCTGCATGTGCAATGTATCGATGACGACGTGCAAATTTTGTTGGAAATCTTTGCCTTTTGTATTACCTGGTGCATCATTCTGTTGTCCAGGTTGTTTATTCAAAACTTTATTCGAAACATGATATATTGCTCGAGAGAGAGAATTAGCTTATTTGTATTTTGATGTGATTTTTGTCCCCACCCGCACCCTCCTGCTTCGTGTGCCCTCTTCTTTGAGTAGGTGAGCGGCCTTTCAAATGCGAGGAGTGTGGCAAGGCGTTCAACCAGAAAGGTGTTCTGCAGATCCACATGGCTAAGCACACTGGCGAACGTCCTTACCGCTGTGCCTTCTGCCCGCACACCTTCTCTCAGCGGGGAAACCTCCGTGCTCATATCCAGCGAGTACATGCCAACGTAAGTGCAAAGCATATGGGCACCATTCACGGCTGTTTACCCAAATATAGCCACCATTGCTTTGCTGATTTGTCCAAAATATTTACCTTTCAGTCCAGCCACAAAGCAAACCCCAACACACGGACTCCAAGCACTATACGCGATTCAACTTAAACTGTACTTTTTATATTCCCCTGTGAAGATTGAAAAGAGGCTTTGGATGGCCTTGCAGTTACAGCGCGGCACCTCCCGGAGACTTCCTGGCAGCGATAGAGTACAAACGGATAACAAGCAGTAAATCTTGAGCAATAATCCTGCCGTGTCTTCCTTTATCGAGCTCCTGAGCCACCAGCAAACTAATAGCCTTCCCACAGACATCCCTCTGACAGCTTAAACGCTGTTTGGTGTGGCCATTTTTTTTGCCGAGGACACATTAGAGGTAGGAGAGCGATGAAAGCTGCTCTGGGCAGTCTGCTTTGAGTTGGATTTATTGTTTCCTCGTCAGTTCGGCGCTGGAGGCCCCCCTCACCCTGGCTACAAACTACCCCCCAAACCTACCCTTATTCCCCCTCCACCATTCCCGTTGCTCCTTCTTTGCTCCTCGGTTTATTCCCGATGCCTGCCTACTGCCGCCTTCTTTTTGGCTGCTCTGCCACAGCATCGATTTGCACTCAACAATACTGGCCCATTGTGTGGATATCTCGATCGCCTGCCAGCAGGCATGCCTGGATGGATGGGCTTTGCTCCTTCTGCCATGTGCACTCCTTGGCCTCTGCACCATGCAATGAGCCAGGGAGGGAGCAGAGGGTCGTGGATAAGAGAGAGCTATTGATGGTCTTTATTGTCTTAGGTTCTTCATTTTGGTGTTGCCTCCATGAAATGCTCTTTGGCCTTTCCTCCAAGACAATCTGCCTGCCTTTCCCGGCAGGTGATGTTCATTCTTAAGCATTCCCTCTTGTTCTCTGGTCACGCACCCCCCCTGACGTTGGATTGGAAAGTAGCAAACAGGGCCATTTATTCTGAAGTATAAATATTACTGTGATCTTAATAACATACCCGTAATGTCCCCTCTCCCCTCCCATATAATTAATGCCTTGCAGAGTATTTATTTAAAAAAATATTATATTCTTTCTTAATCAAAACGGTTTGTTTGCAAGTATTTTCAACTACACTAGGGTCATTAAGCGGAAAGTGTAAGATGAATTTCGCCAAAATAATTGCGAAGAAAAATAAGAAAGACAAATTTTTATACTTTTTTGTGCTGTTATTTCAGTGAAATTGATCTGAAATACTGTTCCTCTTAATGAGTACAGTACTTGTAATATACTTTGCCGCGTTTGATGGATGTGAATTTTAGTGTAAGTATTACAAAAGGGGGTTGAAATCGTGCTACGCATTCCTCCCTCCCCTCACTTCCCCCACAGGGCCCACAAGACAAATGATCGTATGTCTCGGTTAACAATTAACCCTCCGATCCTGCAGTCCTGATTGGGATAGGAATACCAGTCTTTGGCCAAATGGAATATTAATCAAACGTGCCTCATTTTCAATGTTTTCTTTCTCTTTTAAAGCTTCACTTAAAAGCCTGTTATGCTTTGGGAAGTTTGCTGTAAAAATGTACCTCCTTGTAATTATGGCCTGGTTATTTTGCTCGCCGTGCTTGCTTGGTGCTGTTTCGTGCTTGGCGTTGGCTAAGTGCTTCTTTCCGCCCACGTGAGCTAGCAACCTCTGCAGTGCTTGCCAAAGGGATTTATCATCCCAGGTCTATGCTAAGCCTCTTGAGACAGGCAAATGGAAGGGAAAGAGAGAGGATCCAACAGCTGAGCAAGGTTCATTCCAATGCTTCCCCTGAGGTCCCTGTCCGGCTGTGGCTTTATAGCCATGCTTTGCTTGCTGCCGCCTTCGTTTGTTGTTTTCTGTGCACTCATTTAGGCTTGTCCATGACATCGCTAGCCGTGCTCAAACCTTGGATGGAGGTGAGAGTTGCCTAGTGACAAAGGGCCAAATGCAGAGTATATTATTAATTATTTTTTATATTTATTTTTATGTAAAACTCATTGGAGGAATAGTTATTCGCGATATTATATTTGCATCTTGAGATTGGTTGATTACACCCATCTGGTACTTTCTGTCCGTATAAGGCCCGTTTTAGATGGTTGCGCGCCAGGGATGATGGAACTGCTCCCCATCTTCCCGTGTGACCACAGGTGAAGCCTGGTGAGCAGCCTGTGTTTCAGTGTGAGGAATGCAGCTGCGTGTTCAAAAAGCTTGGTAGTTTGAATGCGCATATCAGCAGAATGCATGCAGAGGAAAGTTTCACCATACAACTACTTCCTGACACACCACAGGTTTGCCTCCTTCCTTTGGCTAGGCGATGGGAAGTGAATGTGCTCTCATTGGTTTGTAATCATCATTCATTTGAAACAAACTTTAAAATTAAAATGTATATATTGTGCAATCCAGACATTTAAATGATGATGCTTCAATTTTCACCTGGATTTTTCTTTATAATGCTGTGTAGATAATAAAATAGTACTTTCATTTCTTTTCAAGGTATTCTCCAGTTTTGTGCACCACCGCTCGCACTCTCTCGCCACCGGCCACTCTAGGCTTGTCAACCCCACGTCACACTCGTCTATCCCCCTTCCGCACTTGTCTGCACACCCCATCCACTGCACCTCCTTCCTGCACTCAACTCTCCCCCGCCTGTGCGAGACTATCCTCCACTCATGCTCATCATCCCCTTCCCACACTTATAGTCATCGCCCCACCCTCCCCACGTGTGTACCCCACCCAGTCCACATTCGTCGTCGTCTCTTCTCCCCGCCCCCTCATCCGTATTAACTTTCCCCCCTCTCCTGCACTCACTCGCCCCCCCTTTCCTGCACTCACACGCCCCCCTCTCCTGCACTCACTCGCCCCCCTCTCCTGCACTCACTCGCCCCCCTCTCCTGCACTCACTCACCCCCCTCTCCTGCACTCACTCACCCTCCTCTCCTACACTCACACTCGTCCCCCCCCGTCCTGCACTCACACTCGTCCCGCTCGCCCGCACTCACTCGTCCCGCTCGCTCGCCCGCACTCACTGGTCCCGCTCGCCCACACTCACTCGTCCCGCTCGCCCGCACTCACTCGTCCCGCACGCCCGCACTCACTCGTCCCGCTCGCCCGCACCCACTCGTCCCGCTCGCCCGCACCCACTTGTCCCGCTCGCCCGCACCCACTCGTCCCGCTGGCCCGCACCCACTCGTCCCGCTCGCCCGCACCCACTCGTCCCGCTCGCCCGCACTCACTCGTCCCGCTCGCCCGCACTCACTCGTCCCGCTCGCCCGCACTCACTCGTCCCGCTCGCCCGCACTCACTCGTCCCGCTCGCCCGCAATCACTCGTCCCGCTCGCCCGCACGCACTCGTCCCGCTCGCCCGCACGCACTCGTCCCGCTCGCCCGCACCCACTCGTCCCGCTCGCCCGCACCCACTCGTCCCGCTCGCCCGCACCCACTCGTCCCGCTCGCCCGCACCCACTCGTCCCGCTCGCCCGCACCCACTCGTCCCGCTCGCCCGCACCCACTCGTCCCGCTCGCCCGCACCCACTCGTCCCGCTCGCCCGCACCCACTCGTCCCGCTCGCCCGCACCCACTCGTCCCGCTCGCCCGCACCCACTCGTCCCGCTCGCCCGCACCCACTCGTCCCGCTCGCCCGCACCCACTCGTCCCGCTCGCCCGCACCCACTCGTCCCGCTCGCCCGCACCCACTCGTCCCGCTCGCCCGCACCCACTCGTCCCGCTCGCCCGCACCCACTCGTCCCGCTCGCCCGCACCCACTCGTCCCGCTCGCCCGCACCCACTCGTCCCGCTCGCCCGCACCCACTCGTCCCGCTCGCCCGCACCCACTCGTCCCGCTCGCCCGCACCCACTCGTCCCGCTCGCCCGCACCCACTCGTCCCGCTCGCCCGCACTCTTGTCCTCGTTGTCACCGCCCCCTGCCCACGCTCGTCGATGCCATCGTCGTCCGCCTGCACTTGTTGTCGCCGTCGTCCTCCGCCCGCACTTGTTGTTGCCGTCGTCCTCCGCCCGCACTTGTTGTCGCCGTCGTCCTCCGCCCGCACTTGTACTAGTTGTCACCATCACTTGCCCACGATCGTCGTCGCCATCGTCCCCCGCCTGCACTCGTCGTCGCCGCCATCGTCCCCCGCCTGCACTCGTCGTCGCCATTGTCCTCCGCCCGCACTCGTCGTCGCAGCCATCCTTCGCCCGCACGTGTCCTCATCCTCACCGCCCTCTGCTACACTCGTCGTCGCCATCGTCTCCTGCCTGCACTGGTCGTTGCCGTCATCCTCCGCCCGCACTGGTCGTCGCCGTCGTCCGCCCGCACTGATCGTCGCCATCGTCCGCCCGCACTGGTCGTCGCCGTCGTCCTCCGCCGGCACTGGTCGTCGCCGTTGTCCTCCGCCCGCACTGGTCGTCGCCGTCGTCCTCCGCCCGCACTGGTCGCAGCCGTCGTCCTCCGCCCGCACTGGTCGTCGCCGTCGTCCTCTGGCCGTCGCCGTCGTCCTCTGCCCGCACTGGTCGTCGCCGTCGTCCTCCGCCCGCACTGGTCGTCGCCGTCGTCCTCCGCCCGCACTGGTCGTCGCCGTCGTCCTCTGCCCGCACTGGTCGTCGCCGTCGTCCTCCGCCCGCACTGGTCGTCGCCGTCGTCCTCCGCCCGCACTGGTCGTCGCCGTCGTCCTCCGCCCGCACTGGTCGTCGCCGTCGTCCTCCGCCCGCAGTCGTCCGCCTGCATTGGTCGTCGCCGTCGTCCTCCGCCCGCACTGGTCGTCGCCGTCGTCCTCCGCCCGCACTGGTCGTCGCCATCGTCCTCCGCCCGCACTGATCGTCGCCGTCGTCCGCCCACACTGGTCGTCGCCGTCGTCGTCCGCCCGCACTGGTCGTCACCGTCCTCCGCCCGCACTGGTCGTCACCGTCGTCCT
The DNA here is from genome assembly GCF_964187855.1 of Myxine glutinosa. Lineage (NCBI taxonomy): Eukaryota > Metazoa > Chordata > Myxini > Myxiniformes > Myxinidae > Myxine > Myxine glutinosa. The sequence goes on along the minus strand of NC_136266.1, from coordinate 30,425,870 downwards.
CCGCCCGCACTGGTCATCACCGTCGTCCTCCGCCCGCACTGGTCGTCGCCGTCGTCGTCGTCCTCCGCCCACACTTGCGTCGCCATCATCCTCCTCCCGCACTTGTCCTCATCCTCACCGCCCTCTGCTACACTCGTCGTCGCCATCATCTCCCGCCAGCACTTGTCGTCACCGTCGTCCTCCGCCCACGCTCATCGTCGCCATCATCCCCTGCCCGCACTTGTCGTCGCCATCGTCCCCTGCCCGCACTCGTCGTTGCCATTGTCCCCCGCCCTCACTCGTCGTTGCCATTGTCCCCCGCCCTCACTCGTCGTTGCCATTGTCCCCCGCCCGCACTCGTCGTTGCCATTGTCCCCCGCCCACACTCGTCGTTGCCATTGTCCCCCGCCCGCACTTGTCGCTGTGATCCTCCTCCCGCACTTGTCTGAGTCATCACGGCCCCATGCCCACGCTCGTCGTCGTCGTTGGCGTCGTCGCCGTCCTCCTCCACCCGCACTTGTCACCGTCATCCTCCACCCGCACTTGTCATTGCCGTCATCCTCCGCATGCACTTGTCGTCGCAGTCATCCTCCGCCTGCACTTGTCGTCACCGTCATCCTCCGCCTGCACTTGTCGTCGCCGTCATCCTCCGCCCACACTTGTCCTAGTTGTCACCGCCCCCTGCCCACGCTTGTCGCCATTGTCCCCCGCCTGCACTCATCGCCGCCATTGTCCGCCCGAACTTGTCATAGCCATCATCTCCCGCCTGCACTTGTCGTCACCGTCGTCCTCCCCCCACGCTCCTCAACGCCATCGTCCCCTGCCCGCAGTTGTCGTCACCATCGTTGTTTTCCCGCACTTGTCATCGCCATCATCCCCCGCCCGCACTTGTCGTCGCCATCGTCCCGCGCCCGCACTCGTCGTCGCCATTGTCCGCCCGCAATTGTCGTCGCAGTCATCCTCCGCCCGCACTTGTCCTCGTCGTCACCGCCCCCTCCCCACACTCGTCGCCGTCGTCCTCCGCCCGCACTTGTCGTCGCTATGATCCTCCTCCCGCACTTATCTGAGTCATCACGGCCCCGTGCCCACGCTCGTCGTCGTCGCCGTGGTCCTCCACCCGCACTTGTCGTCGTCGACCTCCACCCGCACCTGTCGTTGCCGTCATCCTCCGCATGCACTTGTCGTCGCTGTCATCCTCTGCCTGCACTTGTCGTTGCAGTCATCCTCCGCCCGCACTTGTCCTAGTTGTCACCGCCCCCTGCCCACGCTTGTCGCCATTGTCCCCCGCCTGCACTCGTCGTCGCCGCCATTGTCCGCCCGAACTTGTCGTCGCCGTCATCCTCCGCCCGCACTTGTCCTAGTTGTCACCGCCCCCTGCCCACGCTTGTCGCCATTGTCCCCCGCCTGCACTCGTCGTCGCCGCCATTGTCCGACCGAACTTGTCACCGTCGTCCTCCGCCGGCACTTGTCCTCACCGTCCTCTGCCCACGCTCGTCCTCGTCGTCACCGCCCCCTGCCCACGCTCGTCGTCGCCATCGTGCACCACCCGCACTTGTCGCCATCATCCTCTGCCTGCACTTATCACTGCCCCCTGCCCACGCTCATCATCCTTGTCGTCATCGTCTCCTGCCCATGCTTGTCCTCACCGCCCCCTGCCCATGCTCGTCGTCACCGCCCCATGCCCACGCTCGTCGTCCTCGTCGTCACCGCCCCCTGCCCACGCTCGTCGTCGTCGTCACAGCCCCCCACCCAAACTCTTCGTCGGCGTGTACAAAATGTAAACTGTTCAGCCCGGCAAAGATATGCACTCTCCCGAGTGCCATTCTAGTTGGATGTGTCGTTTTTGTTGTTATTATAGTAATATGTACAAGGTAGTATTTATTTCTCTGAAGCAATCGTGTTGTTTTTCTTGTTGTGAAGGTAATGTTGGGGTAATATTAATTTTTCTGGAGCGATCCTGTTATTGGAGGTGCACAAGTTGTTCTGAAGGTAATATGTACAAGTAATATTTATTTCCGGAGCAATCGTGTTGTTGTTGTTGTTGTTGTTGTTGTTGTTTTTTGTTGTTCAGTTATATCCCATCTCGATTCTCGAAGAGATTAACTTATAAAATGGATCATGATGTACGTCCATTCGTCCGTCCATGATGTATGTACATTTTGATATTTTTGCCACTCCTCCCTCATCACCTGGCTGATTGATCTGCAATTTGACGCTTGAATACAAGACAGTAGCCCGCACAATCGCTTGGGCTTCAATTTTTGGATTTCGGATTATGCCGGTTTCCAGGTGGGTTACCGTCCTCCACTCCCCCCTCCCCCATCCCTCCTCCCCTCCCACCTCCTCTCCCCCCTCAACCCCGCCCACCTCCCTCTAAACTTCCGTTCCCGACTCGTCTCTAAGTTGTAATAAGATGTCTCCAAGTCTCAACTTAGGAGATGACCAGTTTTAATGAACAGCACATCAAGCATTCATAGAACAGCTCATTCATATTTTTATATGCAGCAAGCAACATCACTCGGCCTCGTATCTCTCATCCGGCCTCCCCCAGCCCCCGCTCCTTCACTTAGGCCACGCCCTCCGCTCACATATTCATATGACATCACCCTTACTCCAAAAAAAAAGGGAAAAAAAGACAAGTTCATACAGAGCATCAAATGGGCTGGAAACATAAGGAGAGAGAGAGAGAGAGAGAGAGAGAGAAACAAAACAAAAAAGAAAATCACAGTATTACCGGGTGAAATGCAATGCAGTTCAGGATGGCTATCCACCCACATATTTACATTAGCTAGACCAATAGGAATCAAATGTCCAGCCTGACAGGCCGTCTGACCGTGCGACCACATCGAGTTTGGGATGCTGGTGGCGTGGTATGCGCTTGGTTATGTGGAGATGATGGTGGCTCCTCGGCAGCACCCAGTTGTCCCTTGGCAATGGCACGGTCAACATCGGTATCCCCGAGGGTATTCTGGAACATCTCGGGCTCAGGCCGCCTCGTCTGGATCTGTTGAGCGGGTCGGATGAGTGGCGGCGATTCCACCTCAGGATGTTTCCTGTTTCCGTGTCGACTTCGTATGACCTTGGCTCCGAGCGGGTGGTGGACACAATTGCTGGTTCCCAAGTGTGGGACCGCCCAGCCTCCTCGAGAACCCGAATTCGTTGGCCCGGTTGAAGTGGCCCAATATCAGGGCCAGCCCGGCAGTCAAAGTATTTTTTTTGGGATGCTTGCCGACGTTCAAGTGCTTCTTGGGTTGCGTCCCGATTCGGTGCTACGTTTGGCACCTTGGTAGGCAGGTTGGATTTCATTTTCCTCCGATTCAGTGGCTCAGCAGGTGATGTGAGGTGGCTGTCAATGGGCGTGGTCCTCAAAATGAGGAGGGCCATGTGTGGGTCAGCACCAGAGAGCTTTGTTTTGTGTAGAGCATTCTTTATGGTTTGCACTCGGCGTTCTATGAAGCCGTTTGATTGTGGGTAGTGTGGGCTTGAAGTACGTCGGTTGAAGCTCCAGTCCTCAGCAAAAAATTTTAAAGCACGGCTGGTAAAATGGCCTCCATTGTCGCTCATGAGAGTCTCTGGAATGCCCTGCTCTGAAAATAGCAGCCGCAGAATACCAATTACGTCGTTATTCGTTTCCCCTGTTGGAAGTTTTCGAACAATGGGGAACTTTGAGTACATATCAGCGAGCAGGAGGTAGTCATGTCCATCCAGGTGGAATATGTCTGCAGCCAGTGTTTGCCATGGCCTGGTTGGGATCTCGTGTGGGATCATTGGTTCCTGGGACTGCCGACGCTGATGGGTCTGGCAAATGTGGCAGGAGCCAATCCAGTTTTCAATATACTCGTTCACCTTGGGCCAGAACACGCAATTGCGTGCCCTGAGCTGGGTTTTGAGGATACCGAGGTGGCCCTCACGTAGCTTCCTGATGGTTTCATGTTATAAACTGGCAGGTATAAGGAGCCACCGCTCTCCCCCCCCCCCCCCCCCACCCCCCCTTCCACATGACACCATCTTCAACACTCAGCTCATCGCGACTAGATGGTATTCATAGAATACTTACCCTGCGCAGTCAACTTGGTGTGAGCCAAATCTTCTGTTTTTGAATGTTTTTGTTTTTTTTTGATCCAATATGGCTGCCAGACCACGTGAGCGATGACATCATAAATTTATATTCTCTAAATAATTGTTGCATCGATCATGCTCAATTAAATTTCAAACTGATCAGACTAAGCGTTGTCCCTGTCGAATTATGACGTCATAATTATGGCACAAATGACGTCATCGTTAACAACACGTATTCCCTATATGGAGTTATTTACAATGAGCCACGTTTCAATTTTTTTAATGCTGACATGGCACACTCTTTACTTTACTGAAATGCAGACACAAATGTTATATTTTCGTCAAAAATCGTCGGAATTTCGCCAAATCTGTTTTGGTCGTGTGTTAATATACCTCAGCGATTGACAAATCTGAAATCAGAATTTTATTTGAGGGCAAAATTACCCTGTGAGGTTGTTCCATATTTTGCCTGCTCGTCATGTGCAGTGTGATAATTAATTACATGACCACTCTAGAAGTCTCTTCTTCTTCACGCAATAACAACTTCTAGCTTCCAGACCGTACATCCAATTATCTTGAAATTTTGCAAGCGTGTTACACTTCATGACCTCTACTACAATATAAAGTTGCACATCGATCAATGAAGCGGTTCAAGAGTTATAAATTTTTAAATATTTTCGTTTAAGTATTTTATCTGCCAAACCAAGTCACCTATCGCAAATTCCAAAAGGTCATTTTAGCAGACTGATATGCTGAACACATATGTGAAGTTTCCCGTCGATAGGCTCAAAAATGAGGGAGGAGCTAGGTTTTAAAAGTGTATGCTTAAAAATGTCATAACTCCGAAACCATGTGACGCATGACGTCATTCTCATTGACTTTTGTGTTCGTCATAGGTATGCGATTCTGTCTGCAAAGTTTGGCCTCGATCTGTTCAGTGGTTTAGGAGAAAATTGGATTTTAGTGGTTTTTCACTCAAAACAATATGGCGTCCGAACCACGTGACCTACGACGTCATTATAATTTTATGTCTGCATCAATTTATACCGAGAAGATGCTCAAGAAATTTCATCCTGATCGGATAAAGTTTTTTTACTTGTCGAATTATGACGTCATAACGGCGTCATCATTCACAAATGTTATTCCGCATGGAGAGTTCTTTGCAATGAGACGTGTCTCAATTATTTCTGTGCAGCGGTTTTTGAGATATAGAGGTGCAAAGTTTTTTGGGTTTTCCAAGATGGCGCCCATACCACATGACCTGTGACGTCATAATATTCACTAAAATATTCTACAGGAGGAGTCCCTCCTATGCTGAGAATTTCATGTCAATCGGACCAACGGTTGCCGAGAAAATTGATTTTTAAAATGCAGACACGCACGTATGTACGACGTACGGACGGACCCAAATGCTTAACCCTGCCTTTCGCTTTGCGAGCGCAGGGTAATAATTCCAGTATGGCCTCAGTTCACTGGGCAGATCCTGGCGCCTTTCCGGCCATGTAGTCATGATGACTCTCCTGAGCGTGGTTTGGAGGGCATCCGCGCCTGTGGCTTGCTGCACTTGTTGCGTCTTCTGATGGCTGAATTGGAGGTGCTCCACTTTCACGTCAAGCTGGATAGTTGGTGCTTACGTTGGTGTCAGCAAGCGAGACAGTCCATCAGCTCGGAGCATTTCTTTGCCAGCTTTGAACTTGATGCGTGTGTCATACCCCTGAAGCCGCAGTAGCATCCGTTGCAGTTGGGGTGGGCAGCAGTGAGGTTTTTAAAGCTGATAATTTCCAGGGGCCTTGTGGTCACTCTCGACAACGAAGGGCCGACCGTATAGGTAAGTGTGGAAGCGTTCGCACCCGAACACGACGGCTAGCATCTCGCACTCGATGTTGGCATACCGTTGCTCCACCTCGGAAAGGCTCTTTGACATGAAGGTGATGGGCTTGTTATCTTGCATTAGGCAAGCCCCAAGGCCTTTTGTGGAGGCATCGACCTGTAGTATTGTGGATTTGTGTGGGTAAAAGTAGGTTTTGGCAAGTCTCCTGGCAGATGGTGTCCTTGACCTTTTGGAAAGCCTGGCTTTGGCTGGCTGTCCATTCTAGTTGCTCTGATTTCACCAGTTCCCGAAGGGGGGCTGTTAGGTCAGACAGCTTTGGTATAAAGGGGCCCTTGTACGTAATGATACCAAGTGCCTTGCGAAGTTCGCAGAGGTTTTTCGTGTCCGGTAAGCTCTGGATTGCGTCCACTTTTCCTGTGTCTGGGTGGGCACCTTGTTGGTCAAAGATGAGACCCAAAAAATGAATCTGTGGCTTTTTGATGCTGCATTTGTCGCTGTTGAACTGCAAGCCGAATCTGGCAACTGTTTTCATGAGGTGGTGAAGGTTTCGGTCATGTTCTTGCTCCGTTTTGCCATAAACGGCAACATCATCAGCAATGCGGATGACACCTGGGCATTGCTCAAGAATTTGGTCCATCTTGGCTTGGAAGACGTCCTGGGACATCACCAGTCCAAACGGCATTCGCCAGAAGCAGTAACGACCATATGGCGAGTTGAAGGTCGTGAGCAACTGGGAGGGAGGATCGAGCTTGATTGACCAGTACCCATTTTTGGCATCCAGCTTGGAGAAAACCATTGAGCCTGCAAACTTGTGCGGCAGCTCTTCAAGCGTTTGGAGTATGGTGGTGGCACCTCTTGATGGCACGGTTCAAGTCCTTCGGGTCCAGGCAGAGCCGAAGTTTGCTGTTTGCTTTCCGCATGTAGGTGAGGTTACTGACCCAGTCTGTCGGCTCGTCGACCTTCCGTATGATGCCCTGTCTCAGCATTATGTCCAGTTCTGACCTTACTTAGTCTATCATCTGGATGGGGCATCGACGTGGTGCGTGTATTACAGGGGGCACATTGGGGTCTACCACTATGCGATACTGGCCTGGAAAGTTTCCAATGTTGTCAAATTGGTCCGGATACGTGCCCAGCAGGTCACCCAACGTGTTAACTGGCTTGTCACCCGTGCAGTTCTCCTTCACCGAGCAGTGCAGAGTGAGGAGTTCAAAGTCCCTACAGGTGGGCAGGCCGAGGATTGTGGGGCCAGCGGCCTTGACTATGAAGAACTCTGCATCGACCCTCTGGGTATTCCTTTTCTTGCAGGGCACCACAAGGGTGCCAAATTGCCGAATTTGCGAGCCATTGTAGGCCGTCAGTATTGTCTGGGATTTCTCCTGAATATGGCCAGGTAGCGGCAGCCCAGAGGAGTCGACATTTTGTGGATACATTTGTCTGTATATCCGAAGGGGAAAGGTATTGCCCTCTGCCCCAGTATCGACCTAAACTCTCAGGGAGTGAACACCAGCTCGGTCAGGTAGTGAAATGGCCAAGTCGGTGAAAATCTCTCGCTGGGAATCCATGGTCTGACTGTGGGTTTTGATGGTGGTGAAGCTCAACGTGTCGCAGTCCCTGTCGGGCTCTTCATCTCTCCCCAGGGTGTGGTTGGGTTTTCAGGCGGAGGATTTGTGCCCTCTGGTGTCTGGGTGGGTTGTCTGCCAGCCTTGTTCTTGCCTCACTCTTGAGACAGACGGCCTTCCAGTGGTTTTGCTTTCCGCATGCCTCACAGGTTGAGCCCCATGCTGGGCATTGATGTCCGGGGTCGGGGGTCGGAGGCCCGACTCGGGGCTGGGGTGGATGCTGTCTTCCCCCCTCCTCCTCTCCCCCCGCGCCTCCTCCCACCCCCTCCTCCTCCCTCCCCTCCGCCTCCCGCCCCTCCTCCTCCTCCCCTCCTCCCCACATCCTCCTCCCCACATGCTCCCCCCCTCTTCCCCACATCCTTCCCCCTCCCGCCTCCCCCCTCCCTCCCTCCTCCCCCCTCCCTCCCTCCTCCCCCCTCCCTCCCCCCTCCCTCCTCCCCCCTCCCCCCTCCCTCCTCCCCCCTCCCTCCTCCCCCCTCCCTCCTCCCCCCTTCCTCCTCCTCCTCCCTCCTCCCCCATCCCTCCTCCCTCCTCACCTCTCCTCCTTCCCCTCCCCTCCGCCTCCTCCCCTCCCTCTGCCTCCTACTCCCCTCCCTCCGTCTCCTCCCTCCTCCTCCTGCCCCCTCCCTCCTCCTCCTGCCCCTCCTCCTCCTCCTCCCCCTCCCCCTCCTCCACCCTCCCCTCCCCTCCTCCTCCCCTGCTCCCTCTCCCCCTCCTGCTCCCCCCTTATCCCCGTAAACGTCGGTTCCCAACTCATCTCTAATTTGTAATAACTAGGGCATGCCCGTACTATATATAAGCTAGGACGTGCCCGTACGTGGGTGCCCGTTCCTTGCCAAAAAAAAAAAAAAAAAAAAAATTTGTGTAGGGGTGTGTGTGTGTAAACATCCTAGGGCGTGCCCGTACGTGGGTGCAAAAAAACATGCGTGCAAACAACAACAACAAAAAAAAACTTTGAAACCACGTGGCAGTAACGACCACAGAACCCCCCCCCCCTCTATTTACATGAATGGTTTGGTCCATTCGCAACGACCACAGAACCCCCCCCTCTATTTACATGCAATGGTTTGGTCCATTCGCAACGCCAAAGCGAACGGCGAACGGCTAAATCGCCATAGCTCGGTAAGTACGTGTCCGATTAATTTCAAACCTTGAAAAGGCACATCCTCGGGTCCCCAGCAATATACCTGGCAAGTTTAAAGTATATCGGACCCGTGGTTGTCGAGAAACAGCGGTCACAGACAAACAAACAAACGTACAAACAAACACACAGAGATTACTGGAATTATAGATAGATATGAATCCAAGTCTCAACTTAGGAGATGACCAGTTTTAATGAACAAGCAGCAAGTAACGTCACTCGACCTCGTATCTCTCATCCGGCCTCCCCCAGCGGCCAGCCCCCACTCTTTCGCCTAGGCCACGCCCTCACCCCACATATTCATGTAACATAATTTATCAACCGATTGCTCTGAAATCTGATACAGCACTTCCACTCGACGATCGCCACGGTAGGTTTTCGATTTCGGATCATGGAGGCTTCCAGGAGGGATAATTGTAGTTTCTGGTTAACCATACTTTAGCTATATCTGCAAAAAAAAATTAAAGTTAGGGGTGCGGTTAATACACAGATATAGAATTTTATTCTTTATTTTTTGGATACCAAGTCGAAGCTCGTGTAACTGTAAGAGCTAATAAGTTACCGCTTGTCCGCTTCCTCCTTGCTCGCAAGCCGTGCGCGTAACGCCGCGCTTTAATAATATGTTTTACCACGATGCGCGTAAATCGGGGGTTTTAAAACGGTTTTTTTCCCTCAATATTCACAACTTAAAACCGTCTGAGCCGCCACCTGTCGCCATAATCCAAGAGGGTCGATTCACATATACGAAGGTTTATAAAAAGCGCTATTCTTTCGGATTCCCGGATATTGATATAATTAGTGACATTTGAGCTCAGATCACCAAATATGTTATCAGATGTGGAAAAACAATTCTTAATTAAGACGTTGCCATGATCGGCAAGTTCGGCAAAGGAGTCACGTGACCTCAAATGCGCTACTTATTCAAAAACCAAAAATAGTACAAAGACCACCTTATACATATCGTTTAAAAGTCATTTCACTGCTCATCTTACAATATTACTCAAGAGTGAAAAAATGGTTGGTTGAAAAAAAAGCAAGCCACCATTTGCAAACGTGTGAACGAATGTCCAACAATCGCATGGCATCAGACAGCAAGGTAAGTTGTTTTGCTGTTTGTGCATTGACGTAGTTTGACTTCTCTATTTTGGGGGTCAGGGGATGAATATTAATAATGGGTCTGACTTCCAAAATTGCTGTTTGTTAGTGCAGTTACAGTGTAGCCTAGGTGAAATCACAAATACAGTTTATGTTAATTATTTAATCACCCTTGTTTTGTTTTAGTCTAATTTTAGCTGTGTGTGTGTGTGTGTGTGTGTGTGTGTGTGTGTGTGTGTGTGTGTGTGTGTGTGTGTGTGTGTGTGTGTGTGTGTGTGTGTGTGTGTGTGTGTGTGTGTGTGTGTGTGTGTGTGTGTGTGTGTGTGTGTGTTTGTGTTTGTGTTTGCATGCTGTTTGGTCGATTGATGTGTTTAAGGGTAAGATGTGAATGATTTAATGATATTATCATATGATCGAGTGTGTAAGGAAAGTTATAAATATATGATAACACATTAAATCCTATTGCAAGTAAAGTTGGAATAAGTGATGTTGCATTGATGGGTTGACTCACTGCCTGGACGCAACTGAGGTTGTGGATCCACTGATTTACCATCAATTGATGTGGATCCATGATCGAGGTTGTGGATCCGCCGTTTGGAGAGGTCCTGGGCTGAAAGGATTGAAACCTCGAGGAAGAACGGTGCCCAGCTGATGATCCATGCAGTCGGGAAACTAGTCAGTTGCTTACGGGTTAAGGTTCTTGCTTTAGGTGGAGAAACTATGTTTGAGGTTTACAATTTAAATAAAGTTGAATATGGGATGTTGTAAAATTAACATTTACAACAATCCTTTAAATTATTTAAGTTTAGGAACAACCGATACTGTACAATTAAGTGTGTGTGTGTGTGTGTGTGTGTGTGTGTGTGTGTGTGTGTGTGTGTGTGTGTGTGTGTGTGTGTGTGTGTGTGTGTGTGTGTGTGTGTGTGTGTGTGTGTGTGTGTGTGTGTGTGTGTGAGAGAGGGATAGAATTGTAAGGAGCATAAATGAAAAAACGAGATGTGTGTGTGTGTGTGTGTGTGTGTGTGTGTGTGTGTGTGTGTATACATGTATATGCATGATGAACAGTTTTCCGTCTCGGTCGACAAGTGTTCTCATCGGCTTCCACCAATAAAGCGAGACTTGAACAAAAACAATGCCCATCACCAAATATCTCCTTCAGGAAAAATCTCCGATTGTTTGGAGCAGTAAAAATCACCATTTTACAACAAACGGAGCTTCCACACAACATATTACCTTCACAACAACTACACCTCCAATAACAGGATCGCTCCAGAAAAAAAATATTACCTCAACATTACCAAAATAAAATAGCCCTGGCCGGTGGGCTGACGTTCATCTCTTGAGGTTGTAGTGCGACCTTTGCTGAATTTGAGGGCACCCCTCCCCCCTGATCTGAAATTTAAAAATCTAAGAGTGAAGGATCCTGGGGACCATCGAGTAGAGGGGATGGGTCAGGTTTCAGTGCAATGGGCTCTTAAATGCCGTATTTTCCGGTGTATCAACCGCGATCGTGTATTAACCGCACCCCTGTTTTTCACCCTAAAAAATAAAAATCGTGCTCCCGGCGAAGCTTGATGATGTAGGACTGGAAGTTTGTTGTCATATCAGCCGTGTCATCGGGTGCATGTTGGGAGATGTGTGTGCGGCACAAGACCGACAGATCATGGCAGAACATGTGGGCCCACGATAGGCTGGTCGTGAAATTCCCAATGTCATTCTCCTTAGCTAAGCTCCTCACCTTCATCCTGAGAGCAAGTGTTGCGGAAGTGTTGTGAATGAAGAACGTGTAAGTGTTGTGAATGAAGAACGAAACTAATTTCCTATCATAAGAGGCAAAGGTTAGGGTGAGTGCTGCATCAATCCTCGTCTTATTGTCATATTTTTTACTATTGCAGTGGTTTATTTTATTTAAATTATAATATTTAAGATCCATCTGGTGGTCCTTCTCCAGCAGAAGGTCCTCATTTGAGAGCTCCTCCCGGTACGAGTCCAGCAACTCTTCCACATCACCTTCCTCCACCTAATCAAAGCCGACAGTATTGGTCATTTCGATGATGTTACGTTGTGATTCGATGACGATGACATCATTATTCTCGTTGAAACCGGTAAAGCCGTGAACAAATTAAGGACAAAGTTTCCCCCCATACACCTAGTCTATAGGCTTATGTAACATTTTCCAGGTTTGTCATTTTTTTGGGGTAGATTCTTGGCACTCATGTCTAAACACATCCAGGAACTTCACTGATTAAGAAAAAAAAAAGTGCCAGTTTTCCCATTGACATTTAGGGCCTCCATTTTGAATTTCAAAATGGCCACCACAGAAACTCAATTTCTTAAAAAATATTTGCCAATTAACTATACTATTCATTCAAATGTCATACAATATTTATTCCATTTTATCTAAACTCATATATAGGGGTCAACAATTCATTGGAAACAAAATGAGAGCACTAGAAATACTCTAAATTAGCAAAAATCAAAGATGGCCACCAAATTTCAGACTTTAAAAAAATGTAAAATGCCATAACTTTTGAACCAATGGACATAGGAAGATGTTTTTTGGTGTCTAAGCATATGTTTTGGCATGAGGATTCCAATAATAACATATTTATGATTCGAACACTCTTCACCAATCCTCCAAAACATTTAATAGAAATAATGTAGAACATGTAATTCAATATAAATGTATTTGGGCGGTTATAGAACTTGAAGATGGAGATTTTTTTTTAAAGGTACAACATGTATGAATCAGGAGTGTCAACGTTACGGATTAAATGTTCCTAAAAATGGCCCTAAATTTAATGGCCCTAAATGTTAATGGAGAAACTGGCACCCGTTTTTAACTCAACTGGACTACCGTCCTGTTGAGTTAATCACATACTGAACCCTTCGTCGTCTGTCGTCTGTCGTCCGTTAACTTTTCGACATTAACACTCCAGCGTCCACAAATATCAACCGATTCTGATCAAACTTGACATGCAGCATCCTTACCCCAAGGACCAGGTTGGTATTACATTTCAGCCCGATCTGTTGAAAAATGGCGGACTTAGGCGACCATTTTGTTTTTGGTCATGAAAACGACGTTAACACTCTAGCGTCCACAAATATTAACAGATTTTGATCAAACTTAGAATGTTTAACCCTTACCACACAAGGTAGGTTGCTATTGCATTCCAACGCGATCCGTCACAAAATGGCTGCCATAGGCCGGCATATTGTTTTCAGCTCCGAAATGACGTTAAGACTTTAACGTCCACAAATATTTATGGATTTTGATCAAACTTGGTGTGTGAGACTCTTACCACACAATGTATGTTGCTATCGCATGTCAACCCGATCTGTCACAAAATGGCTGCCATAGGCCGGCATATTTTTTTCAGCTCTTAAGAAAAGCACAATAATTTAAAGTCGTCCAGTCAGTTCAGTTGAGTTCTGCTTCCCTGGAAGCTCTAGTTTTCTTAATCAGTGATGTTTCTAGATGTGTTTAAACATGAATGCCAAGAATCTACCCAAAATTTTGCTTTTTTTTTTTACATAAGCCCACAGACTAACCATGCATACAGGAGCAGGTGACTTCCCTCCAACACTCCTCAACATTACATCGAACATTCCTTATTGTAAAGGAATTCCGGAATTCCTTTACAGTCATCTGATTATTATCAGTTTATTTCACCTGCAAATCATTAAATCACTATCAAGTTTGCAAATGTTCTTCAGAGATAATAATACACCTTAAAGGTAGCAATCACTCCATGGTCCTCATATCACCTGCACTATCACCTCTTTCATCCCGTCCTAAAACCATTTTTACTTCAATAGTGATGGCCTTCCTCCGTATTTTGCTCGCACTACCAACCTTTTTACTCCACGGATGCTTTCCAGTCATGATTGCAAGGGTTACAATTATTACTGCGGCACAATTCACGTGCAAAATGGGAAACATCACGACACGCATGATGCGAACATGGAGGGATTCCGGAACCTGAGGGAGAGGGAAGGCAATCTAGCCGGAATGCAGGTGATATCGCAAACACGTTTTCATGTTATGCAGTGCGAAAATTTAATTGCAGCGTTACTCACGCACTCGAGTCACGTGGTTCCAAAAAAATGGTATAAATGACAGGCACGCACTACTCCAAAAATGCGCAAACAGAACACACATAAAACACGAGCTTACCGTACTGGAACTGGAACGTGCGCCATTAATAGTGTGGTGATGTCACACGCCAGGAAATGGTGTTTTTTTTTTCCAATTTAAATCATATGTTTTTTCAAAGTAGCATTAAATTATATGCATATTATTTATTTAAACCGATCGCAATGTATACACTTTAAAAAAATCTATCTTGGTCATTAAGGCCCCCTTCTGATTGTGGGCCTGGTGTTGAGGTGCCATTCGAGCCATTGTAAACCCTCGAGACCAGGTGGGTATTCGTGTCAAGCATTCCCCACTCCTGTTTGTCAATCAATCAAAATTGACAGGAACGCGATGACATGTCGGAGTTACCATGCATGACTCGACGGGTAAAAATGTACAACCGAGATTGCTTGTACTTACATAGTTTCCATAAGTTTGAAAGTTCCAAACGTTCCCTGATAGTGATATGTAGAATATAGATCTACTGGTATATTTTTGACAATTGGAATATAATTGAAATTCACCATTGATTGTTTTTAAGACCTTCACTCTTTCATTCCTCTTTTCTCCCGCCTCTGGAATAAACTCCCACACTCTCTTCAATCCCACTCCTCCCTCCAGGTCTTCAAAACAGGTGTTCACCACCATCTCTTATCTTCCCGCATCCAAAACCTTGATCTTTTTTATCCCCTTTAATCCACCCCAAATCCACCTCCTTCAAATTCCTATTTCTTTCCTGAAAGTCCTTGAAATTTGCTAGATGTCTATCTTGTTTATCCTGTGTACACCACCCCAGCCCTTTCCCTTCCCCAGATCTCCTGATGTCCCTGTTCTTTATTATAGTTGGGCTTCTCCCTCTCTATCTATCCCCCTCATGTCTCCCACTCCCTTTATTATATATTCTATGAGCAAAAGTACCCGTCAATGACGGGGGTTCGTAGATAGCTCACCTGAAATGAGCAATTTCCTTTGGAGTGTGTATTGGTAGAAATGGGAATTCAGTGAAAATATTCAGTGAGCAGATGTCACAATGGGTGCAGCTGGTAACCTTGACAACCTCATTCCATTCTATCAGCCAAGATTTCCAATCCATGCTTGTTTTACCTCCAAAGTACTGCTCGAGAGTGAAGGTGATATTATGAAAGCTCAGCAGGGAAACGGGTTCAGGTATGTTTTGGGCCTACCACCTGACCGAAGATCACCAATGTTCTTTCCATACCAACTGACCACCTCCAGGCACCTATCACTCTCCACATTGTTTCGTCAGCTCCGACCTCCCCTCTCTCTCTATACTCCCCATAGCTTTGCTATACTCCCCATAGCTTTGCTTTCACCAATTTCCCACCACATTTCATTCTGATTTCCCATTCAATAATCCATAGATCATTAGTTTCAGTTTCACTTTTCAACATCAGTTTTGCTTTGAGATATCAGTTTAGATTCGTCATTGCAGTTTGTGATAGCCTGGTGTTGGCTTATGCCCCCTTTACACAGGGGTGGCGATCGTTGAGAGATCGTTGAGCGATGAAAAAATCTCAATGAGCGCCCAGCGATCGCCAAGATCTCTCAATGATCTTCCAGTGATCTCCACGGTCGCCACGGTCTCCTCAAAGTTTTGACTCGGTCCAAAACAATCTCTCAACGATCACCAAGGGAAGCGATCTCTCAACGAACGCTCAACGAACGCTCAAGGAGCGCTCAACGATCTCATCGATCTCCCAATGATCTCTTAGCAATCTTTCAATGAACGCCAAATTTTTCCACCCCGAAGTTAGAGATGGCTGAGTGATCAGTGAGGGATCGCTGAGCGTTCGATGAAAGGCAAATAGAATTCATTGAAAGACCGGGGTGGAGATTGCTGAGAGATCATTGGGCGATCAATTTCCGCTTGAGAGATTGTTGAGCGTTCATTGAGAGATTGGGGAGAGATTGCCGCGGTGATGAGAAGTGCGGCATTGGGTGCTATGAATATTTGTATAATATATAATATATATATAAATTAATATATAATAATAATAAATATTGGGGGCGCACAAGGATCTCCCAAACATTTGCACAGAAACGGCTTTTTCGAGGCTTAGGCGATCGTTGAGAGATCGGGCCAATTTTTGATCGCTCAATGGTCACCCAACGATCTCCGTGCTGTGCAAAGGGGGCCATAGCGGTTAGGGTGCCGGCTTGCGATCGTAGGATCCTTAGTTCGAATCCCGGTCGATCGCTGAATTAACGCCAGGGGGGTTTACTCAGCCTGTCATCCTTCCGAGGTCGGCAAATTGAGTACCAGCTTGCTGGGATGAATGATCCCGGTGTGTACCCCGATTTAGAATAGGTACACAGTATCCCTGCGCGCATCGTAAGAGGTGACTAAGCGTTGGCTTCAGGAAGGGCATCCGGCCATAAAAACATTGCCTCAAAAAGGGAACCATGAGGTCATGGGGCCCGCAAGGCTAACTCCGGCTCTAGCGGGGAAAAATGGCCTTAAAACGATCATCATTCATTCATTCATTCATTCATTGCAGTTTGTGATGCGACACGAATAGTGCACGGAAAAGGTCGTCAAAACCGATTGGCGGGGGTGGGGGAGGGGGGGGGGATTTGTTTCGAATTTTCTCAGGAGACTAAAGTGTTAAAAGAATCAAGGCTCTTAAAAAGGCCTAATGGGGTCAAAAGTGTCCAAATGGTCTTAAATTGTCCAAAGGGTCTTAAAAAGTCAATCGGTCTGAAAAGTGTCGAAGGTGTACATGTCTCAAAAGGGTCGGAATGGTGTAAAGGTCGAAGGGGTGTAAGGGGGTCTAGTGTGGTCTAAGTGGTGTAAATGGTTGAAAGGTGTCTAACGGGTGTAAGGGGTCTAAGGGTTGTAAAGGGTCTAAAGAGGTCTAGGTCTGTGTTTAAGGTCTGTGTTTGGACAGGTCTTGGGGTGTGTTGCGGGGATAGTTGATCCATGTGGTCCAGATGGTATACCACAGTGTATAGGTTCAAGAGACCAATATTGGGTTCACATGAGGTGCAATGGCATATTTTCAGGTAACCTGGAGATAAATGCAATTTGCTAGATGTTCAATTTGGCAGCAATATTTACTTCAAAAACGAACAGCATTTCGCTGCACAACCTATTGCCATAACAGAATCGTACCTCAGTGGTTAAGGTGTGTGCGAATCCTCCTATTTATCCCACGGAGCTGCGTGTTGACAAAGTGCTCCCCCACGTCAAATCCTCCCCGTCTTTTCCGCGGAATCAACTCGTTTTCTCTGTTTACTCGCTCACTTTATTGACTCGTTTCCCAACCTTCTTTTCACTACCTTTTGTGTATCTGCATTTCCTACAAGCTAACAATCGCAAGTTAAGATCTTCCCTCCGTCCTAAAATACCACTCTCAATTGACTAGGCCTTAGACCATGTGCTTTTCACCAATATAATTACCCACCAATCCACTTATAACATCACTTCAATATTGAATACTAGCAGGAGTTCCTAGCGTTGCCGGGGGAAGGAGGCAGGAGAGGAAGGGGCGCGAGGAAGGGAGGGGGGGGGGGGGGGGAGAGGTGAGGGGAGAGGAACGGGAAAGATATACTACATATACATCTTTGGGGGGGGGGGGGGGGAGGCTGTGACAGAACCATCGGTTTTGGTGGGAGGGAGTGGCGGTGGGGGAAGGGAAGGAGGAAAAATTTACCCGTGCAAAGAGTGCTTTAACCTCAGTGTTACCCAGGTGGAAAAGGAAATTGTAATACCCTCTGCCACCATCACCAGGTGGCGCTACACGGGTACACATTTACATAGATAATTTATGTAAATGTGTACCCGTGTATGCCCCTCTCCCAGTCCTTCACACCCCGCATGAGGCCACGGCGACATAGCCGATGTTACCCCTCAGACAAAATTGTATTTGTATTTGTGCCCAGAGTAAAGTACAAAAGCATTTATAGCTGGAGTACCCGGTGTTGCTCAAGCGAAAAAGAAACATTAACATATTTGAAATGAGGGAAAATATAATGGGAAAGCAATTACATCCAAATCAGAATCCATCACAAATGTCAAATCATCATTTTACCTTTTCGTTGAGTATATGCTGCTGAATGTGCCGTTCATCACGTTTCTGAGTTAAGTTTGATGACGTTCCGGAAGAAGAAGAAGCCCTACCACCAACTTCGACCGCTTCCAGTGAATGAATGATCGTTTTAAGGCCATTTTCCCCACTGGAGCGGGGGTTAGCCTTGCGGGCCCCATGACAATCATGGTTCCCTGTTTTGAGGCAATGTTTTTATGGCCGGATGCCCTTCCTGACACCCTTCCAGTATTGTTTGATTATTCGTGTTCAAATGTTTGGTGATTGTTTTGTATTTATTCATGCGAATGTGTACTTGTGTATAAATGTCGTTAATCAAAAAGGCTTAGGCGTACTATAGAGCGATTTTTTTTTTTATCCCAAAAAACGAACTTTTTTTTTTTCAAACAAAATGTTTTTTTTGCCTAAAACACTCCCAGGCACTCACTGATGAACCATTGAAAGTTTGACGAAGATCCGTTCAGCCATCTAAGAAAAATGGCGACACACACACACACACACACACACACACACACACACACACACACACACACACACCAGCGGCTCTCTTATATAGTAGATAACACACTTTATGCAAAATCCCGATAGACAATAGAAAAAATACCAATAATAATAACAACCGCTTATCACATTCTGCCTTAAGGGGCACCGAATCCACTGACTGATCCCCAAAATATTTACGTATTACTTGAATTTCAAGCGAGGTGTTTCCTCAACACCCAGATCCATCTGCATTGAGAAAGCAATTGTGTGAATCTATGCACAATAATTGTTCTCGATTCCGTCTTTCCTTTTGCCATGTATTGACCTTTGCATAACAATTTTTAATCGTACTTGTGATTATTTTCCCAATCACTGTTTTACCAATCCCGAATTTGCAAACACCAGCTCCCCTTCTTCCCAGTTTAACCATCACTCTGTTTTCTTGTTTATGCGTGATTCGGTCATCCAGGGTGCGGGCAGCATTGTACAAGCGGGTCACACGCCACAGGGTGGTCGAGCCATGACCGACGTCATACAACAGTTGCTGGAACTCTCTGAACACGTAACCAGCGATCCAACGCAAAATGCAACATTCGGCCTCGACTCTGCCATAAGCCATGACATACTACAGGTTCGTGAACTTTTCAGCTCGACTGCAATGGTCGAACAATCGTCGCGAACTGTCCGAAAAATCGCAATGTGATGTTTGGCAGTTAATGTGATTTTTTTTTCAGCACAATGTCAATTGCAGGTTGTATGAACAGTAATATTTACATCTTTAGTGTGTTGTTGATCATCATCATTGACCATGTTGTTATTTACTGAAGCATTGGTATCGAAGGTTTTTTATCAATCTGCCAACTTCACTATTTTTGGTTACTCGAGGTTTTCCTCAATGGCCAGTCGGGTATCGGCAACCTCGATGGTGAAGCTTAATTTGTTATCGGGCAGATTTCTTTCCTTATTTCAAAATGTTGGTTTCGGAATTATGCAGCGTGATCCGATTGCGAGACTTCTTTTTGCTCCCATCTCAGTGTGTGCATGTTAATGGTTGTCAGGGTGTTACTCAAATACAAGACCATTAAGCAGCTCAAACGTAGATCCAGCCCAGTATTTTTTTCCCCCTCCTTTGTTGGCAGTTTGGTGTGCAGAAGCCTAATTTAATTTGGCTGTCATTAAATCTCCTGGGGTGTCGATGCTGAAGTGGTGTATCTATCTGCAGTTGCAATTTGCCAAATGGGCCTAAAGCCAGGCTACTGTCGTGGGGCTAGGAACGCTGGTGATAGAATTGAACCACTGACCCTCGGATTCCCAGATTAGCACTCTAACCACTGAGCTATTCGTTACGATCAGTCATCCCAGCTGCTGAACTTCCTCGGATGTTGAGAGTTTGGCACGGGCCGAAACGTACTTTACGGCTTACCTTGATTTCCATTCGGGTTGAGCGCTTAATGGCAAACCGAGGTTAAGGTTTAACGGGAGCAAAGTGGGCCCATCGGCCGATTTGGCAGCGAGCGGCAATGATGCAATGCGTCCAAGTTGGCAGGCGTGGACAGACGGGTTTGTGAAATAGTACTCTATCTGGAATAGCTGTCTTAGAATCTTGCCCATCTCGTTAAGGGCTCGTTTCCAAGTTGCTCTTGAGAGGCTGCCACCATCTGCTCCACCAGACTTCCGTGGCTCCGGAGCACATTGGGTTACTCATCTCCATGGATTTTGCCAAAGTCCAAATCCTTGATCACGGAGAGCATCACATCGGCAGCACAATGTTAATGTGCTCCCTGGAAATACTGATAGCTTTCACCTTCCCATACTGGACAATCGCTTTCGACTTGGTGATTTCTCCCTGGGTGGCGTGCTTAAATTTCCCGGCTGTAACATATTTGGCAGCAACATTAAACAACAGCTTAACAGTATGGTACGAGACAGGAGAGATGAGTGGGGGAGTGGATGGTGCTTGCAGGGGTACGTGTAGTGAAGTGGTTGTGGGAGGCGAGGCAGGGGGTGTTGGGAGGGTGGGCGGGCGGTAAGCCACCACATACTTTGTATCAATAATGAGCTAAAGCTGCTTACAGTAATTAAAGTATTGACATTTTAATTATTGACCAAAGTGTATCTTTGGCGCAGAAGTATTGGCTAATTCAATCGCAAGTCTTCTTTGTAATGATTGTGAGGTGCTGTGAACACCTGCCGAGGTGCAGTAACTCGAACACAAAGCTGGTAACAACTCGCGTCGACAAAGGCTGAGACAGGATTCTGCTTCAGCGATCTAAACAAGAACATTGTGAAATTACCTTTAAAAAAAATATATATATATATATATATATTCTTTAATAATTGCTTTATTTGCACTTTACACGAAGCAACATTAACTAACCCTTCTCCCTCCACCACCCATTCTCCCCCATTAAATATATTTGCCAACATACACAAATTAAATGTGTTCACTTTTTTCATTCTGGACGATATCCAGTTTCATATATTGTACTGATTTCATATATTGAGTTTCATACACTACCGGTCAAAAGTTTTCGAACACCTGTTTTTCCAGTTTTTATTGAAATTTACGCAATTTAATGTCTCAATGTACTCTGAAATTAAGAATAGAACAAATAGACAATTGGAGATAAAAAAATAAATCATAGAATCATTTTGTTTAACAAAATTTAATTTAAATTTTTGACTCGGCAAAGTAGCCACCTTTTGCAGATATAACCGCCGAACACACTCGTGGCATTCTTTCTACAATGGAAATCAAATATTGTTCAGGAAGTTCTTCCCAATACTGTTGCAGAAGTTCCCACAAATGTGTTGCACTTGTAGGTTGCTTTGCTTTCACCCTTCTGTCCAGTTCATCCCAAACCAGCTCGATGGGGTTTAAATCTGGAGACTGTGCTGGCCATTCCATGATTTGAAGCCGACTGTCTTGTTCTTTTCCTCGAAGGTAGTTTTGACATAGCCTGGAGGTGTGTTTAGGGTCATTATCTTGCTGTAGGATGAACCCCTGACCAACTCGGCGTATTCCAGAGGGTATTGCATGGCGCTGCAAAATGCTGTGGTAGCTCTTTTGATTCAGGGTGCCAGTCACTCTGTGCAAGTCGCCGACTCTGGATCCAGCAAAAGAGCCCCAGACCATCACGCTTCCTCCTCCATGTTTGACAGTTGGTGTCACACACTGAGGAGACATCCTTTCGCCTACTCGACGACGTACAAAAACCCTGCGTGATGAACCAAGGATTTCAAATTTTGATTCATCGGTCCATAATACCTTCCAGTCTTCAGTAGTCCACTGGCGGTGCTTCATGGCCCAGGCAAGCCTCTTTTTCTTATTTTGCCATCTCAGCAATGGCTTTCTTTCTGCCACTCGACCTGTCAAACCTGCAGCTTGAAGTCTTTTCTTCACAGTTGAAACTGAGACTTGCTTACTTCGACCAGTGTTAAGCTGTGCTTGAAGCTGTTTTCCTGTGAGCCGCCTATCGTGCAAGCTGTTGACTCTCAGAAACTTGTCTTCTGATTCTGTTGTGGCTTTGGGTCTGCCAGACCTCTTCCTGTTAGAGTTTCCTCCAGTTTCCAATATACTACTTCCTGCAGTGCAATATTGTCCAAATAATGCTTCAGAGGGTGTAATAACATTCTGTTCCAATACTGCTTTTATACAGACAGGGGGTTTGTAATCAAGTAATCAGCAGAGGTTGGGACACCTGTAGGAATTGTTTGCATCAACTTTGAAGGCTTAATTTACTTAAATTTCTGCAGAACATCTGTAAGTTGTTAGCCCATTACTTGTTCCCTGAAAAAGGCCTGTTTTTACAATATAACTGTGCAATTTACATTATTTCCCCGTTTTTGCTAACCTAAACTTTTTTTTAAACCTCGAGCAGTTTACTGCTTACCTTTGTACCATTTCAGGTTATGCACTGGACATTAAACTGCGGAAATTTCAATAGAAACTGGAAAAATTGAGGTGTTCTTAAACTTTTGACCGGTAGTGTATATTGATTAGCAGACTTCCTGCCCTATGGGCGATCGTGCTCCAAGCGTGCTGCACGTTCTTCTAACACATCCCTTTATATTTGGGCAATGTATAGGCAACCGACCACTGCCTCGATCGCTCCCGAAAATAAAATTAACCCGGGTTATGTATATGACTGCTTATGCATCCTGCTTATATGTATCATTACTATAATTCACAGACGGATGTGCGTGCGTGGCAAGCGTGCGGACCTACTACTACAGTTCTGGGCCAATTACATCCAGACTTACTACATAGGATCAGCATGACGCCAATTAGTGCATAGGGGTGTTGTTATCTTTGCCAGTGGTTTTAGGGTTGGGGGGGGGGGGGGGGGGGATGGGAGGATGGAAGGGAGGATGGAAGGTTGGCTGGGTTAGGGAGTGGGGATGCACATTCTCCATGTAAATGCGTATCATGTCACGCCGCTCCAAGTGGGACGAGGGTATTACAAATCCCCACCCTTTACAGTGCAGTCCCCACATTTTCCATTGCAGTGAGGTGTTTTGAATCACGCAGCGAGAGGTATTTTGGATTACACGTTTCAATAAGGATAATAACATCACCTCCACTGGCCGCTCACTTAGGGAGCGGGTGCCTCGGGTATATATAATACATCGTGATTTTATAGCCGGATAATTCAAATTGTACTCACCCTCCCCCAAAGGAAGAAAATACCATGAAGGGTGAATTTTTTTTTTTAATGCTTCCACTGACTAAGTTACCGGAGGCATTGTTTTGGGGTTGGCCGTGCGTTGGTTTTGGGGTTTTGGGGTTGGCCCCGATAACATAAGAACAGCTGAAGGGAACCATGCCAAACTTGGTAATAGTATGTATAATGATGCAAAGATGATCCGATTTGATTATTGGTTCAAAAGGTCAAAGGTCAGCGAATTTTTTTTTGCTAAATTCTGTTACCGAGCTAATCTGTGAACCAATGATGGGATTTTGACCCAACTTGGTATAAGTATGTATTATGATGCAAAGTTGAACCGATTAGATGTTGAGGTCAAAGGTCAGAGTCTGTAATAGGTTTTTGTTGGCACGATAACTTATGAACGGCTGAAGGGAACCAAGTCAAACTTGGTACGAGTATGTATAATGATATAAAAATGAATGAATTAGATTATGGGGTCAAGAGGTCTCGTTAGGTAGAAATTATGTTACTGCGCTAACTTGTGAACCAGTGATGGGATTTTGACTAAACTTGGAATAAGTATATATTATGAGGAAATGATGAACTGATTACATTTTGGCATCAAGGTTTAACGGTCATGCCAGGAAAAATGTGTTACTTGAGAACAGCCGAATTAATTGAAATCGAACTTGGTACAAGTATGTATAATGTGGGCGGAGGCATATATCGGTCGGCATGTCGAAGAGTGCCGTTCTAGTTTATTTATTTATTTATTTTTTCAAAACTTTATGGAATTAAACAAAACTTTCACATGCCCCACTTAAGGTTGCCCTCATTAATCCCTGAATGTTTCAGCTTCCTCAGTCAAATCATCTGAGGAATAGGTGAAACATACTATATATTGTTACGGAACCCAACGTCGGCCTCTGTTCCCCTTATCGAGGGGGGAATTAATCCCCTCGTTTATGACTGACCGACGTGGTCCCTGACGCTGCCTAGCTACCTCCGGAAAGGCAGGTGCACAGCCCCGTTCGTACCGCGGACAGATGTTAATTGCCGAGCGGTTTTAGCAACCGCGGCACGAACTATTAACAAGGAACTAACCCGATCCTTGAACGTTGGCCAAATCGTTCCACAGGTGTCCAATGTGGAAACCTCAAAGACGAACGGATGTGAAGAAGAAGAAGAAGGCAAAAGGTTGGAAATACGAATATTATTTATTACTACTATTTACACAATTAAAGAAACCAAGGAAGAAGGAAGGATAATAAAAGAAAATACAGAAGAAGAAGAGGACACAGTGCAAATTAGCTTACCTATTACAGTCTTACTTAGAAACCCAAGGACAAGACAAAAGACAGACTACGATCACACTTACACGACTGGGGAATGGAGGCAGGAGCGAAGGACTGGAAGGAGAGAGGAAGGTTCAGCTGGGGCAGATGGTTCGGGCTTGATCCCGCACGGGACGTCGGGCTGGACCTCGACGGTCACCGATGCCGCCGATCCGGGTTCCCGTGGGGTAACGGGTCGAAGCTGCCTGGTGGAGCCAACACGGCCTGGTGGAGTCAAAGCTGCCTGGTGGAGTCAACGCTGCTTGGTACTGCTCGTGGGGCTCTGTCACTTCCTTCCTCTGGACTCATCTGCCGTATCTCTCTCTTGGGGGGCGTCCCGTGACGGGTTATATATGCCACACCCTCAAACCTTCGCGAACCTCCTCGACGGTTCTCTCCACGCCCTCTCGAAGCCAAACCCCTCATCCTTGGTTGGTCGGCAAGGGCTGGCTCACTCATCCCCTCTATGACGAGGTGGAGACACGCCTTTCCTCTCCGAGCTCACCTCGTGGCTAATGGAGTCAAAGGCGCTGACCATCAGCCAAAACCGTAGTGGCGAATGCAGTTGGTAATAGCTGACAAAAGGGGAATCTATCTTATTTAATTGACGCAACGCAATGAACTAGTGGACCACAGAGCCTTATACTAACATGTATTACGGACATAACTAGTGAGGGAACTTCAGATTTGCTACCTGTATGCGATGGATTAACTAAGGGCGACCATTGATCTTTATACTATTGGAGGGTGATGTTTACAAGATTTACAGCATGCAAAAAGGGGAAAATTTACATCAGATTACCCACACAATTCCCAAATCCCCAACAATATATATATATATATATATATATATATATATATATATATATATATATATATAAAACACAGTGTGTGTGTGTGTGTGTGTGTGTGTGTGTGTGTGTGTGTGTGTGTGTGTGTGTGTGTGTGTGTGTGTGTGTGTGTGTGTGTGTGTGTTGTTACCGATAGACTCCTAAACGGAGAGGCTCACGTGCTTGATATTTGGCATAGACATGGCCATTGAGCCTGGGAAGAACATGGCCGACCTAAAAAAAAATATTTCATAATATTTTTTTACCATATTTTTACCTCAGCGCATTTCAGCGAGGAATATTATACACGGAATCTGACCGGTGGCAGAGCAGCACGCTGATTCGCTCAGAGCGATCACGTGATGTTCCATTCCCGCCGCCAGACCATTGAACATAAAACACAGTTTGTGTGTGTGTAATGTTACTGATAGACTCCTAAACGGAGAGGCTAAATAACGGAGCATATATATATATATAAATATATACTAAATGTCTGAGGTTTAAATAAGACAGGTTCCTCCAAGATCCTCTCTAATGATGTTCTAATCATTTTCACCTGAGCTGGTGCACCTGATTATAATTTTAGGTATTTGAAGGAGTGATAAATGTAGGGGTGTACTTACTTTTTCCACATGCGAAATTTGCATTTATGTTTATTTAAATTATACAATGGACTACAAAATGTAAATGTTTCATGATATTTGTTATATTATATCACCTTTATCTATCAATATTGTTGAACTGAAGATCAAATAGCTGTATGTTGAAATATGTTGAAAAAGTCAAAACTTTACATGGGGTGTACTTACTTTTTCACTTGACTGTTGTGTATATATATATATATATATTGTTGCGAATATGGAATTTGGCCTCCATATCCGCTTGTAAATATTCCCCTATTTTCTCCAATACTCCCCAACTTTCCCCAATCCCCCATTCCCTAGTCCCATTGCATGTAAATAACAATCAGTAGAGCCGACCTTCCCCTTATTCCCCCATTAAATGTCGTGCCCAGGTCCACCGCACCACACGTAGACAACTTTCGGACATCTTCCTAGTTATTCTTATTCTATGTCAGTTAAGGCCTCGTCTCCATTAATTATGACTCTTCGTTGCACCAGAATGTGATTATATGGCATCAGTAGTGAGTTTAGGACCTTTCCCATACCTCCTTCCATCTTCTTCCCCAACAATTACAACAACAACAGAGGAGATGGCGGCGGAGCGGGGGAGGATGCGTCCTCACACCGGCTCGATTAGCTCCAGACCATGCGCTCCACGGGGTTACCACGAAGGGGCTCCTTGTCAGCTCCTCGTCAAGGGCGGAGCCTGGTAAACCCCCCGCACGCACCCAATGAGAAGCAACGTGCCGATTCCACGAGGCGGAGCTAACGAGCCGAGGGCGTGTCACTCCCCGCCGGATATACGCGGCCACGCGCCGGATGTGACGTGAGATGCGCCTCAGCTTGGAGAGAGAAGCCACCGCCACCCCCAGCGCGACGATACCTCCCCGCATCTTTGGACCGGACCGTACTGTACCCTGCCCCGAGCCCAGGAGGACCTGGAGCCATCGATCCTGCCTTTCCTAGCCATCAAACCCCCGTGTGAGTCAGCCGTTGTCCCGTGTGTCTGTCGTCTGTCCGGGGTTAATATAAGAGTGTGTCTAAGTGCCTGTCTTCCTGTAATATACCTCTAGCCCCTGTAATCTAACCTTTTCCGTACGAATATACTTGAGAATTGAAACATTGGTGTCGTATTGTGTTATTGTAATCCAGCCGGGTGTCTTCTTTTCCTTATTGAGCCAGCATCGCGCGACTTCGTCAACGTCGAGTATAGTCGGGTAATTTGTGCGGACACGACGGCCATTCCGCTCGGCCCACTTTAACATCAAAGTCGTGTCTGTAACAATTGGTGTCGGGAGTGAGATTCGAGGCCCGACCAAATTTTGAAAAAAAAAAAAAAAAAAAACGAATAGAGGAAAAAAAAAATTTGGTCAAAATTTGGAGCGGCCGAAATTTGTTTTGTTTTACGAAACTCGAATTTTGCAAGTCGCGCTATGGCGGATCAAGACGGCTGGGGTCCGGTAGGGGAGAGTGAAGCAGGGTCGGTCCAGGACCAAATTGAGGGACATGAGGGACATGAGGAGAGCGAAACAGCGAGGGTAGCAGGCACGCAAAATGGCGCCTCGCAAGAGCGCGCGGTAGCCGAGCCCGCTGTATCAACGGGCTTTAACATGCAGCCGATTGACATACAGGCCCTCATTGCGCAGCTACAGGCAGCTGTACAGATGAGTATGGGGAGCCAAATTGAGCGATTGGGTGAGCGGTTGGGGAACCGGATGGATGCTCAGAGTGAGCAATTGGGGGTAATGGGGAACCGGATGGATGCTCAGAGTGAGCAAATGAGGGTTGATAGTGGGCGATTAGAGGGCCAAATGGGGGTAATGAGGGACGAAGCGAGGGGTACTGGGGAGGAGTTAGACAACGGGATAAAAGAAGTGAAAAATGGGTTAATGGGGGTAGAAAATAGAATGGCTGCCCAGGAGAATCAGATAGAGGGAGTGAAAAATGGGTTAGAGGGGTTAGAAAACAGTATGGAAGGCAAATTGAGGGACATGAGGGACCAAGCGGAAAGGGAAGTTAACCAAATGGGGCAGCAGATAGAGGGGGTCAGAATGGGGGTAGAAACCAAACTGGATGCTCACAGGGAGGAAATGGAGCAGATGAGGGTGGCATCTGGGCAGGAGATGCAAGTGATGGGAGAGGAGATCAGAAGAGGAGTGAGTGAGGAGGTCGGAGGAGTGCGCGAGGAGGTGAGGCACTGTAAGGAGCACATGGAGAAGGAGGTGAGAAAGGGGACGGTAAAGTTACAAGGGGGCATAGAGGTCCTGACGCAGGAGGTGGAACAGCTGACGGAGGGACAAAAAGGACTAACGGAGCAGGTTCAAAGGAACACTGCGGTATTAGGAGGGTTAAAAGTGACACAGAAAGAACTAAAAGACGACTTGATAGCGACGAAGAGGGAATGTCAGATGGTACGTGAGGGACTGACAACGAGGTTGGACGAGGTGGTAGAGGTAATGGAGACGAAGGACCGGCAGGTGAGGACGCACCTGGAAACGGTCAAGGTAGCCTTGGAGGACGAGCTTGAGGAGACGTACCAGGGAATGAAAGAGGTGAAGCAGAAACTAGAAGAAGTGGAAGAAGGGATGAGCGAAATTAAGAAGCGACGGAGAGGGGATAAGAAAGAAATAAAAGAGGAGATAAAAGAATTGGTCCAAAGTCTGTGTTTGGATCGTGATGATGTGCTCATTAACCGGATGAGGGATTCGCAGGTGATGGAGGAGAAGCGAAGAGGAAGAGGACCCGGTGTAAGTGGTGACCAATATGGTCGTGCGTATGATGCGCCAGGGGATTTAATAAGCTTGGGGGTCGAGATAGACCCGGGTGTTCGTGAGAGGCCGTGGGTGAAGTGTGCGACAGGTCTGGTGTGCGAAAATGGAGGTGTGCAAGAAAGTCCGACTCTGGGGTGTGTGAGGAAGAAGTGCGTGCCAAGGAGTGAGTGTGCTGGCGAGAGTGAGTCGGTCGTAGCGCGTGTGCGAGGGAGCACATGGAAGCGTGCTGTGGTGAGTGTTACAGAGGGTGTGACGGGAGAGTGTGCGCGAGGAAGGTGTGTGACGGACAGGTGCATGGGGAAAGAGTGCGCTGTCAAAGGCAAGGAAGAATGCACACCTGTGGTGAGTGTTACAGAGGGTGTGACGGGAGAGTGTGTGCGAGGAAGGTGTGTGACGGACAGGTGCATGGGGAAAGAGTGCGCTGTCAAAGGCAAGGAAGAATGCACACCTGTGGTGAGTGTTACAGAGGGTGTGACGGGAGAGTGTGCGCGAGGAAGGTGTGTGACGGACAGGTGCATGGGGAAAGAGTGCGCTGTCAAAGGCAAGGAAGAATGCACACCTGTGGTGAGTGTTACAGAGGGTGTGACGGGAGAGTGTGCGCGAGGAAGGTGTGTGACGGACAGGTGCATGGGGAAAGAGTGCGCTGTCAAAGGCAAGGAAGAATGCACACCTGTGGTGAGTGTTACAGAGGGTGTGACGGGAGAGTGTGCGCGAGAAAGGTGTGTGACGGACAGGTGCATGGGGAAAGAGTGTGCTGTCAAGAGTAAGGGTGAGTGCGTTGTCACGAGTGGAGGTGAAAGTAGTGAGAGTGACATGGAGCGTGAGTTAGTTGTGACAGGTGAGCGAGGATGTACACCTGGGATGGAAGGATGCACACCTGGAATGGTAGAGCGTGAGTGGGAATGCACGCTGGAGTTGGTGGTGAGGCACGTGGTAGGATGTGCGAGTGAGAGCACACCTGTGATTGTCACAGAGGAGGTGACCGAGAAGGGGGCGCGAAGAGGTGTATTGGTGAGGTGTGCGAGCAACGAATGTGTGCCACAGTGTTCGGTGGTCAGGTGTGTGACCAAGGCTGTGAGTGGAATGGGTGTACCTGGGTGTGTAAGGAAAGGTAGCATGGGAACGGCTGGATGTGTGAGCAAGGAACGGGCTGCGGGGTGTAAGCATGCAGGTGAAGCATCGACGTTAGACGGGGTAGAGTGTAGAACGACTTATAGCCGAATCGGGCCCTCGGTGCGTGCCGGGCCTCGCTTTGAACGGCCGCGTCCGTGCTCCACTAGGCGGAGCGGGCGGCCCGATAGGAAGGGTCGTTATGGCGACCACGTTTTGTTGAGACGTGCCGGCAGGTCGAGATCGGGACATTGGATGGCTCCACGCCGAGGTGATGCGTGGGATCTCGGCCCGGGTAAGCCCCCGTCCCTGCACCGAGTGCCGGACGCATCCAGCCGCTGGCACAAAACAACCAGCATCCATTGCTTGGCTTTACGAAGCCGGGCTTTGGACAGGGATTGGCGCACCGAGAGGTATTAGTGAGTAGACTGGGTGATGAGGTTAGTGTTTTGGACCCAAAATTAGAGAAAAACAAAATTTGATGATTGGCAAGGGATTGGCAGTAGTGATTGGCAGATGATGGGCAGTGATTGGCAAATTTTTAATTTGTTGAAATTTGATGTGCAAAATTGGTAGTGAGAGACCCCCGATGTGGTGGGATGGCAAATCCACCATCCTTCCCATGGGGGCAAAGGAGCAATAGCTTATGGGGTGTATGGCAGTGAAAACTAGCCCGGGTGGGTTAGGATATTGTGTGTAGGGATCTAGAGAAGATGACCTTAGGTAACGTTAAGGTTAGTTAGTGACTGATACCTGTAGTGGGGACGCAGGTAGATTAGTGTGGATGATAATGACGTGGGAGCGCAATAGTTTAAAGGGACGACTGGGAAGCGCAAGTTTCAGAAGGGAGTAGTTAGCTGAGATGATGCCGTGTGTGTGTGAGGATGGAACAGGTGTGATTGCACAGGTGTGCAACTGGACAGGTGTGTGGAGCAGTGTGTGAGTAGTGAGTGTGTGGATCAGCGCGAATGCGCTTGGGGAGAGAAGGGTGCAGGTGGCACCAGGTGTGAGAGCACAGGTGTGCAAGTACAGGTGTGTGGAGAAAGTTGGAGTAAGTGGTACGGAGTGGTGTGCATGGTGCGAAGGTGTGGATGGGGGAAGAGTGGACCCCCATCACGGATACCCGGGGCGGGTAGTGTAAGTGTTAGGTAGAGGGTGCAGGTAAATTGTGGTTGGATATTGGCATCTGTGGTGCGGTTGCAGAATGGTGTTGTGAATGGGTGCATTAGTGTTGTGGAAATGGCTGGGCGTGTAGCCTGTTAGTGTGTGTAGTTGGTTGGGCACTCCACCACTGTGAGGATGTCGGCCAGGTGAGGCCGCAGGTGGGCTCTGGGAGCCGGTAGTTGTGAGTGGGTGCCTGAGGATCCCGGGTGTGGATCGGGCAGCCCAGTGCCAGAGAGGGCACGGAGTGGGGAGAGAGCCAGAGGGCCTTCCCCTGGTAGTTAGGTTAGGGTAAGGAGCAGGTAAGCTCGGAGGCAACTGCAGTGGTGGAGGTGTGCAGGTGGGTAGACCCACTGGGAGAGGTACACGTCGCAGCCCAGAAATTGTACGAGGGCACCGGGAGATGAATCGGGGGAGTGAGACCCCAAATTGAAGCGCACCACAGTTTGGCCAATGGGAATTGGTTTTTAGAACCCATAGTGTAAGAGGGCCAATGGGTTGGCCGGAGAAAGACCCCGGGTAGTGTAAAGTTGTTAAAGTCATTTAGGAAATAGTTAGGATTGATGAACCTGTCGCACCATACGCAGCCACTTACCTGTGGTGATGATGATGACTCCACACCTGTGTTTTCTTTGTTTTGTTGCAGGAAATGAGATTGCTGTGGATTTGTGAGACGCATCACGACGTGGATGAGACATTGGGGTGATTCCATCTCTCCCTCCCTAGGAGGGACTGATGATGAATTGGTAATGGCAAATTTTGATGTGCAGTTGGAGATGGCAAATTTTGATGAGAGTTGAAAATGGCAAATTTGATTGGTTAGGAGGGAGAGAAGACGAATTTGGTTTATGGGAGGAACGGGGAAGACAGTAGGGATGTTTGTCGATTTGTAAAGTAGATGTTTATGGGTAGTGTTGTGTTTTGTGGATGCAGTAAGGGGTAAGGGAGGGGCCATGTAGGTTACCTGGTGGGGGGGGGGCGTACGATAGGAACGTACCTGTCTCACCTGGTTCCCATGTGCCCCCAGTGTGCATCACCTTACATTGCGTGCACTTTTGCGCCCTTACCACCTTACTCACTTGTTTCTTCTTTTGTCTCCCACCTCCGAGGATCTGGCTTTGGGGTAGAGAGAGAGGAGAGAGAGGTGCTGGCTGCGCAGTTGTGGGCCTGCACTTTCGCTGTTTGCTGCCGGGATCGATACACCATATGGACCGCAATGTTTGTGGCCACCCGCAATGGACCGCAGTTCGTTTGCGGCCAAGCACCACCCGGGGATGGACCTATGGGTCAACGTGGCACCTATGCCATACAGGTGAACCACTTTTAGTTACCACCAAGTGCACCACAAGAAGAGCAAGAGACACCTGCAGGGTTAGGGGTTGTCGAATTTATTTTTATACCAATGAACAATGGTGACTGCACCGGATGGTGCTGACTGTGTGGTGGGGTGGTGCTTTTGATGCTGGGAAAGGGTGCTCTGCACGTTATTAAAGGCCGTCGGCCACAGAGCACTCGTGGGTTGGTGTATCGATGCTGGCAAGCGCGCTCTCTCTATGCATAACATCTGCATGTGTTCCTCCAAAAACAGGTCCTGGATCGTAGTGTAAATAGCAGCGTAGTCTTGTAAATAATGCTCCCTACCGGCTGTATGTTTAGTTTGAGAATTCTTTCCGGATGCGGTTATCCTGTGGGTGTGTTTCTGTGAGGAGAAGGGTGCAACGTCGCAGGGGGACATATTTACTCATTTGTGAATATCTGTAAAACTGTCGCACTCAGGGTAGAGTTAATAGTAGAGGGAACTACATTGCGTGCCACACTAAAGTAGGTAAAAATTTATCGGGTCGGGACGCCCCGAGGGTAGAGAAGGGTGCAATGTTGCGAATATGGAATTTGGCCTCCATATCCGCTTGTAAATATTCCCCTATTTTCTCCAATACTCCCCAACTTTCCCCAATCCCCCATTCCCTAGTCCCATTGCATGTAAATAACAATCAGTAGAGCCGACCTTCCCCTTATTCCCCCATTAAATGTCGTGCCCAGGTCCACCGCACCACACGTAGACAACTTTCGGACATCTTCCTAGTTATTCTTATTCTATGTCAGTTAAGGCCTCGTCTCCATTAATTATGACTCTTCGTTGCACCAGAATGTGATTATATGGCATCAGTAGTGAGTTTAGGACCTTTCCCATACCTCCTTCCATCTTCTTCCCCAACAATTACAACAACAACAGAGGAGATGGCGGCGGAGCGGGGGAGGATGCGTCCTCACACCGGCTCGATTAGCTCCAGACCATGCGCTCCACGGGGTTACCACGAAGGGGCTCCTTGTCAGCTCCTCGTCAAGGGCGGAGCCTGGTAAACCCCCCGCACGCACCCAATGAGAAGCAACGTGCCGATTCCACGAGGCGGAGCTAACGAGCCGAGGGCGTGTCACTCCCCGCCGGATATACGCGGCCACGCGCCGG
This sequence comes from Myxine glutinosa, assembly GCF_964187855.1. Lineage (NCBI taxonomy): Eukaryota > Metazoa > Chordata > Myxini > Myxiniformes > Myxinidae > Myxine > Myxine glutinosa. Next base: position 30,392,510 of record NC_136266.1, on the reverse strand, counting down.
ATGTGACGTGAGATGCGCCTCAGCTTGGAGAGAGAAGCCACCGCCACCCCCAGCGCGACGATACCTCCCCGCATCTTTGGACCGGACCGTACTGTACCCTGCCCCGAGCCCAGGAGGACCTGGAGCCATCGATCCTGCCTTTCCTAGCCATCAAACCCCCGTGTGAGTCAGCCGTTGTCCCGTGTGTCTGTCGTCTGTCCGGGGTTAATATAAGAGTGTGTCTAAGTGCCTGTCTTCCTGTAATATACCTCTAGCCCCTGTAATCTAACCTTTTCCGTACGAATATACTTGAGAATTGAAACATTGGTGTCGTATTGTGTTATTGTAATCCAGCCGGGTGTCTTCTTTTCCTTATTGAGCCAGCATCGCGCGACTTCGTCAACGTCGAGTATAGTCGGGTAATTTGTGCGGACACGACGGCCATTCCGCTCGGCCCACTTTAACATCAAAGTCGTGTCTGTAACAATATATATATATATATATATATATATATATATATATATACACACACACACACACACACACACACACACACACACACACACACACACACACACACACACACACACACACACACACACACACACACACACACACACACACACACACACACACACACACACACATATATATATATATATATATATATATATACACACACATATATATACACACACACATGTGTATATATATATATTTGGTTCATATTGTAGTTCAAGCTCACACTGCACACTTGTACATGTCTTATCCAGCAAGCCCTCGCCAATTCCGGGCTGACCGCAATTCCATTGGAAACTCCAACGGTGGAAGGCCTGGTCACTGGGCAACAGCAGCAGCAACCTCAGCAGCAGCAGCAACACCAGCAGCAGACCATGGTATTGGCCAATGCACGGCCCTCTTTACCAGGTCGGTCCAGGTTGCATGGATTAGCCACGCAGGGTGGCATGCAGACCAAAGGGGGATCTAAGGAGTCTGGGTCCAACGCACGCCACACCTGCACCAGCCTATCAGCTTACCGAGTTTCACAATACACAGGTTTGAACTGCTTTCTGATTACCAAGTCGTTTGTGATCTATTTTTACAACTGTTTTCACACGAATCATGGTTTGCGAAGTGTTTTTTCCTTTGTTTTTTGTTTTTATCCCATATTTTAACTGGAGAGCCTCGTGTAATTGTCAACGAGCTTTTTCTTCATTCGTTATTCCCAATCTACTGAATCTGAGTCATTAATGTATTCCACAAAATGCTTGATTATTACAGGATACAAAGAAAATTTTCTGATTGAAAAGATGAGTAACACCCTTTCATTCCTCACTAACTATAATGTGAATATCTCCCATCACAAATCCAGTTTGATATTTTGATCATCTTTCTTGCTTTTCCTCTGGCAGCTGGAACGTGGCGACGTGTAAATGGCATCCGCTGGTACATGTGCCCCTACTGCAATAAGGAATTCAAAAAACCCAGTGACCTGGTGCGCCATATCCGCATCCACACGCATGAGAAGCCCTACAAGTGTACCATGTGCTTCCGTACCTTCGCAGTCAAGAGCACGCTGACTGCTCACGTAAAGACGCACACTGGACTGAAGGAGTTCAAGTGCTCCATGTGCGAGAAGTTATTTTCTACGCAGGGCAGCCTGCGTGTTCACTTGCGTCTGCACACAGGTGAGCCACAAATCAAGAAGCAAACTACCATTGTTCTGCATCCCACATAGTCGCCTTCCCTCCTGTCCTGCTCCCCACCCAACCACACTTTCCTCTTCCATGCTTGCACATGTAGTTGAGCCCTTGCCATGTATCTTCAACAAAATCTCCTTCTGTCACATTTTTTTGAACCATCAGTTAGCAGCTGAAACTCAAAGATGAGATCAAGAATATGTGTTCCGATGATATAGATTACCTATAACCAGCTTGCATTACCCTTACTTTCACCATTTTGGAGAAATAGCGTGAGCTTGCGTGTGGGAAGTTTCGCAGGATGGCGCGGAGGTAGCACACTTGCTCCTGTGCTATCAAATCCTGGTTCGAGCCAATAAACTGTCAGATTTGTGCTTCACCTTGATCTTTTCTTCACCTTTTTAAACCTTGATCTTTTCTACCCCCGTTAATTCACCCCATATCCACTTTTTTGAAATACCGACTTCTTTCCTGGAAGTCCTTGCAGTGTCCATTTGTTTTATACCTCTCCCACCCCAAGCCCTCTCCCTCCCACAGATCTCTCGATGTCCCCGTTCTTTACTGTTGTATTTGTGTGCTTCCCTCTGTCTCCCCATCTTTTCTCCCGCTCCCTTTACTATATGTTTTATGTGTCCGTTTTTTTTGTTTTTTTTGTAATTAATGTTAGCTCTTACACGAGCCTTGATCTTGTGTATATATACAGGCAGGGCGTTGTAACAATGACTGTGCCGTCCCTCGGTTGGATGTAATGCTGGGATCTAAGAAAGTAGTATTCGAGATGGACACCAACCTGACAATGGGAAAGGGAAATGTTTGCCCCAAATAAACCCATTCCCAAGCTCTCCCTTTTTCCAGGTTATTGGATTTTTCCCCTTCTCCTTCACCTCCTTTCATTGGTTGTTGGTTGATTTGTTCCTTTTCTGTTTCATCCCCGCTTTACCCTTCCTTCATATGGCTTAGTTTCCGCTTGTTCTCTCTCATATGTCCTTCTCCCCCTCCCCTTGATCTCACTCTGACTTCTACTATGCTGTTGGTGTTTTCCCCTTTCCAATCTGCTCTCACTCTCCCACAAGCCTCAGTCATGCACAGTATACAACAAAAGTGCTCTACACAACAACAGTGCTCTACACAACAACACACTCTCTCCAGGGGGTGTATCTGAGTCACTGTCTTGCGTTTTCTGAGCTTTTCTGAGAGGTCAGCGCGCGCATCGATTTTGTCCCTGCGCGTCAACAATTTCTTTTTTTTAAATTTCCAACGGTACCTACAACAGCGCGCGCCTGTTGCCGGGCCGGCGCGCTATCTCAGGAAGTACGGTTCTGTGAGGGTCGCCATTGGTATCGACGTTCGCGCACGGTTCTCCCCGACAAAACTACGTTTGGTTTGTCCAAATCCAACCAGCCGTTCCAAAGATATGAGTAGTGTTGTGTGCCGTGCCGTCATGAATCCAATCGGCTGGATATTGTCATTTATTGAAACGAAGACGTTCTTTGTCTGGTTCGTGTGAAGCAACCAGAAGGCCTAGAGAGCTGCGGTTGGTCTCGTTAGTTAGGCCTGGATCCTATCTCGTTTGTCATGAAGTTGTAAGTGTCTGTGATAATCTTGTGGACTGGGAGAAGAGATCGTGGGAGACCATCGGCCTGTTAGACAACTTGCGCATGCGCAGTGTTGACGCGATCGACGCATTGGAATGTTTAACGGTACGGCGCGGCGATCTCGAGAACGAAATGGCAGTCCATAATATGCTTGAAGAACTTAATGATTTTCAGAATAAATACATTTTAAAATAACTTAAGCTTGTGTTCATTATTTACAAAAAGGCCTACAAGTCCCATTGGCTGTCTTTAATTTATCTCTGGACGGTGCCACGGCAGATGAGGACCGACCGCAAGGCATGAGGACACAAAAAACACCTCTATATGTGCAATCCATGCTTTTCAAAAAAAAGAAAAGAAAAGAAAAAAACCGCATCGCCGCATCAATTCTGGAACTTTGGTCTGACCAGAGACCAGAAATATATTTTTTCCGTGCGGATGGCGTACCACGTGACTCGTGCTGTTACCTTTGTATAGAACTTAAAATCCCAGACGATGGGCCCACTTACACACACACGGGGGGGGGGGGGGGGGGGGGGGATGGACGAAGAATGTTCACGCCCAGACGCGCCTGCTTCGGTCGTTCCAGGAACAGCTCACCCGGCGTGGCCCTCAGGCGGTCACAGCAGGTGTCCCGGCGAAAGCAGGCAGGAGGGAAAATCCTCGCGGCGCGTATCAGGCAAAGGCAGGCAGGAGGGAAAACGCGCGTCTGTGGCCCGGCGCGGTCGTCTTTTACAGCGCGATTAATACTGCGCAGAGCGCGGGGAGCAGGGCAAGTTCGTGTACAACAGGATTATTCAGTTCATCCAATATGACCCGATACGACGCAATCTCACGCGCGTTCTCAACTCCGAACTCCAACTGCACTCCAACTCGTAACTGACGCGGGGGGCTCTGGGCACAGGTTTATATGGCCCCGCCCTAGCCCGACTCGAATGTTCCAAACCCCGCCTTTTGCCGCAGTGGTAAGTCACTCCCCTCGAGCACTGATTGGCGGCTCGCGCTTACCGATGGCTCCTCCTCCGCCTTCCTTCGGCCTCGGTCGACTTGTTCAGGCCTGCCGCGTGGTATTTCGGCGCCAAAAACCAAACCAAAGTGCCATAAGGACACCCAATCTCACTAACCTGCTCAACGCCTGATAATCAGATAATCCTGATAAATCTCACACTCTTACGATGTCTCTCCGAAAAGACCGACTGGAAAACCCTCCCATCCACTTTCTGAATAATCCTCTCCAAGAAGTTCTGTCACTCAAGCTTTTGGGTCTCACTATTTGCCATGATCTTTCCTGGGAAAACCACATTTCAAATCTGGCCTCCAAAGCCAGTCGCCGACTGGGCATCCTCCGTCGTGCGAAGTCCTTCCTTGGCACACCTGAGCTCCTCACCACATACAAGGCTTTCATCCGCAGCTCTATGGAATACTGCCCTCCCCTCTGGTCTGGTGCTCCTGCCTCACACCTAGCCCGTCTTCACGCTGTTGAAACCAAAGCGTTCAGAATCATTGGAATCTCCCGCGATGAAGCTAACTCCAAGGGCCTTTCACTCACTCACCACAGGCAGGTTGGTGGTCTTTCCGTCTTCTACCGACTCCTCTCTGGCCTTGCCCCCCCAGCCCTCTCTGGGCTCTGTCCCCCAAATATTCCTACAGGTCGCACAAGATCTGCCTGCAACCCTCTTATGGTTAAACAGCCAAAATCAAGACTTTCTGCTCACCTTCACTCCTTCATTCCTCTTTTCTCCCACCTCTGGAACAAACTCCCTCACTCTCTTCAATCCCACTCCACCCTCCAGGTCTTTAAAACAGCTGTTCACCACCATCTCTTATCCTCCCCCATCCAAAACCTTGATCTTTTCTACCCCCGCTAATTTCGGTCCCCTTGTGTTTTATACCTCTCCCCCCCCCCCCCCCTCCCCTTCCCACGCCTCCTGCCCCCAAGCCCTCTCCCTCCCACACTTCTCCCTGCTCTCAAATGTTGTGGTTGTGTGCTTCCCCTTCTCTCCCCATCTTGTCTTCCGCTCCCTCTTTTTGTATATTTTGTTTGTCTGGTTGATTTGTTTGTGAAATAAATGTTAGCTCTTTCACGAGCCTCGATTCAGTATACAAAACAAAACAAAACAAAAAACAAAAAAATAGTTGTAGTGTAACTAACTAGGAGGGGAAATTAACCTTTATTACAAAACCGCAACAATATATATATATATATATATATATATACATATATACTAGCTTGGCTCGGCTCGCTACGCTCGCCTCACCAAGCGTCAATACAATTGAAGTTGAAAAAAAAAATTTCCCCAAAAAATTCCCCCCCAAAAAAAATAATAATTGGAAAATTTTTCAAAGAAATACCCTTAGGACATACCGACGGGAGAGATATGTGCATTCCAGAAGTTTGGTACGATTTCACAAACGTTTGAGAAAGTAGTTCAGTGACAACACAGGACAGGACAGACGCTGCACAAATATATATATAGACCGGTCCCGCCCCTTCATATATATATTGTTGCGGATCCGGGGGTTGGCGCTCCCCTTACCAAGGGGGGGTTAATCCCCTTGTCTTTTACACTGGCCGATTCCCCCAGTCCTGGAAATTACACGCTCCTTTGCGGGGTGAGATTGGCCAGGGTGATTGGTCAACGGGTTCCCAAATACCTTTGCCAATCCCTCCGCAAAGCAGGGATATAATTCCGTGCTCGGACCCGGACAAGATGGAGTTTGCCGAGCGGTTAGCAGTCCGAAATCCGAGCCGTTAGCAAACACTAACCCGATCCTGAGCATTGGCCAAATCGTGCCACGTATATAAATTGGGGACAGGACGAAAGCAATCGGATGAGAAGAAACCAAGGGGTAAAGAAAGAACAAATATGGTTTATTTATACAGTAATGATTAAAGAGGAAACTAAAGGGCAAGAATATACAAGAGAGGAAATAAAAGGACACAGGGCAAGCTTAAACACTCTTAATTAACACGCCCAGGACAGAACAAACTCACTTACATGAAAGGATGGAATGGCAGGGATGGTGGGAAGGAAGAGAAGGGTCCAGGCAGATGCTGGGCGTCGAGGTCCGGCTCCAACCTCGCGCTCTGGTCCACGCTCCGGGTCCGAGGTGAAACCCGGCAACCAGCTCCGCGTGTCATTGAACGCGACCGGACAATTATATACAGTGGGGGAAAACTGGGATCCTTCGCGTACGTAATAGCTGGATGGTCGTGCTAGCGAACCCTCTCCAACCCTTCTTTCACGGCGCGCGCCTCCAACAAGTTCATGAACACAACCAAGGCCTTCTCCACAACTCTCTTGTGCACGCCTTCTCTCCCCTTTTTAGCTCGGCTCCGCTCGCTCGACCTGCACGACTTTGTAAGTAGTCCGCGGCGGCGCTTATATTGGCCGCCCGCGTATCAAGCCGCCTGCCTTTTGGAAACGCCCACCGGTGAGCTCGCCTCGGCCTTGGTTGGTCGCGAGGGCTCACCGGTCCCGCCCCTTGATGAGGCGTTGACAGAGCCACGCCTTGTTCCTGGCGCTTGGCTGTCTCCTCCCCCTTCTCCAAGACGACCGCGTGCGTAATGGCGTCGCACGGGCTAGAAAACCAATCGCACTGATGCTGAGGGAGCTGTAGGGCTTATCCTTATCTATCTATAATTCCATTAATCTCTGTGTGTATGTGTGTTTGTATGTGTGTATGTGTGTATGTGTGTATGTGTGTATGTTTGTCTGTATGTGTGTATGTGTGTATGTGTGTATGTTTGTCTGTGACCGCTGTTTCTCGACAACCACGGGTCCGATATACTTTAAACTTGCCAGGTATATTGCTGGGGACCCGAGGATGTGCCTTTTCAAGGTTTCATATTAATCGGACAAGTACTTACCGAGCTATGGCGATTTCTTTACCAAACACTGCAAGCCGTTCGCTTTGGACCAAACCATTGCATGTAAATAGAGGGGGGGGGGGGGTTCTGTGGTCGTTGCGAATGGACCAAACCATTCATGTAAATAGAGGGGGGGGGGGGGGTTCTGTGGTCGTTACTGCCACGTGGTTTCAAAGTTTTTTTTTGTTGTTGTTGTTTGCACGCATGTTTTTTTGCACCCACGTACGGGCACGCCCTAGGATGTTTACACACACACACCCCTACACAAATTTTTTTTTTTTTTTTTTTTTGGCAAGTAACGGGCACCCACGTACGGGCACGTCCTAGCTTATATATAGTACGGGCATGCCCTAGTTTTATTAACTAGGGCATTGCCCGTACTATATCTATATCTAAAATTATATCCCCCCCCTCTATTTACATGAAATGGTTTGGTCCAAAGCGAACGGCTTGCGAGTACGGTGACAATCCCCCCCCTCTATTTACATGCAATGGTTTGGTCCAAAGCGAACGGCTTGCGAGTACGGTGACAATCCCCCCCCTCTATTTACATGAAATGGTTTGGTCCAAAGCGAACGGCTTCCGGAGTTTGGTAAAGAAATCGCCATCGCGTGCACAAACGCGCAGGAAAGCGAATGAATCGCAAATTCGTTTTTATTAGTTTTAAAACATAGTTTAACGCCAACATAGTTTGCAAACGTGAAATAAATGAATACGCTCTCAAATGTGCCATCCGAGGCAGAGTGTGTCCGCCACGTTCGGCACACGCGATAGTTTGCTGCTCTCTGATTGGTTGAATCGTTTTTTGGACATAGCTCGGTAAGTAATTGTCCGATTAATATGAAACCTTGAAAAGGCACATCCTCGGGTCCCCAGCAATATACCTGGCAAGTTAAAAGTATATCGGACCCGTGGTTGTCGAGAAACAGCGGTCACAGACAAACGTACAGACGTACAAACGTACAGAGATTACTGGAATTATAGATAGATGCAACGTAGATTCAAACTATTGGGAACAGAGCCTTACCTGAAACACATACTAATGAAATAACTAAAGAAGATCCTATGGTGTCCTACGTGTTGCTCGTGGCCTATCTATGGTGCTCTCTTTTAACATTAGAAGAGGGGATATTTACAGGGGTTTATTTATAAGGGATTATTATTCACAAAGTGGAGGGTTCTAAAAACCGCAACATATATATGTATATACTGTGTATATGTATGTATATATATATGTATTTCTGCGAATAAATTCCTGTGTGGGGCTGGTGTGGAAAAAAAAAATTGACAACCCGGGACATGGTATGTGTGTGTGTGTGTGTGTGTGTGTGTGTGTGTGTGTGTGTGTGTGTGTGTGTGTGTGTGTGTGTGTGTGTGTGTGTGTGTGTGTGTGTGTGTGTGTGTGCGCGTGTGCGTGTGTGTGTTATACATGCATGGACTGTATCTCAGCTACTCTTGCTTGCATTTTTTGCTCTTTGTTTCGCTTTGCAGTGTTCCAAGACATGTAAAACAATATTACAGGGGAAAAACTAGAATGGCACTTGTTAACATACCTCTGATACTGGACCAAAATCTGTAGTAATATAACATTTACATATGTTATTTCAATTTATTTTGGAAAGTCGACCAACAAAATGTTGTAACTTGCTTGGTGATACTATTTTTCACTTAGTACTCTCCTCACCACACCCCATCAATCCTCCCTCCGTTCCCAGCTCCAACCCCAAAGAGTGTGATTTGTCTGTTGTGCCTTGGCCTTTGAATCATTGTGAAGACTTGCAGCATACCCGCCCTATGGGTGATCTTATTCCAAGCATGCAACACGTTCTTTTGACACATACCTTCATTTGAGTGGTGTATCGACAACATGGACCTCCCTTAATCACTCCCGGAGAAAAAAAAAACCTGAGGTTACATGCATGTTGCAAAAACGTGCTTGCTGCTGGAAATCAAAATATTAGGTGCAGCGGAAAGTAATGTCATCTTTTTTTAAGGTTTTTATTCCTCTTTGAAAAACATTTCTTTCCGGTACACCTAATACTTCTGCTCTGGGGAACGTGGGGACAGCAATACTGTATTGTAAAGGGTGGGAATTGTAATAACTACTCCCACTTGAGGGGTCACTACACGATACACACTTACTTGGAGAATTTGCGTTTCCATCCCACCCAAGACTACAGGCAAAGATAAATACACCCCTATACACTAAACTAATTGGAGTCATGCTCTGGATCTACGTAGCAAGTCTGGATTTAATCGAGCCAGAACTGCAGGAGGAGTAGCGCGACAAACACCGGTCCATGAATTGTAGTAAGGATATACAGTACTGGTATCTTGTGTCATTGTCGTACTTCCACTCCTACACGTCGTTACTCTTCCGTGAGCCTTCAAAACTGTCGACATACCTGTCCCATGACATTGTGATCCTAAATTCCACACACTATAGAATGCTTCACAACATTGGCAGTGACGTGCATTGTCATCACAACCAATAAACCAAATGACTGTTATCATCAACACTATACACTGGTCATCACCTCCTCTTTCATAATCTCCATGCTGTTGCAACAAACTTTTCTTCTCACTTCTACCCTTCCCCCTTTACTTCCCTGTCCTCGTTCATCCATCTATCCTCAGTTTGCACCATCCCATTTGTCTTGTCTGCCCTTTCCTTACTCTTCTCCTTTTGTTGTCCCCCGTCGCACAGCGGAGCGAAAGGGGGGGGGACTATGGTTTTCCCCTCCGTCCGTGTGTCCGTCCGTCCGTCCGTGCGTGCGTGTGGGAGTGCGTGCGTGCGTAAGCGAAGGACCGCATTCGAATTTGGTATGTGGGTGCAACCCACGTCAAAATCCAAGATGGCCGCCGCCGTGTATGTCTGATGCCATGTATGTCTGAACCTTGTGAGCTGAATATCTTGAAAAATAAGCGAAGTACCAACTTCTAATCTGGTGTGTGGGTGTATCTAGGCATAAGGAAGAACGCTGTTTAAAATTGGGTCGCCACGTCAAAATCCAAGATGGCCGCCGCCATGTATGTCTGAACCTTGTGAGATGAATATCTTGAAAAATAAGCGAAGTACCTACTTCTAATCTGGTGTGTGGGTGTATCTCGGCATAAGGAAGAACGCTATTGAAAATTGGGTCTCCACGTCAAAATCCAAGATGGCCACAACCATATATATGTCTGAACCTTGTGAGCGAAATATCTTGAAAAATAAGCGAAGTACCAACTTCTAATCTGGTGTGTGGGTGTATCTAGGCACAAGCAAGAATGCTGTTGAAAATTGGGTCGCCACGTCGAAATCCAAGATGGCCGCCGCCATGTATGTCTGAACCTTGTGAGATGAATATCCTGAAAAATAAGCGAAGTACCAACTTCTAATTTGGTGTGTGGGTGTATCTCGGCACAAGGAAGAACGCTATTGAAAATTGGGTCGCCACGTCAAAATCCAAGATGGCCGCCACCATATATATGTCTGAACCTTGTGAGCGAAATATCTCGAAAAATAAGCGAAGTACCAACTTCTAATCTGGTGTGTGGCTGTATCTAGGCATCAGGAAGAACGCTATTGAAAATTGGGTTGCCACGTCAAAATCCAAGATGGCCGCCGCCATGTATGTCTGAACCTTGTGAGCGGAATATCTTGAAAAATAAGCGAAGTACCAACTTCTAATCTGGTGTGTGGGTGTATCTCGGCATAAGGAACAACGCTATTGAAAATTGGGTCGCCACGTCAAAATCCAAGATGACCGCCTCCATGTATGTCTGAACCTTGTGAGCGAAATATCATATCATAGCATGTTTTCTGCGTCTTCCACTTTGTCAACTCACATCACTTCACCGACGGGGGACCTAGGCGTAACGCTTGTTGTCTTCACAATGCCTCTCGTTTTTGTTTTTTGTCCCCCGTCGCACAGTGTAGCGAAAGGGGGACTATGGCTTTCCCCTCCGTCCGTGTGTCCGTGCGTGCGTGTTGGCGTGCGTGCGGGCGTGCGTGCGTAAGCGAAGGACCGCATTCAAATTTGGTGTGTGGGTGCAACCCACGTCAAAATCCAAGATGGCCGCCACCATGTATGTCTGATGCCATGTATGTCTTAACCTTGTGAGATGAATATCTTGAAAAATAAGCGAAGTACCAACTTCTAATCTGGTGTGTGGGTGTATCTAGGCATACGGAAGAACGCTATTGAAAATTGGGTCGCCACGTCAAAATCCAAGATGGCCGCCGCCATGTATATGTCTGAACCTTGTGAGCGAAATATCTTGAAAAATAAGCGAAGTCCCAACTTCTAATCTGGTGTGTGGGTGTATCTCGGCATAAGGAAGAACGCTATTGTAAATTGTGTCGTCACGTCAAAATCCAAGATGGCCGCCGCCATGTATGTCTGAACCTTGTGAGCGGAATATCTCGAAAAATAAGCGAAGTACCAACTTCTAATCTGGTGTGTGGGTGTATCTAGGCATAAGGAAGAACGCTATTGAAAATTGGGTGGCCACGTCAAAATCCAAGATGGCCGCCTCATGTATGTCTGAACCTTGTGAGCGAAATATCATATCATAGCATGTTTTCTGCGTCTTCCACTTTGTCAACTCGCATCACTTCACCGACGGGGGACCTAGGCGTAACGCTTGTTTCTTCTTTTCTTTCCTCCCTACCTTCTGTCCCCACCAAAATATCGCTTCTCCATTGGTCTAGTATATGATTTTGTTTTGCAAAACCCCTTTTTCAATATATTTGCTCTTCCTTATTACTGGTTTTATTTTTTAGGGAGAGGGCCGAAGAGAGAGGCTTGGGCCCTTTTTCTTCTAAAGCTTTTTTTTTTATCAGCCCCAGTTTTTCTCTTCCACACCTCCCATCCACCATCCTTCCACCACACCATGTTTTTTTCTAATTACTTGCCCGGAATGCAAATGGCTTTGCAAAAAAAAAATCTTTGATAAAAAAAGGCACGTGGAAAAATGTACAGCCTGCATTTATCTGTTCATTTATTAATGGCCTGCGTTAACTTGAAATCTGCCTCTGATTGCAGGGCAGACACTTTTACGCCGCCAGTGTAAAATGGATTGTAAATATGAATGTGGCTGTAAAGTCTTTTGTATTTAGTAATTCCGTCTTCACCTGTTCCTTTACACACGGATTTTTTGGCACATGCAAGAAATTTGCATATTGCAGAAGTAATTCAGAAAATTAACATGTGCGCCGGAAACTAAAATTGCATTGATCAATTATTCATGCAAAAAGGAAAAAGTTATGCAAGGAGTACTTTAATCTGTCAAAAATTAACGTATTAGAGTGTCACACATCATTAATATTCGTTATAGCTTTGTTAAGCCTTTCCTCCACATCGTAAATGCAATTACATGTGGAAATGAGAGATCCCTGGCTGCAGAGAGCCATCCGCGAACTGCCCCGTTTGTCTCGCCATTAGGCGCAGCCCCGCACCCCTTAATGCCATCGACGGCCACTGCAACACAGGCCCCCCTTATCCACCCACACCCTTACCTCGATGTTATGAGTTTCGTCTTGACAGGTACACACGTTTGTGAAATGTCCAGGCAAAAAGTCGGGGGCACTTAGGAGCCGGAGCAAGAGGTGCTGAGCCCAGCAAGCGTCTGAGGTTGTAGGGGGTCTTAATTAAAGGCGGAGATGTGCAAGCTAATTGATAGCAGGGTTGGGAAGATTTAAAGGTAATTAAGCACGTGGCGGTTGTTAAAGCCGGTGACTCTGCATGTCGCCTTGCTCACGAGAGCTTGGGTCAGAGATGGTGAAAGGCAAGGTGAGGCCGATCTTAGGCAAGCGCTGATTAGGTACGGTGGGCACTCGCAGCATGGGGACACGTCTTGAGCTGAATGCTTGTCGTGAAATAGTCACGGCGCACGGAAACACTAATTTGTGCGGCGGAACCCGTGCATCTCTGCATGTTTCCGTTGCTCCTTTGTGATGCCGCAGCTAAGTCAGCGCAAACCGTTTCTGCCTTGTTACAGTTCCGAGGAAAAGATTCTGGATGATGGCGAATTAATGTCGCTTCAAGCAGTTCTTGTTTAGAAAAGTCACCCGATGATGTAGTTTGTTCTTTGGAGGACGGTCGTCGTATGTTTGTGACAGCACGACCGTACTGCGAGGTCTGTGGCAGACACTCATAAACCATTCTCTTTGTGGGACGCACAAGAAAAAGTGTCGAGTTAAAAAGTCAACTTTGCACAAGAGAGGAAGAACAATATGAAACAGTGCTTAGTAATGATTTTTTTTTATCTGTCTCTCCTGTTTTTGTGTGTTTGTTGCATTTACTGATGTGTGCCTTCCTAGGAGCGAAGCCGTTCGACTGTCCGCACTGCGACAAGAAATTTCGCACTTCAGGCCACCGCAAAAGCCATGTTGCCTCGCATTTCAAGGACTCGCACCTGCGGCGCCAGCGCTTCCCTCGGAAGCCGAGCCGAGCACGCCAGAAGGGATCCGCGGGTTTCTCAGACATTCCCCTGCAAGAACCTATCCTCATCACCGAGAGCGGTGAGCCAACGCTCGATCCACAATCCACAATCGATGCAGACCACGCAGTTTCCCTCTTCTTCCCAAAGTTGTTGGGGATTTGTTTATAATTGGGCATGGTTTGCTATAATTGGCAATGCTCTAACATTATGGGGTCAGCGTTGTGGTTTTTTCATTAAATAAGTAAGTTATCCTCTGTGGGCTGTTGTTTTAATGAACAATGGAGCCCAAATTATGACATTCATCATTTTGAGGTCGTTATAAACTTTGGGCTATATTATATATCTTAAGGTGTGGAATGATTTTGACCAAAAAAAAAAAAGACTTGTAAGACTTTTCATGAATAGGTTTTATTTTTTTTAAATTTGTAAAGTCATGGCTTGTGGACCATGTACTTTTATGAAACAGAATAAACTAGAATAACACTCGGTGGAGCGCATACCTCTTCCAGATTGAACAGTTTACGTTTTGTATGCCATTGCTGGGCCGGATCTGGATTCGGACCTGAACCAAAATCTAATCGGCTTGTTCTTGTCACCTTCCCAACTCATCCACCTAGGTCTGTCATAACCTGTCCACAACATTTTCAAATATCATGATATCCATTGTTGGCGCTATCCCTCAATGGTGAAGAATCACTTTTAAAAAATGTAGTATCCGGATCTGGATCTTCACTAACATTGAATCAATTCGTTCTTGTTTCACACCCAACATGTCCACGAAGTTTCATCCAGATCCCTCCATAACCTTTTTGAGATATCCTGCTCACAGACAGACAGACAGACAGACAGACAAACAGGGGTGAAAACATAACCTTCGTCCACCTTCGGTAGTGGAGTTAACAACCAAATTGAGACTGAACGGCACTGATTAAGTGACAGGGACCTGGATTGATATACAAGACCTTGGCGGAGTGGGTTAAGGCAGCAATGTTTAGGATTTGGATTATACACCTCTGGAAACCAAGCTCATCTCAGGAGAATTAATTACCATGCATCTATCAGATGGTTGGTAACAACCCATCTAGATCATTAATGACCTTGAAGGTCAGGCTCATTTGGGTGACTGCATATTGTGACTGGTCTGCACCTTTTTTTTTGTATACAAAGTCGAGGCTCATGTAAGAGCAAGACAAAAACAAAACACACAAAACGTATAATAAAGGGAGCGGGAGACAGAAGGGGAGAGAGAGAGGGAAACACATCAACAGTAGACAACAGGGACATCGCTAGACCTGCAGAAGGTACAGGGCTGGGGGAGGGAGGGAGATGAACGGCATAACACAAATGGACACTACTACGAGTTTCAGGAAAGAAAAAATGAGTTTGAAAAAGGTGGATTTGGGGTGCATTAGCAGGGGTAGAAAAGATCAAGGTTTTGGATGGGGGAAGGTAAGAGATGGTGTTGAACAGCTGTGTTAAAGACCTGGAGGGAGGAGTGGGATTGAAGAGAGTGAGGAAGTTTTCTAGAGGTGGGAAAAAGAGCAATGAAAGAGTGAAGGTGAGCAGAGAGATGGCAAAAAAGAGCAATGAAAGAGTGAAAGTGAGCAGAGAGTCTTGATTTTGGCAGTTTTACAAGAAGAGGGTTGCTGGCAGATCTTGTGCGACCTATCGGAATATTTGGGGGACAGAGCACAGAGAGAGCTGGGGGAGCAAGGCTGGAGAGGAGTCGGGAGAAGACAGAAAGACCACCAACCTGCCTGCGGTGAGTGAGTGAGTGAGTGAAAGGCCCTCAGAATCGGCTTCATTGCAGGAGATACCAATGATTCTAAAAGCCTTGGTTTCTAAAGCGTGAGGCCGACCTAGGTGTGAGGCAGGTGCACTAGCCCAGAGAGGAGAGCAATACTCCAAAAAAAAAAAAAAACATTTACAAATTGTTGTTGATTCTCATTACCTTCAGCTTGTGTTTGGCATGAACTTGCCCATTTTAAAAGGCAGCATCACCCCAAACCACATAAACATTCTTAAATTACAAAATTAATATCAAACTTGTAATGAGGCAAAATAAAAGAGGTACACAAGGCAAATTATGCAGAAATGAAAAAAAAAAAAAGATTCAAAAGTACAAAACAACAACAACAGGCCATTTTCCCTGCTAGAGCAAGGGTTAGCCTTGCGAGCCACATGAGAATCTTCTCCATCTTGCACTATTTTCTGGATCTCCCCTTGTTGACCCCCTTGCCCACATTTATTCTTTCACCATCTTTAGCCAAATCTTTCTCGGTCTTCCCCATCCTCTACTTCCTTCTACATTCATTTCCATCACTCTTCTCAGCCAGTCACTTTCATCCTTCCTCAACACATGACCAAACCATCTCAACCTGTTTCTCTTCACAGCATCCATCACAGGCTCTATTCCCATCATCTTTCGCAATTCATCATTTCTCTTCCTCTCTCTCAACGATACTCCGCACATCCACCGAACCATTCGCATTTCCACCCTTTCCAGCCTTCGTTGCTGCTCTACATTCGTTACCCATGTCGCCCTCCCATAAATCATAACACTTCTCACACATGCAGCATGCACCTTTCCCTTCAGCATCAACGACACTCCCCTCCTCGTCAGCACGCCACTCAGTTCCCGAAACTTCTTCCATGCACATCTCACTCCAGCAACCGTTGCCGAGTCTGATCTACCTTCTCCATTCAGCATGTCTCGTAGGTAGCAAAATTTTTTTCCACCTTACAGCTTCACGCCGTCTCCAAGATCCAACTCAACATTTCCTCCATCTGCGGCTCCCTCTATGCACACCTTACACTTGAATGAAGCTGCCACACTGGTTAATGACCCTCTCAAACCACTACATTTTTGATGAACCCAGTCAGCTCACATTGTACATTGAATGGAGTTCACTCCGACACCCTTCCTGCACACAGCACACGGCCACTTCCCAGTTCTTTCCACCTCACCACATGCTTTACCACTTGCCATCAGCTTCATCTTTCTGATATTCACCTTCAGACCTTTTGCCTCCATACATTCCTTCCACTTGTTCATCTTCTCCTTCAATCCATCCATACTCTCTGCAATCAACACCAGATCATCGGCATACAACAACTCCCACGGAAAACCCGCCTTTACGTTCCCAGCCAGCACCTCCATTACAGCTACAAATAGTCGTGGACTTAGTACTGACCCCTGATGCACTCCCACCTTCACCTCAAAGTCACCACTGTTCCCGTCCTTCGTCCTTGCAGCTGTGCACGCTCTCTCGTACATTGCCTTCACTACTCTGATCAACCATTCCTCCACTCCTAACTTCCTCAATGCCCATGTCACGACTTCGCGTGGAACCCTATTGAATGCTTTCTCCAGATCAACAAACCCAAGAAACAACTTCTTCCTCTTCAGGTACTTCTCCTGCAACTGCCTTACAGTAAAAAGCGCGTCTGTCGTTCCTCTTCCTGGCATAAATCCAAACTGCATTTCGTTGATCTTCACTGTCTTCCTTATCCTCCTCTCCAACACCCTTTCCAATACCTTCATTCCATGCTCCAATAACTTTATCGCTCGATACAAGCCACAGTCCAGAGGGTCACCTTTCCCCTTGTATAGAGGGACGAGGGTACTCAGTTCCCAATCCACTGGAATGCGGCCTTCTTTCACCACCAGATTACAGATCTCTGTCATTCTCTTCACACCCCAACTTCCCGCTGCCTTCAACATATCTCCCAGAACTCCCGTCAGCCCTCCCGCTTTTCTACTCTTCATTGCTTTTATCTCTTCGTCAACTTCCTTCTCAGTTATCTTCTCTGCCGGTCCTAAAACTGGGTTACTCTCTATGTTGCCGTCCCATTCATGCTCTGCGTTTTTTTTTGTTTTTTGTTTTTTTTTGTATACAAGATCGAGGCTCGTGAAAGAGCGAACATTAATCACACAGAAAGACAAACCGACACATAAAACATATAACATCGGGAGCGGTAGACAAGATGGGGAGAGAGGGGGAAGGACACAAACACAACATTTGAGAGCAGGGACCGAGAGACATGGAGACATCGAGAGATCTGAGAGAGGGCGAGGGCTTTGGGGGGGGGGGGCATGGGAAGGGGGCGGTGGGAGAGGTATAAAACATATGGACACTGCCAGGACTTCCAGGAAAGAAGTTGGAATTTCAAACAAGGTGGATCTGGGGTGAATTAGCGGGGGTAGAAAAGATCAAGGTTTTGGATGGGGGAAGATAAGAGATGGTGGTGAACAGCTGTTTTAAAGACCTGGAGGGAGGAGTGGGATTGAAGGGAGTGAGGGAGTTTGTTCCAGAGGCGGGAGAAAAGAGGAATGAAAGAGTGAAGGTGAGCAGAGAGCCGAGATTTCGGCAGTTTAACCATCAGAGGATTGCTGGCAGATCTTGTGCGACCTGTAGGAATATTTGGGGGACAGAGCACAGAGAGAGCTGGGGGTGCAAGGCCGGAGAGGAGTCGGTAGAAGACAGAAAGACCACCTACCTGCCTGCGGTGAGTGAGTGAAAGGCCCTCAGAGATAGCTTCATCGCGGGAGATTCCAATAATTCTGAAAGCTTTGGTTTCAACAGCGTGAAGCCGAGCTAGGTGTGAGGCAGGAGCACCGGCCCATAGGGGAGAACAGTATTCCATTGAGCTACGGATGAAAGCCTTGTATGTGGTGAGGAGCTCAGGTGTGCCGAGGAAGGACTTCGCACGACGGAGGATGCCCAGTCGGCGACTGGCTTTGGAGGCCAGCTTGGAAATGTGGTTTTCCCAAGAAAGATCATGGCAGATAGTGAGACCCAAAAGCTTGAGCGACAGAACTTCTTGGAGAGGATTGTTGAGAAAGTAGATGGGAGGGTTGTCCAGTCGATCTTTTCGGAGAGACATAGTAAGAGTGTGAGATTTGTCAGGATTGAAAGACATGTTCCACTTGTTTGACCAGTCTGTGATTTTGTCCAGGTCTTCAGAGAGTGAGGAGGCAGCAGACTGCCGATCTGAGGGAAGAGGAATGGAGCGGCAGAGAGTGGAGTCATCAGCAAAGAGATAGCATTCAACAGCATTTCCATATATCTCTTCCATCTTTCTTTAATTCCATCTGGGTCCACAACGATTTGTCCCACTTCATCCTTCAAGCAACTCACCCCCATCACATCACACCTCTCTTTTGCTATCTGCTTTGCAAACCTGAATACCGCTCTCTGACCCTCCTCCGAATCCAATCGTTCTCTGAACATTTTCCTACAGCCTCCTGCTCCTTTGCTACCTCTTTCTTTGCAGCCTTCTTGGCTGCCTTATAACTTTCATGCTCTGCCTCTTCTGCCCCCATACCCTTCACCTTCTGCCACTCCTTGAACTTCTTCCACTTTTCGTCAATCCTCTTGAACTTCCATCATCCTCAACCATACTCAGCCTCTCTTTTAATGGCTCCCTCACTGTCACCTCTTTCAGCCTCCACACCTTCATTCTCGGTTGGTACTTCACCCGCCGAGCTCTCCTCGCACCTTTCACCAGTCATCAGTTCTCGTCGACCCACTTGACGTGTATGTAACAAGCTTATTGTCCACTTTCTGGAACTGCGTATTAAAAATCAACAAACCAGCTCCATCAGCACACTCCAAAATCCTTTCACCTTCTCCATTCCTCACACCATATCCGTAACCCCCATGAACTCCCTCAAAACCGTCTATACTCCTTCCCACATGTCCATGTCGGTCTCCTCCTACCACAACAACTTCCTCATATTTCACGTTTTCCATCAGCTTCTCTATAGCACACCAGAACTTGTCCTTTTCTTCATCGACCGACCTGCGGAGCATATCCCGAGATGACGTTCACGAAGAGCTTTCCAATCATCATTCTCACCATCATCAACCTTTCACTCACTCTAGTCACACTCACCACACTGTCTACAAACTCCTCAGAAAACAGGACACCAACACCATTCACGCCTTCCGGGCACCCTTGCCAAACAAACTTGTAGTTTTGTCCCTGCCTACCCTTCACCATTCTCACACCACTTCCCTTCCATCTTGTCTCCTGCACACAACATATGTCCACTCTTCTTCTGACCAATACTTCCACCGCTTCTGATATCCCTGTCATTGTCCCTACATTCCATGTCCCAAACCTCAGAAACCCCATCTCCACTTCGGGCATCAGACGTTTTGTCGTCATAAATGGAGTGATTTCCACCCTTGCTTTGATTGGGTTCCCCACCTTGATTTTTGACGAGAGGGGGTGAGGACCCCCACGGGGTACTTCGGGCTGTATCCTGCCCATATGTAGTTGTAATTGTCATGGTTCCCTTTTTGAGGCAATGTTTTATGGATGGATGCCCTTCCTGGCACCAACCCTTTTCGTCGCCTTTTACAACACGCAGGGATACTGTGTACCCATTCTAAACTGGGGTACACACCGGGAATTCAAAAGTACAGTGTATGGAAATAACTGGTCGTTTTAATGCATCACAAATGGAAGGAGGAATTTAACAAGTCCAGAAAAGAAGCAGCAGGATCATCTCGTGAAAGTTCACAATTTGAACAGCCACAGCTTGCCCTCATTGTGCTGACACGAGGGATGAAATGGAATGATATAGTACTGTACTCGGGAAAGGAAACTACCTGTTGGTTTATTTGTTTTGTTTTTTTCTCTCATGGATTTTCTGCTGTGACAGGAGCTCGTTTTACCATTATTATTTCACAACATAATCCCTTCTCCAGGATTGATCCAGCAAGCACCACGATCAAATCAGATGTACAGTTCGTACCTGCCTGATGGTGTCCTTACCGATGCTCCTGTGTGTGACCGGCCTTACACCTGTAACTTCTGCAGCAAGGCTTTTAAGAAGTCGAGTCACCTGAAACAACACGTGCGGTGAGAAATGCATGAGGGTTAATCCTTATTTCTTAATGTGGGATGGATTGGCTTTAATATTTTTCTTACTATTATTTTTTATGCTGAATCTCAGATTCGTTGAGAATCTTGTGCAATACACACTATGTACGTGCAGGTGAGGACGAGGAGATGAGGAAGCATCAGTGAACATTATGAGACGATGGACACATTACATGGGATTTAATCCTGGAATACCAATGTCATGAATTGTTTTCTCTGATGGGAATGCCAAGCAGGTCAACCTGGATCTGAACTAAAAATCAAATGTTGATGGCGTTAAGGTTTTTGTTTTTATATTTAACGACACCACCCAAGGTAGACGGGAGTTATGTATTCATCCCTGTTTGTCTGTTTGTCTGAAGAGAGATCTCAAAAAGTTGTGGACTGATTCAGACGAAACTTGGTGGACAGGTTTGGTGTGTGATGAGGACAAATTAATTAGATATGGGTGAGGATCCGGATCCGGATCCTGATACGAGGATTTTTAAAGCGATTCTTCACCATTAAGAAATGAGGCCCAAAACGATATATAGCACGATATTTCAAAATGTTTTGGACGGATTCAGGAGAAATATGGTGGACAGGTCGGGTGTGTGACAAGGATGGATTGATACGATCTTGATGAAGATCTAGATCCAGATCCGAGAATTCTTAAGTGATTCTTCACCCTTTAGAGATAGGGCCACAAACGATATATAGCAGGATATCTCAAAAAGTTGTGGATGAATTCAGACAAAACATGGTGGATGGCTTGGGTAGGTGACGAGAACAAGCAGATTAGATTTGAGGTAAGATCCAGATGCACATCTCTACCGAGTGCCATTCTCGTATGGAATGCAAAGGTTCGTCTCTGCGTCTCCAGCGCAGATGTCACCACATGAAAGTCGCCACTCGTATCTTAAAAAGTATTCTCGTTTTCTTTCAAATTTAAAATCTGATTTCAAATTTTGGAAATAAACTGATGCTTCTGTTTCTGTTAATGTTTGCAAAAATTTGATAGATGCGGTGTTTGGAAATGCCCATTTAGAGGACGTTTTGGGGCTTTTTATTGTCAGTTAATTTTTTTTGGTTTCTGTTTATTCAGTTATTGTTGCATCTCATTGGGCATCCTCCTTTGTTTATTTTTTATTACCCCATGAATGCTAATTGAAAATCAGGATTAAGCAATTGGTTCACTTCTGTTTGTCTGTCTGGCTGTCTCTGCAAACATCAGTTTATGATCGAGGAACAACTTAACTCGATTCCAATTGAATGTTGTATTTTTATCACAAATCGGAACATCAATCGGAAAACTAACCTGCAGTGTAGCAGTACTTTGGTTCTGAATTCGTCCCGATCGTGCATGCGCAAAGCCGAGTGAGAATTTTTTAAATTCCTGTCTGCCCGCCTGGTAATCAAACAAAATTGAAAATTATTCCAAACAGCAAATTTAATGTTTTAAGGATGTCATAAAGGTCACAAAAGCAGGCACAAATAACTAATCTTACATGTTGTTGGTGTTGTTGTGTTGCCCCAGTCAGTTCTGGTTGAAATGACCAGTGGCACAGAGATAGCCGATCTATTTCACAGGAGCGACCCAGAGATAGATACCTCACATCCAAGATGTTGTGTTCTTACCTACATGAATCCAGGACCACGCAGTCTTCCATGATATGTTTTGTTGTGTGTGAGCGGCCTGGCAGCGGTTGCAGGTGTCGTCATTGGTGTCGTAGATTCTATGTAGTGTAAATGTTGTGTGTGATGTCCACAGCGAAGGCATGAAAGGTGAACTTGATCAGGCCTGGGGAGTAGTTTCTCTGTCATCGATGGGCGGTGCTTTTGTGCCCAAGATACTGTTTGGGCCCAGGTTGTTTATTGTATTGATGGTGATTTGGGGGTGGATGTGTTTGTTGTAGTTTCTGTTCGGTGCGGGGATGTTACGAACTATGCCACTGTAGTGTCTTTGTGGTGTAGTGTTAATGTGAATAGGGCCCTGTCGGTGGTTTTACATGTAGTGTCATGGGTGATTGGGGTTTGCATTTGCTGGTGCAAGGAACTGTGCACTTCTCATGTCTAAGTGGTCTTTGATTTTTAGCATTTTTACTTCAGTGTGTAGGTACTCCATGTGTGTTGTTAATGTGCAACCTGTGATGATATGAAGGCCTTTGTTTTGATTGGTCTGCAGGTTGTTGAGATGTGTGTTTCATAGGCTGGAGGCCCAAGATGAGCTGGCATAGTTGATGACTGATCTAATGTACTGTTTGTATGTTAGTGATGTTGTTTCTTTGTGGGGTCTGAAGTCGGTGCCTGTGAATGCCCCAAGTGTGTTCAGCCTGGATGTGCATATCTTTTTGATGTTTGTGATGTGATCTGAGAATGACATGGATGTGTTAAGTGACACTGAGTTTTTTTGTTTTGTGTGTGTGTATGGAATCGGGATGTTGTTCAGTGTATTGTGTGGTGCAGCACTATGTTCCTTGGGGTAATTTGGTCGAAGAGTGAATGTTGATTTTGATGGTCTGCTTTTAGTCTGTTAATGGTGAGCCAGGTTTGTAGGGTGCTGAGGAAGGGTTGAAGTTGTGCTGTGGCGGTGTTGATGTTGCTCTATGAGTAGAGGTGATGGTTATACCGTCCGCATATGTGTCTATTTGTATGATCTCGTTTTGGTTGTGGAATGTCATGCATGAACAGATTAAAGAGTGTTGGGGAGAGGACTGAGCCTTGAGGGACTCCATCCAGAAAGAATTGTGTGCGTGATGACCTGCCTGCTTTGGGAGTGTGTCAAACGCTTTGCTGATGTCCATTGTGGTGAGAATAGTGTGTTTTGGTGGTTTTCTATTGTTTTGGTTTTTTCCTTCAAAGGTGTTTTGTGTGAGGTTTGTGGGTGGAGTGATAGTGGAGTGGTTGGTCTGAATCTGTGTTGGGTGTGTGAGAGAGGGATGTGAGGGTTTGTGAGTGTACGTAGAAGGCATTCTGTAACTTTGGAGAGTGTGCAAAGCAATGTGATCGATCTGTACGAGGATGCTTTGGTGGGATCTTTGTTTGGTTTAAGGAGGGTAATGATTTTGCCTGGTTTCCAAATTTGGGGAATTCTTGAGTGTTGGTAGGAGAAATTGCTTATTTGTTTGGGCTGGTGTGCCGTGTGGTCCAAGGTGTTTTAAATGTAAATTGGTGATGTTGTCGGAGCCGGGAGCCTGCGAGTTTTTGATGATTTTTGTTGTTTTTGCAGGATTTAATGGTGTGATGGTGGTGTCGAGTTGGTAGATGAGTTTGCGTCTTGTAATAAATCTTTCCTCTTTTCCCGGTGCCATGTGACGTGTGTTGCGTAATGGTCGATGAGGATGTTAGCTTGTTGTTTTTCTGATGGTATGTTGTCTGTGGTAGCTGTGGCTGCGTGTGAAGGTGTTATACCACTGTTGGAGTTATTGATGCTGTTTATGGTTTTTTACAAGTGTTTGGTATTGGTTGAGTGGTTTAGTGTGTGTATGAAGGAGTGCCAGTTTTGGGGTTTTTTCACAAGTATTTTATTGTTGATTTCTCTGTTTAGCGTTTGAATCCTTTCGATTATGTGTGGTGCTTTGGTGTTGGTGTGTTGTGTTTTAGGTTGTCTCATTGTTTGATGAGGTGTGCGATTTTTGGCGAGTAGTTGAGGTTGTATTTTTTGATATTGCTCTTTGGAATGTATTTGTAGCTGTGGTTGTGATGATCATATTGAACTGTTTTGATGCGGATGTCATTGTTAGTGATGTTATTGTTGAGTTGTTGGAATATGTGTTCAGTGTTGTGCTCAAAGTTGTCCCACATTGTTCTTTTGTAATTGGTGAATGTTTTGTTTATGTTTGTGTTTATGGTACTGATGATAGGTAAGTGATCTGAAGGGGGTTCAGTACTGTTCTCCACGTGGTTGTTCCATGTTAAATAAGGTGGCGTGAAAGACGCTGCATCAATGGCGATAAACTTCCCCAAAAATTTTTTTCAACAACCTTTGAAATAATTTTTTATTTCAATTGAATTGTATACCACCGTACTTGAACACTGTAGAACACAAATCAGCAGTATGTGGACAAAATATTACGGTATTTTGCGTCATCTCGACCAATCAAATTTGCCACTCATAGACCCCGCCCATATCCTTTTTTCTCAAGACAGCACAGGCAATGTGTTCTTTAAAGTCTCTGTTTTGAAGTAACAAGGAAGCAAGTGCCACCGGTTTGGGACTGTCAGGTGGTTGTTTTCTTGTTTTTCCATTCCCTGGCACAAATTTAATCCTTTTGTTAAAAACATTAGTGCAGTTTTTATTGTTGGTGTTTGTTTCCCAAGCTTTTGTGTATGACTATTGTGTGTCACACCACAAACAGCACAACACGAGATAATGTTTGTTCTTGTTGGCCATGCTTGATCAGGCGATGCAAGTTCTGCATTTGTTGAGCACACAACTGATGTTGAAGTTTAAAACCATCTACTTTTTATTACCTTACTCTTTTAATGATTTGAGTGTTCTTCTGAAATAGCGGAGTTGTATGATTAGCGTTTTTTCTCATCATATCTTATCTACATTTACAGGGCATTTTAAAAAACCTGGAAATTAGCACAAATAAACAAGAAATTTACATTTCACTTGTTATTTTGTTTCCCTCACACCCCTCTTCCCCTCTGTGTGTGGATATCGATAAGGCCATATTTAAGGCACTGTTTTGCTGTTTAGAGGGTTTTGTGTTCTGTCATGTATTTGTTGGTGTTTCCTGATAGTGTTTTTGTCCCCTCAGCATAAAGTTGAGATTTCTGTACTTATTGCTGTCTCATTATTCGAGCATTAAACTGTTAAAATCGTATTTTCCTGCCATTGCCAGTAACATGCATACAAACAAAAATAGATGGTGGATCTTCCGGGGGCTGTAATGTCAGATATATCTACTCTGTGATCAAGTGCGAGAATTTTGTGGAGAGTCTTCCAATTATTTTTTTTAAACCTTTTGCCTATTTTTGAATTGTTTTTATGAATGCTCATTCGAATGACTACGTTTGCGCGCTGCCTGTCCCTCTCCCACCACAGTTCGCATACCGGTGAGAGGCCATACCACTGCGGACAGTGCAGTCGCTCTTTTGTGTCATCGGGTGTACTCAAAGCACACGTGCGCACTCACACGGGCCTCAAGGCCTACCGCTGCTGCATCTGCAATGGCTCTTTCACCACCAATGGCAGCCTCAAGAGGCATATGTCCACGCACAGCGAGACACGACCCTTCATGTGCCCTTACTGCCAGAAGACCTTTAAAACTTCGGTTAACTGCAAAAAACACATGAAGACTCATCGGTGAGAATTGTGGATGCCGTGGATTGTGATTATTATCGTTAAATAATTGTTGTAATTTCACTTTTATTTAGAAAGCGTACTACTTGAGTACTCATTTCACAATTGGTATTGCATTATTTTTGCTTTTGTTGAGTATGGTGAATGCACGATAAAAGTTCGGCAAATATATACTATATAATAATGCACATGGTATGTTTGTATTTTACTACTTTTCTTTATCAGTGTGTGCATTACTTTGCATGTCACCCATGTCTAATCTCTACTTGTTGAGCTAATTGAGCACTTGTTGCAGGTACGAATTGGCACAGCAACTTCAACAGCCATCATCTTTGTCTGATGATTCCCTCGTAGAACCATTGACCACTCATCGTGCAGAAGTACAGTCTTCAGTGAGCTCGCAGCAACCTCTGTTGGGCCTGGCTCAGCAGAGCACTGTATCACAGGAAGATGTGCTGCGAATGGCTCAGCCCTCAACTGTGAACACTGAACAACAAGATCTTCTTGGATTGGCCCAGCCAGGTCCTCCTCCATCACAGCAGCAGCAACAGCAGCAAGACCTGTTGGGATTGAGTCAGCAAGGAGTGGAGCATCAGCAGCAGGCTCTTCTGGGATTATCAGGACAAAGCCCCACTCAACAAGAAGCACTTTTAGGATTGGCCCAACCAAACTCAGCTCAGCAGCAAGCAATACTCAGATTGGGCCAATCTGATGCAAACCAGCAGGCACTGCTACGATTAGGTCCAGCCGGTTCAGGCCAGCAACAGGATCTGCTGGAGTTGGCACACCAACCGTCGGTCTCCACACAGTCAACTGAGATTGGATCACCACTCTCCGAACAAACACTTGACGCAGGCAAAGTTTTGCAACTACCATTTCACATTTTCAAGCCCAACCTTAGTGTAGCTGCTTGTCTTTTTTTGCTCCGGCGTGCTCTTTTTGTCTATGTTTTGCTATTCATGTATTCTATACCATCAAATATTGCAGAACAAATTGTGAAGATCATTAGATTATTAATTAGACTTGAGATTAATTTATTCCGCAGACTGTTGATCTTTATGTAGATTAATTTTAACCTCGATTATCGAATATTTATTTACCTTTCGTTATTTTTTTCGTATATGGAGGCCAGGCTTGTGGAAGAGCAAGAACATTGAACAGATCAGGATGCAACAGAACAAAAGCTTAACAGTAGAGACATTGGGGAGACACCAATAGCAAGATTGAAGGACAAAATAGAGGGAGACGTTGACAAATAATTGGTGTGGGGAGGAATGAGGGATAGGGGAGGACACGTAGTAGACAAAGGCATACAGAAGCATATTCTTGGAAAGAAAAACTCGAAATTTGAGAGGAGGTGGGGAAGAGGGGGGTGGGAGGGGGGTGGTGGGCTAACAGAGTATAAAAGATTATGGTTTTGGATGGATGGATGGGTCGGGGGAGGAGGTGATCTGAGATGGTAATTAAAAGGCATCTTCAAGACTTAGAATAATGAGATTAAAGAGCATGTGGAAGTTGGTTTTACAGATGGGAAGAGCTATCTATGATAGCAAAGTGATTTGTAGGCCCACAGACTGGGCTTCATTGTAGGAGATTGCAAACGTTTTGAAGGCTTTGGTTTCCACGGTGTGATGCGGGAGCCAACCCGGATGGGAGAGCATAACTCCATCAAGCTGCACATGAAGGCCTCGTAGGTGGTTAGGAGTTCAGGTGTGCCAAGGAAGGATGTTGTATGATGGAGGATGCCTAGTTGTCGGCTGGCTTTTGGAGGCCAACTATGAAATGTGGTTTACCCAAGAAAGATCATGGCTGATAAAGAGACCCTGGAGTTTGAGTGACAGAACCTCCTCAAGAGGATTCTTAAGAATGTCGATAGGAGGGTTTGCCAGACACCTTTCGGAGAGAGCTGGTGAGTGTGAGATTTGTCAGGATTGAAAGACCTATTCCAATTGATTGACATGCTTGTAATTTTTTTTCCCCCAATGTATGAAGAGAGGAAAGAGGCTGAAGCCTGCCTCTCTGAAGGATGAGGGACATCACAGCACAGGGTGGAGTCATCAGCAGATATATAAAGGGGATTTTCCAGAGAGTGAGAGACACCATTGATGAAGATTAGGAATAGGACTCGGCCCAGAACACTTCCTTGGGGGCACTCCTTCCTTAACAGGGAGTAGAAATGAAAGGATTCCATTGAAAGCCACACGTTGGCTACAAGAGTAGAGGAAGTCTGTAAGCCGTGTATGGAGTTGCCCATGGATGCCATATGCAGAGTTTAGAGAGCAAGGCGGGATGCCAAACTGTGTTGAAAGCTCAAGATGTGTTGATTGAAATGCCAGGCTACGAGAGGCTTGAAAGCTGATCTCATGTTTGACATTGAGGGCCTCCATCCAT
Source organism: Myxine glutinosa (assembly GCF_964187855.1). NCBI lineage: Eukaryota > Metazoa > Chordata > Myxini > Myxiniformes > Myxinidae > Myxine > Myxine glutinosa. The sequence continues at coordinate 30,364,361 of NC_136266.1, read as the reverse complement.
TGTTGGGTGAGTAGAAGCAGCATGTCCAAGGTGAAGTGACCTGGTATGAATCCATATTGATAATCTGAGCTGAGGTTTTTGGAGAAAAGGAAGGATTTTCTACCAACTCTGATGATGGATTGCATGACCTTGCTGTCGATTGGAAGTGAGCTGGTTGGTCTTTGGTTAAGAGGTTCGGTTTTTGCACCTTTATATAATGCTGTGATGTTATGGTTACATATGGCAAATGATAGGGTGAAAAGTGCAGAGAGCAAGGATGTGCAAGAGCAGCAGAATAGGTTTTTAGGGCAGATGAGCTGATGCCATCCGGTCCAGTTGCATAGTCAAGGTCGAGGGTTGCCAGAAACTTCTCCACCTTCTGAGGTGCAAAATATGGAGTCCAGGAGCAGTTGGGTATGACTAGGGAGGATACAGAGAGCGAGGGGTTGGGGACGCAATATTTGAAAGCAAGCACAGAATTTTGAGGGATTCCGCCATCTCTTGAGCGGAGTCGGCTGTGGTGCCATTTGAAGAGAGGGAAGAGATGTAAGGGGAGCATAGACGAGCGACACACTTCAGAACGTGCCACCAGGTTTTCGAAGAGGGAGACTATCTTGAAAGATTAATCTTGGAGGTTGGACAGATGTTGTTTTCTGGTTTTCCTAAGAGTGGACACACTTGTTTTGTGCTTCGTGGAATTATTGGTGATTGCCTTGGCATGGGTTTGCTTTCCAGGAAGAGAAGGCAAGGATTTTCAGAGCAACTGCCTCACAACAGAATGCATTGGCCATGCATCAGAAGAAGGCACAAGATAAATGAAGAGAGAATGGGATAGGTCTGTGCATAAAAAGTGACTGTGGAAGAATTCCCATGCTGGGTTAATAAGAGCAGGTGATTGTGGAAGAATTCCCAGGCTGAGTTAATAAGAGCAGATGATTGTGGAAGAATTCCCAGGCTGAGTTAATGTCAGGAGCAGTAGATAGCCAGACTCACCAGCCTTGAAGCAACTCTCTGAGAATAGCCAGAGTGGTTCACTTTCACAAGCATATCAGATGAACCAATTGGATCAGAGGAAGAGCAGGAGACGTTTGCGGGAAAGTTAGTTCTCACCCTCTCACCCTCTCACACTCCCCCACTCTTCTCTCTTCCCCTTTATCCCTCCCCCCTCCCCTCCCCCCTCCACTCTCTCTCTCTCACCAACGCTCTCCCCTCCCTCTACCACCATTTCCCCCCTCCCTCTCTCGCTCCTCCCTCTCTCACTCCTCCCTCTCTCGCTCCTCCCTCTCTCGCTCCTCCCTCTCTCGTCACCTCCCTCTCTCGTCCCCTCCCTCTCTCGTCACCTCCCTCTCTCGCCCCTCCATCTCTCGCCCCTCCATCTCTCGCCCCCTCCATCTCTCGCCCCCTCCATCTCTCGCCCCCTCCATCTCTCGCCCCCTCCATCTCTCGCCCCTCCATCTCTCGCCCCCTCCATCTCTCGCCCCCTCCATCTCTCGCCCCCTCCATCTCTCGCCCCCTCCATCTCTCTCTCTCTCACCGACACGCTCTCCTCCCTCTACCACCCTTTCCCCCCTTCCTCTCTCGCTCCTCCCTCTCTCGCCCCCTCCATCTCTCGCCCCCTCCATCTCTCACCCCTCCATCTCTCGCCCCCTCCATCTCTCGCCCCTCCATCTCTCGCCCCTCCATCTCTCGCCCCTCCAGCTCTCGCCCCTCCATCTCTCGCTCCTCCATCTCTCGCCCCTCCATCTCCCCACGAATAGCATAACACGTCTTATTTCTCTGGATATCATTTAAACTTTTTTATGATTTAAACTTTTTCATTTTTCTTTTTCCAGGGCTCTCTCAGGACACGTTTGTCCCAGCACAGCACGTAATGCCAACCAATATGGAGTCGTTCACACACCAGCCCTATGATCAACAGGCCCTAACTCAGGGTAACAACAAAAAAAAAAAATTGTTTTAAGTGTAATTGCAATGGATGGAATGGAAATATGAATTTGACATATTTCTGTTGCAATGTCATTCACTTGCATTTGCATATTACGAATTCATCTCATGAAACATTTATTATCCTCATGCTTTTTTGAAAAAGACGGGATATTGTGCTCGGGTTTGTCTGTCCATCCGTCACGCTATCCCCTCTTAAACAGTTGGGCAAGAATTCACCAAACTTGATATTTGTGGTCACCACATGGCACGAAGTTGCAAGAGCAGTATCATTTTTGGCCCCGCCTCCTGGGGAGGGTCAAAAGGTCAAATTCCAAAAGATGCAATTACGGGGACATTTTTAAACATTTTAAATGAAGCTTTGCACATGCAATCACCAATGGGAGACACGTTAAACATATTGTTACAGACGTGGCTTGGATGTTATTTACCGAGCGGTTTTATGGTATGACCACGTCTGCACAAGTTACCCGATTGTGCCCGAACGTTGACTAGTCGCGCGATGCTGGCTCAATAAGAAAAAGAAGACACCCGGCTGGATTACAATAACACAATACGACACCAATGTTTCAATTCTCAAGACCTCCGGAGGAGATTATATTCGTACGGAAAGGTCAGATTACAGGGGCTAGAGGTATAATCACAGAAAGACAGGCACTTAGACACACTCTTATATTAACCCCGGACAGACGACAGACAAACGGGACAACGGCTGACTCACACGGGGGTTGATGACAGGAAAGCGGGCCGATCGATGGCTCCAGGTCCTCCTGGGCTCGGGGCAGGGTACAGTACGGTCCGGTCCGGTCCAAAGATGCGGGGAGGTATCGTCGCGCTGGGGGTGGCGGTGGCTTCTCTCTCCAAGCTGAGGCGCATCTGACGTCACATCCGGCGCGGGGCCGCGTATATCCGGCGGGGAGTGACACGCCCTCGGCTCGTTAGCTCCGCCCCAGATGGAATCGGCACGTTGCTTCTCATTGGGTGCGTGGGGGGGTTACTGGCTCCGCCCCTGACGAGGAGCTGACAGCCAGCCCCTTCGGGGTAACGCCGTGGAGCGCATGGTCATGGCGGGTAACCGAGCCGGTGTGAGGACGCACACTCCCCGCCCCTCTGTTGTTGTAGTCGTAGTTGTAGTTGTAATTGTTGTTGTAGTTGTTGTTATTGTTGTTGTTTGGGGAAGAAGATGGGAGGAGGTATGGGAAAGGTCCTAAACTCACTACTGATGCCATATAATCACATTCTGGTGCAACGAAGAGTCATAATTAATGGAGACGAGGCCTTAACTGACATAGAATAAGAATAGCTAGGAAGATGTCCGAAAGTTGTCTACGTGTGGTGCGGTGGACCTGGGCACGACATTTAATGGGGGAATAAGGGGAAGGTCGGCTCTACTGATTGTTGTTTACATGCAATGGGACTAGGGAATGGGGGATTGGGGAAAGTTGGGGAGTATTGGAGAAAATAGGGGAATATTTACAAGCGGATATGGAGGCCAAATTCCATATTCGCAACAATATAATTAAACATGTAAATACACGTTAAACGTCATAGGTCACGTGGTTCGGCCGCCATCTTGGAAAAATCGAAAAACTTTGCACCTCTATATCTCTGAAAGCGCTGAATAGATAAAATTGCGACATGGCTCATTGTAAAGAACTCTCCATGGGGAATATAATATGTTAATGATGATGTCATAGGTGCCTCCATTATGACGTCATAATTCGACAAGTACAAAACTTCATCCGATCAAGATTAAATTTCTTGAGCATAATCTCGGAATAAATTAGTTTAGAAAAAAAATAATGATGACGTCATCAGTCGCATTGTTCAGCAGCCATATTTGTTTTAACACAAAAGCCTTAAAAACCACTGAAAATACATCCTGGCGAGGGTTTGCAATCTCTGATTGCTCTTTTTCTTGTTGCATATAGTTTGAAAAAGATTGTCGTACGTCACATGGTTCGCCCAGCCATCTTGTGTAGAAAAATTAACCTTATCCGATCAACACGAAACTTCACAAATATGATCCCCTATCTATACATTATTATGCAGAATGTACATTTTTAAGGTCATATGTCACATGGTGTGACAGCCATATTAGCTTGAAAGCCGATATTTAAAAAAATCCCTTCTCTGAAACCACTTCACCAATTGATATTAAACCTGCCATGGCTGGTGAAAATGTGATACTTGAAAACAGCTGAAGGGATTTAAATCAAACTTGTTTATTTTTAGGACAGTGGACTGTTTCACAGCACCACTTGGTTGTCTACGACATAAGGGTGAAATGTGCGAGGAGAGCTCGGCGGGTGAAGTGTGGCGGTTGAAAGAGGTGACAGTGAGGGAGACATTAAAAGAGAGGCTGAGTATGGTCGAGGATGATGTGGTTGAGCTTGAAAGTGGTTGGATGTCAATGAAAGATAGTCTGTTGGGAGCCGTTGGTGATGTACGTGGATGGACCAAAGGACCACCGAGGCACTCGGAAACACGGTGGTGGGATGATGAGGTTGGAAAGAAGATTGACAAGGAGTGGCAGAAGGCGAAGGGTACGGGGGCAGAAAAGGCAGAGCATGAAAGTTATAAGGCAGCCAAGAAGGCTGCAAAGAAAGAGGTAGCAAAGGCACAGGAGGCATGCAGGAAAATGTTTGGAAAATGCTTGGATTCGGAAGAGGGTCAGAGAGCGGCATTCAGGAATGCAAAGCAGATAGCGAAAGAGGTGTGATGTGATGGGGGTGAGTTGCTTGAAGGATGAAGTGGGACAAATCGTTGTGGACCCAGATGGAGATAAAGGAAGATGGAAGAGATATATGGAAATGCTGTTGAATGCAGAGAATGAATGGGATGGCAACATAGAGAGTAACCAAGTTTTAGGACTGGCAGAGAAGATAACTGAGAAGGAAGCTGAGGAAGCGATAAAAGCAATGAAGAGTAGAAAGCGGGAGGGCTGACGGGAGTTGTGAGAGGTATGTTGAAGGCAGCATGAAGTTGGGGTGTGAAGAGAATGACAGAGATCTGCAATCTGGTGGTGAACCAACAACAACAACATGCATTTTAAAGGCCATTTTCCCTACTAGAGCGGGGGTTAGCCTTGCGGTCCCCATGACAATCTTCTCCATTTTGCCATATTTTCTGCATCTCTCCTTGTTAAAGCCGCATTGCATTTCATGGTGGTGAAAGAAGGCCGCATTCCAGTGTATTGGGAACTGAGTACCCTCGTCCCTCTATGCAAGGGGAAAGGTGATCCTCTGGACTGTGGCTCATATCGAGCGATAAAGTTATTGGAGCATGGAATGAAGGTATTGGAAAGGGTGTTTGGAGAGGAGGATAAGGAAGAAAGTGAAGATCGACGAAATGCAGGTTGGATTTATGCCAGGAAGAGGAATGACAGACGTGCTTTGTATCGTAAGGCAGTTGCAGGGGAAGTACATGGAGAAGGGGAAGAAGTTGTTTCTTGGGTTTGTTGATCTGGAGAAAGCATTCGATAGGGTTCCACGCAAAGTAGTGACACGGGCATTGAAGAAGTTAGAAGTGGAGGAATGGTTGATCAGAGTAGTGATGGCAATGTACGAGAGAGCGCGCACAGCTGCAAGAACGAAGGACGGGAACAGTGGTGAGTTTGAGGTTGAAGGTTGGAGTGCATCACGGGTCGGTACTAAGTCCACGACTATTTGTAGCTGTGATGGAGGTGCTGGCTCGGAACGTAAAGGAGGGTTTACCGTGGGAGTTGTTGTATGCAGATGGTGCTGTGTGGCCTTGTGCTGTGTGCAGGAAGGGTGTCGGAGTGAACTCCATTCAATGGACAATGTGCGCTGAGTGGGTTCATCAAAAATGTAGTGGTTTGAGAGGGTCATTAACCAGTGTGGCAGCTGCATTCAAGTGTAAAGTGTGCACAGAGGGAGCTGCAGATGGAGGAAATGTTGAGTTGGATCTTGGAGATGGCGTGAAGCTGGAAGGTGGGAAAACATTTTGCTACCTCGGAGACATGCTGAATGGAGAAAGGTGGATCAGACTCGGCAACAGGTGCTGGAGTGATATGTGCATGGAAGACGTTTCGGGAATTGAGTGGTGTGCTGACGAGGAGGGGAGTGTCGTTGAAGCTGAAGGGAAAGGTGTATGCTGCATGTGTGAGAAGTGTTATGATTTATGGGAGCAAGACATGGGTAATGAACGTAGAGCAGCAACGAAGGCTGGAAAGGGTGGAAATGCAAATGGTTCGGTGGATGTGCAGAGTATCGTTGAGAGAGAGGAAGACAAATGATGAATTGCGAAAGATGATGGGATAGAGCCTGTGATGGATGCTGTGAAGAGAAATAGGTTGAGATGGTTTGGTCATGTGTTGAGGACGGATGAAAGTGACTGGTTGAGAAGAGTGATGAAAATGAATGTAGAAGGAAGTAGAGGATGGGGAAGACCGAGAAAGACTGGGCTAAAGATGGTGGAAGAAGAAATGCGGGCAAGGGGGTTAACAAGGGGAGGTGCAGAAAATAGGGCAAAATGGAGAAGATTGTCATGGGGACCACAAGGCTAACCCTCGCTCTAGCAGGGAAAATGGCCTTAAAATGCCTGTTGTTGTGTTGTTGTACAGTGAACGAAGGCATCTACCCGTTGTGGGACTATGCGGAGGCATATTGGCGACAGTCGTCGCATTGCTCTAATTTTTTTATTTGACCCGTGATTCATGCCAGGGCAACAGTGCATGGGCACATCAGCAGAAGGTCAGATAACCAATGAACAACAATATTAACAACATTGCTACCAATGGATGGTGAGATGAACATTGGAAGGCCACATCTAAGATGGAGGAATAAAAGAGACAAATATTGGGGAAAGTCAATTGGAACAACAAAGCAAGAAACAGAGCAACATGGCGTCAACATGCTGACGTTTTCGTCCAGCAGTGGACTGAAAATAGCTGATGATGATGACATGGCACACACAAAGAAACTGCTTCTGGAACCACTGCCGGCTCCCAGCTACCTTTGTTTGCTCCAGGCACTGTTTTGGTGTAGACACAAATAGCTGGAAGCACAGCGATTCGGCAGAAACAAAACACACGTCTGTCACCAGCGTCTCCATATGTCTGACTCTAGCTGAATAAACCTGCGTACTATCTGCGAAGCCTCAAAGGTGAATTGAGAAGAAACAACCCCAGCTGATTCGAGAAGATGGGAGAGCATTGCTAATTCTCACAACAATGCTGATGTTCATGCATATAGCATGAACTCTTCTTGTGTCTTAGCCACCACCAGTGTGGTGAGAATAAATAGCTTGCTTGATGGTAACTTGATGCTTGCTCACCAAACACCAAAAATTCACCAAACGTTTTCTCCAGCATTGTGGAAAGGTTAAGGCGGCAATACGTAAACCAATAGTGGCTGCATTTAGTGTGCGTTAACAGAGGTCACATCAGGATTATGCATGGACATTTTATTGCTGCAACATCCATACAATTGAAGGTTCTGATAAGTTTGATCAATTTGTGCTGATCTACTTGCGAAGGATGCCCAAGAGGTATGCACACACTCGCCTATGCGCTGTCGAGCCTGGTTTCAAATCCCGACCCAGCTATAAACTGTTTCACAGGCAGGGTGATTCATGAATGTGTGTGCTGTCCCTCAAATCGACGTTAAACTGCTAATCCCATCTGCTGGCATTAGTTGGTGGATGTTAAAGATCGCACGGTTCCCTTCGCAAAAAGTAGGCGAGCCATTGCCGGCACCCTGAACAAATTAGAAATTTCTGCCTTAACCAGCAGAGGGCATTGCATCAGCGACACAGCTGAGACCTCAGCCAATGATACTTCCCCGCAGCCCTGTGCTGCACACAAAAAGTAGTTTGTACTGTGTCGTAAAATTGCTGAAAGATGTGCAAGTATTTTTTATTTTTTGTGCTGCAGGATTTACTATCACTGAGAGCTACGGCCAGCAGGGACAGTTTTCTGCTGTGCAACAACTCCAGGCATCGAGCACACTGGAGAGCCAGACTTTGGCAGCTGGCTTTTCATCCGCTGGAATGCTCTCTGTGAGGTCAAATGCATGTTTGTTTTTGTTTATTTGTTTTACGAATATGTGTTGCTTTGAAGCTATACCAACACATTATTTCAGTAACTATTTTAATTTTGATGTCAGGAATGTGGGTTTTTTATCGGTTGTACTTTCAAAATACTACCTTTTAGTCAGGTTCATTATGTTCAGATTTATAATTTCGTTCTTTTTTTGTGGAGATTAGCAAACCTATACATTTTTGGAAAGCTTATAGCACCAGGAATCCGAAAAACCATGTTTCCATTTGCGCAAATTTTTCTTTGGCGGCCATATTGGATTTTCAAAATGGCCACCATCGGAAACCTATTTTTCGCGATATCTCAACATCCGAACCACCTAGAGTGCTGATTCCAACACCTATACCCACATTTTTGGGGATGAGGAATCACATGAAGCCATCTAAAATAATCTACTCATTTCATTTCATTTCATAATTCATGTACATGAAAATAATCATTTCAACATGTTCAGTTCATGTACATGGAAAGTCATTATATCAGACCTAATAGTTCATTTAAAATAAACCTCATGAAGCTCACAATTACTTACCTGTTGTCGTTTTATATATTTGCAGGTCTTGAGAGAAGATGAGTGAAGTTACGACTCAGCCCACACAGTGGCAGCACTGCATAATTTGTCAAACCGCTTCAGCAAAATATGGAACGCTTGTCCAGCAGCCCAAACCGGACTCGTTTGAACACTTGCTACAAACCCTTAATGATAGAGCAGCCTACCATGATGGAAAATATGTCAAAATTCACAGTCGCTTAAAGGATGAAACAAGTGAAAGTCTGCAATTCAATAATGCAGTTTGGCATCGTATCTGTTATTCAAATGCAACCAACAAAGAGAAGGTACAACGTGCCAAAGACCGCCATCAATATCACATTTCAGCCGGCTCCTACACAGAGAAAAAACGTGGACAAAAGCGAAAAAGCACAGAACTGGACGAACCATCAACTTCCACCACCAGTCCGTTTACACGTTCTGCAACAGCTCCATTCATTAAGGAACATTGCTTTTTCTGCCAGGAAGATAACGAGCAAAAATTGTACACATTGAGAACAGAAAACGGTGGGAAAGCATTACACGATGCTGTGGAGCTGTCTGGAAATCTCACCCTGCAAACTAGGTTAAACACATCCATCTCACCCACTGATGCACATGCAATCGATGTTCAATACCACAAGTCATGTTGGACAACAAATGTATTCCATGTGTTACGTACCAAGGATAACAAGGGAACAACAGAGAGAGGTCATCCGTTTCAAACATCATGTTTGATTGAGTTGATTAGCCTTGTCGACTGTCAAACTCAGAATAAACAATACTTATCCATGGCACATATTGAAACAACATACATCAACTTGCTTGGTGGCACAGATGCATTGGCGCACCACTTCCCTGCATATAGTAGACACTGGCTCAAGGAGAGAATTCTTCTAGAACTACCACACGTAACGTCTGTTAGGCAAAGGGACAGGAGAAAACCTTCTGTTCTTTACTCCCCAGATGCATGCGAATCCGATATGGTTCAGTCTGCCATGATAGAAAGTGAAGTAGACGATCTGAATATTATCTATAAAGCAGCAAAGGCATTGCGCAGAATTATCAAGAACTTCCACCAACAGGAAAACTCATCCGATGCTATACAGGTCACTAGCAGCACAGATGATGTTCCAGCAGCACTCCACGCAATGATCAGATGGGTTATGGTGGGGCCAACAGAAACACTAGAAACTGAAAAACGAACCACTCACGTTAACAGAGAAGTACTCACTGTTAGTCAGATGCTATTGGGTGGATTCAAATCTGACAAGCAAGTGAACTATAGGCCCAAAACTGATTCTGCGACCTTCCGATCAACCAAATCACAAGAAACTCCACAGTCTCTAGGATTAGCCTTGGCAGTTCACCATGACACAAGAAACAAGAAACTCCTGGAAAGTCTCTGCTCTCAAGGTTACTGTGTCTCGTACAGTCGTGTTATGCACCTCGAAACAGCCCTAGCAAATGCCATTGTGGAAAACACCCTGAAGTTCCAAGGACTTTATGTTCCTCCATTTTTGAAGAAGGGAACTTTTGTGTTTTTTGCAGCTGATAACACAGACTTTGCTGAAGACAGCGTGGATGGCAAAGGGACAACCCATGGAACAATCATTGCTGTTTATCAAAAACGTGACACTCAAGGAGAAACATTGGCGCCACAACTGAGCATAGCTGACACTACCAGTTTGTCAGTGACCCCGTACCAGGTTCCTATGCTTCATTGTGACAAGCCGGTGCCGAAAACCATAAAGAGAACAGACACATTCCACATCAGCAAGGATGGTATATCACCAGCGTATCACCTTACACATCTAGGATGGTTGGTTGCTTCTATGATCACCAGAATGCAGAAATCAAACAGCACATATATACCTGGTTGGGCAGGATACCACTCATTGCTGTCGGGTAGTCACAGTTTGACACAAGTCGGAGTCTTACCCCTTCTACCTGAAGTAGCACACGAGTGGTCGACTCTTCTGACCGTCATCTCTCAGACAACTCAGCTAAAGAACTTAGTTGTTGGTACAAGCCACCCTACAGTCATTTCCTGGGATATGGCCCTCTATGAAAAGGTGATAAGGCTGCTGGATGCAAGGCCAGACCTGAAAGGTACCGTTGTACCTCGGCTTGGCGAGCTGCATGTGGTCATGGCTGCTTTGAGAGCCCTGGGTACTTCCATTGAGAACTCAGGTATTGATGACGCGTGGATAGAGGCCGACCTCTACGGACCTTCAACAACAAGGCAGATCCTGAGATGTTCGCATTACAAACGCACTCTCCGTGCTCATATTTATTCATATATAGCACTTTATGAAATGGCGCTGGACCTGTTCTTCAAAGATTATCCACAGTTGAAAGCCGTTTGCTCAGATATGTCAGAAGAAATAGACGAGGCATGTTCAGAAAAGGACAAGTTCACCAAAGCCACAAGTGTGAAAGAAGCCAACACAAAACTGTTGAATGTCATCACTACAGCTGATGTTGTGAACATATTCAAGACTTGGGAAACAGAACAATCCAAAAAAGCCATGTTCAAGTCCTTGATGAATTACCTGCATCGAGTGGAGACAATTCTGTTCTTTGTGGAAGCTTCTCGGGACGCAGATCTCAAACTCCACCTCGAATCTGGTGAGGCACTCAGCAAGCTATTTTTCTCCATGGATCGTATCAAATACAAACGTCTTTGGCCGCGATACATAGCAGATATGTATGACCTGAGGAAGACGCATCCGGCCACATACAGGGAACTCGAGAATGGAAATATCTCAGTAACGAAATCTAGCATCCCCTTTGTATCAATCGGTGCAGACCACGCTTGTGAACAGGAAAACAGAGCAATGAAGGTTCATTCTGGACTTCCAGGCATCTCCAATAATGCCAATGCAAGGCAGAGATTCTTTATGGCCTCTCCAGAATTGTCACGGCTGACCAGAGAATTCAAAGATCAGTTCGACACCAAAACAGACAAAGTGACAGAACACCACGAACTTAGTCCGAGGGCAGTGAATCTGAACAATACAGCGGTTGAAAAGATCAAGGCTGCTATCATGAGTCATGGCAATCCATTTACCACAGAAGGAAATAGCATATACAACTTGATCACACATGCCTATGTCCCAGAGGAGCACACGTCACAAATCCTGAATATCGACAACATTGGTCAACACTTGTACGAAGAGTATGTTGACGAAAGAATCAACGGAACAGTCAGCTTATTTGCACCCGTGAAAAAAGAAAACAACACAATGTACTTGTCTGGTGTGAAGAAGACCAAGATCATGCTCAGGGACAAGTCAGTCGACTTGAAGGAAACAAAAGACTTGTATGGAAGGCTGATGATATTGACAAAATCAAGCCGTGATGTTGACCAGAAAGACGCAATAGGCAACTACGAATTCACCCTTACACCTCGCGCCTTGTTCGCACCAAACGGTGACCTGCTTCCTTGCCTTGACAAGTCAAAGTTAATCCATCTCCTTGTGAAACATGGAGACTTAGCTCCGGGTGACTTAGCTCCGACCTCAAGTCCTCAAGCTCAAGTCCATAACTCTGCAGCTATGAAAATAGCAGTAGTCGACGCCATGGTTCTTGTACAGAAATTGTCGACAAAACCAGCTGCAACAGTAACCGTTGAAGATCTCAGTGTCAGCTTTAATACCAGATTGATGTCACTGACAAGACATTTTGACGAAGTTATCCTCGTGTTTGATACTTACAAGGCCGATTCGTTGAAGCAAAGCACAAGACAAAAAAGACGAGGGGGGCACAATCCAGTCCAGTACCAAGTGAAGGACAATACCAAGATCCAACACATCACCATGAAGCGGTTCTTGTCACACGATCAGACAAAGTCAGATTTGGCAGAATATCTGGCTGAGAAAACGTTGGAGTACAACAGAGATGCCTCCAAGCTGATAATTATATGTGCAGCAGGAAAGGCCAAGAGTAACAAAGGCATGCATTTTGAAGACAATAATCATGAGGAGGCAGACACTCTGATGATTCACCAAGCAGTGCTGGCAACTCGCCGCAATCCCAATGCAGAACAGCTTACCTTCTTCTCTCCTGATACGGATGTCCTGGTCTTGGTCATAGCTAACTATGATGTTCTGCTCAAAAACACTGCTGTCTCCCTTGTGTCGGGCCTTGTGCAAGTACAACCAATCTGGAACAATCTTGGCGTCGAAAAGGCCAAGGCATTGCCAGCATTCCACACATTCACAGGAGCAGACAATACTGGACGGTTTTCGCGAATAGGCAAAACAACATGGTTTGAAGCTTTCGTCAGAGCCGATAGTGACGTGATACAGGCCATGAGAATGCTCGGTGATGCTGCAGATGTGACCGCAGATCAGATGTCCAACTTGGCAAGATTTGTATGTGCAGTGTACGTACCAAAGGGAATATGTATCAACAGCATTCCGGAGTTGCGCTGGTACCTCTTCTGTAAACACATGACTGAAAGTCACAAGTTACCTCCAACGCTAGGGGCTCTAAATCAGCATGTTGATCGTGTACATCTTCAGGCAAGGGTATGGGCTCAGGCTACTATCGCACATCAAGTGTTCCTGGATCCACAGCAACATGGCTACTTCAAGGACAACGATGGGGAATTGAAACCACTAATGACAGATGTACCACCAGCACCGAAAGCAATACTTGAGATGGTCAGATGTCAGTGCAAAGGAGACTGCTCATCGAGACGGTGTTCGTGCCGTGCCAATGACTTGGCATGCACAGACTTGTGTTTGTGCAGCTCCGAATGTGAAAACGACGATGACTGTCAACCTGTTCTCTGCTCTGACGACAGTGATGAGGACATTTGAAAACCTATGAGGACAAAATGTTGATGAATGTTGACAAAGATAAAATTTCATCTATGGGAAATATTCTATGTTCAAATAAAAGTAATTATTACATGTATAATTATGGATTGTATAGCCTCATCTCTATATACTTACCTCTTGAATACATAAATCACCTGTTTAGGATATATGAGGGATGTGGTTTCATAATTATGATCCGTGTGCCACAATGTAGCGAAACATCACTCAATGTGGTATACATATTCAGAAAAAAACATGTTTCCTGAAAGTGGCCATCTTGAAAATCCGCTGTAGGCTGCCACCTGGTATCCCAGGGTAGGTGTACATTATTTTAGATGGCTTCATGTGATTCCTCATCCCCAAAAATGTGGGTATAGGTGTTGGAATCAGCACTCTAGGTGGTTCGGATGTTGAGATATCGCGAAAAATAGGTTTCCGATGGTGGCCATTTTGAAAATCCAATATGGCCGCCAAAGAAAAATTTGCGCAAATGGAAACATGGTTTTTCGGATTCCTGGTGCTATCAGCTTTCCAAAAATGTATAGTTTTGCTAATCTCCACAAAAAAAGAACGAAATTACATAACAAACCTGACTATTTGATAAAATAATTTATCGGTTTGATTAATCAATACTACAAATGAATTCATGGCCATGTATGACCCAAACCCAGTCTTTGCCAGATACAGCCTCTGTGGAGGTGCAGCTTTCTGCGGATGAGTTTCACGCAGTGGCAGATGCTGGGATGCGGCGCTCCTACCGGTGCGCATCATAGCTGTCAAATTGTCAGCTACTGAGAACATTATTCGTTGTTTTGTTGCTTTTGGGTGTGCTTGTGCTGACTTGATTTGTTTTTATTGTGCCTTTATTTTACCAGCTGCGGGTTTTGCAACAAGTGTTTTAAAAAGTCGAGCCACCTGAAGCAGCACATCCGCTCGCACACAGGCGAGAAGCCTTTCAAGTGCAACCAGTGTGGCCGTAACTTTGTCTCCTCAGGAGTACTCAAAGGTCATCTTCGTACCCATGTCGGTGAGTCCTGTTCACCAATATAGATGCATTTCTAGGAAACGAGAAAATGATTACATGAAATTGAAAGCTGCCCGAGATTTTTGAGTTTCTGGGTCAAACGGTTTTGAGTTTCTCAGTCAAACGGTTTCGAGTTTACTTTGCAAACAGAAAAAGATGAACTTCCTTTATGTAGAGAACAGATATCTAATGCTTTCTTTCCTAGCATTAAACCAGTTATTGAAGAGCTAAGCTGTAACTGTTTGGCAAGACCTACATTGGTCCACTGATCTCTCATTGATCCATTGAGTTGAGTGTGATATTGCTCGGCAATTTATACCGGCTCCATTCTCTTCTTCTTGCAACAGCTTTACTCTCTTTTTCAAAATGACACGATCGTTTTTTTCTTAAAATAAATAAATAAACGTCAATACAAGATGACCAATTTTTATGGTGTAGCCCGTAGTGCAATGCCGTCTAGAACAGCGTTTGTCTGTCCGTATGTCCCCACAAACGTACACCAATCCCCTTTTAAAACTACAAGCAAATGAATTCACAATGTAGGGCAAAAAAGCTTGTGTGTTTCACTGCTTTGGCACTGGACTAAACATGAACGGGCGCATCTAATTACAATTCACCAAATGTCTGTCCGTCTGTGTCTGTCCGTTTGTCCGTCTGTTCCCAGTTACCGCAAAAACGGCTGAACCGATCGCAAATAAATTTTGGGTGGTTAATCCTAGGACCCCCTGGAGTAAAATAGGCTATATTGTCTTCCAATTTTTTTTTCCCCTTTTTTCCAATTTTTCCAATTTCCAATTTTCCAGTTTTTCCAAATACGATGGAATAATATTTACCGATATGAACAGTGATGTGGCTTTTATTGAAATTCTACAAATACTGTTAAGATTTTGATTATTTGCGTGTGATATGATTTAATGGATGTTTATATAAATTGTTTAAAATGAGAAAAGCCTTCAATTTCTGATATTTTGCTTTTTCATTTTCGGCCTCCCAATTGAAGCCCTGCCCATAGGGCGGGTACCGGTGCTAGTTCATCTAATACACCTATAGGCCAAAAAATATATATTGCTGGTCTCTGGTCAGACGAAAGTTCCAGAATTGATGCGGCGATGCGTTTTTTTTTGTTTTTTTTAAAAAGCATGGCTTGCACATATGGAGGGTTTTTTTGTGTCCTCATGCCTTGCGGTCCTCCTCATCTGCTGTGGCGCCGTCCAGAGAGAAATTAAAGACAGCCAATGGGACTTGTAGGCCTTTTTTTTTTGTAAATAATGAACACAAGCTTAAGTTATTTTAAAATGTATTTATTCTGAAAATCATTGAGTTCTTCAAGCATATTATAGACTGCCATTTCGATCTCGAGATCGCCTCGCCGTACCGTCAAACATTCCAATGCGTCGATCGCGTCAACACTGCGCATGCGCAAGTGGTCTAACAGGCTGATGGTCTCCCACGATCTCTTCTCCCAGTCCACCAGATTACCACAGACACTTACAACTTCATGACAAACGAGATAGGATCCAGGCCTAACTAACGAGACCACCTGCAGCTCTCTAGGCCTTCTGGTTGCTTCACACGAACCCGACAAAGAACGTCTTCGTTTCAATAAATGACAATATCCAGCCGATAGAGGCCTTGCATCGCGTGAGCGTCGTCCATGGCAACCGGTTCCGGCCGCCATCTTGGGTGGCATAAACAACATGGCGGGAAAGCTGTCGTTTGATCAGACGGACCTGTCAGCTTACGCCCCTAGCTTGCCCGTTGAGGCGTTTTCGCGGTATTGCGAGAAACTGAGGCTGTGTCATCTGCCTGTGGACCCGTGTGGACCCGTGTGGACCCACAAGTACGCCACACACACTCCACAGTCCACACACACTCCACACGTACACCACAAGTACGCCACACACACTCCACAAGTACGCCACAAGTACGCCACAAGTACTCCACACGTACGCCACACGTACACCACAAGTACGCCACACGTACGCCACACGTATGCCATACGCACTCCACATGTACGTAACCAAATGCCTAATCCTGCTTTTCGCTTTGCGAGCGAAGGTAACAACCTCATGAGCCATATTCTCACCTGAGAGCTGCAGTCAAGGCAGCTATGAATCCGTTTTAAGGTTGTGTCGTCCGGAAAACGGTAGAATGACAAGCCCGATCCCTTATGAAATCGGGCTTTACATCCGACAGCACAACAACTCTTTACCAACGTGTAGGGGGCAATTTATATGTGAGACGAGTTTCAAATTGCCGCCATTACGTGTGGTGGCAGAAGCTATGTTTTGCCACCCAATTGGTCACCTGGCTAAGACGATGACGTCACATGCAACTTCCCCATTGGATTCATGACGTCACGGCACACAAAACTACTCATATCTTTGGAACGGCTGGTTGGATTTGGACAAACTAAACGCAGTTCTGTAGGGGAGAACCGTGCGCGAACGTCGATACCAAATTTGAAAAAAGAAATTGTTGACGCGCAGGGTCAAAATCGATGCGCGCGCTGACCAGAACCCGGAAGTATATTTTTCTCAGCCTAACATACCTTTCCTTGGTTTAGAATGAGGATTGAACAGTTTCAAGAGATGTGTGTGAATTTTGATTTCTTTCAAAAATTGACAAATTACAACTGTAACTTGACAATTTTTTATTGACAAATTATGCTGTTGACCCTTTCGCTAAAAATATTTGCAACTTAAATAAAAAATAATTGGTGACCACTTTGTTGTATATTTTTCGTGAACACCATTAGAGGCTGTACATATATGAGAACTGGTCAACTACCCTGAGATGGAATAAGACTCATGACTCACTGGCGACGAAACTAAACTCGTGCATTGCCATGACACTTTCTTTCACAATTTTAATGTCTCAGGGGTCTATTTTTCCCCCCAGAACATTGCAAGCGTGAAAAACTAAACTCGTAGGTTTATTCATCGACGATAACCAAGATGAGATAACACACCACTGATCTATACATGGGTTGGTCGAGTCATTGTGAAACCAAGCGGCAGTCATATTGTGATGCTACTCCCTTTAACAGTTTACCTTGTGTTGAGAAACATCACAAGAGTGGAGAAAATGTCGTTTATTTGTATGTATGATTATCAGTTTAAATTTTATCGAGTCCTCGGTAAAAAATGCAAATCGTGAATGCAGCGTTACGAATGACGTAACTGAATACATTGCATCTGTGTGAACATTTGTCCAGTGGCTGAACCATCAGCGCTTTGTCATTTTGCAGGCGAGAAGATTTTCAAATGCAACGTTTGTGGGTCTTCGTTCACCACCAACATAAGCCTCACGCGCCACATGGCCATGCACACGAAAGGCCAGCCATTCAAGTGTCCCTTCTGTGAGCAAAGGTTCAGGTCGATGCCTCTCTACAAAAAGCACATCCATGCTGCACACCAGGATGTTCCAGTCGAACATGGTAATCCCTGGATCTTTTCACACAGTTGTCACACTGATGGTTTGCACGGTTTATTATTATTTTTTTTTCTGAAGTGACCATCAATAAAATCCAGACATTGAACCGTGGATTTTGCAAAACTCCGCAGTTCAATGCTTGTTGACCAAATATATGCCTAATGTGGAAATACAAGTTGCATTGTTGAATTACATGGAAGATGATTGATCAGTGCTGAATCATTTGCATTTGAGGCGGAATGCAAGATAAGTGGATGGCAAAGCGGGATAAATCCTTCAAACAGCGAAGCTTTGCAAAGTCGAGAATGTACTGCCAATAATGGTCCAATCCATTTTTCTCGTTGTTTTCACAGGCCTAATTCTTCAATTTTATAATTGCTCTCCAGTTTTAACCTCTTCCAAATCTGTTTTCTTTATTTTTGGTCATTCTGTCTGCTGGAAGGACCAGGTGAAGATTGTGGAGAAGGGGATCAGCAGCTGTTGGCTGGAGATGGCGGTGGCTTACGATGTGCGGCACGCCGCCAGCGACTGGGTCTCCTGACATTATCCAGTGAGGAGGCTGCCCAGCTGGCGTGCTCGAGACCCGACCAGGCGGCATCTGTGTCTGAGCGACTTCTTGTGCAGTCGGCGGCTGAACGCGACCGCGTTAGTGAGATGAAGGAACCTGGTATGACAGCTGAGGATGAGCCGAGACACGCTCACAGCTGTTCTTACTGTCCAAAGAGTTTCAAGAAACCCAGTGACCTCCTCAGGTGCAACACTTTAATGTTTAAACACATACAACACACCTTGATATTGTTGAAACTCAAAAAAGAGAAAAATGACAAGATTAGGGGGTTTCAACTGTTAGTACAGAACAGTATGAAACACGAGAATGGCATTTGGTAGAGCGCATACCTCCGCCAGGCTGAACAGTTTACGTTTTGTATCCCACTGATAGCCCAGATCTGCATCCGGACCTTACCAACTAAAATCTCATCGGCATTTTTTGCATGTTAGCGTGCAGCTTGCTCGGTGTGTTATGTTAGCATGCAGCTTGCTCGGTGTGTTATGTTAGCATGCAGCTTTCTCAGTGTGTTATGTTAGCATGCAGCTTTCTCAGTGTGTTATGTTAGCATGCAGCTTTCTCAGTGTGTTATGTTAGCATGCAGCTTTCTCAGTGTGTTATGTTAGCGTGCAGCTTTCTCAGTGTGTTATGTTAGCGTGCAGCTTGCCCAGTGTGTTATGTTAGCGTGCAGCTTGCCCAGTGTGTTATGTTAGCGTGCAGCTTTCTCAGTGTGTTATGTTAGCGCGCAGCTTTCTCAGTGTGTTATGTTAGCGCGCAGCTTTCTCAGTGTGTTATGTTAGCGCGCAGCTTTCTCAGTGTGTTATGTTAGCGCGCAGCTTTCTCAGTGTGTTATGTTAGCGCGCAGCTTGCCCAGTGTGTTATGTTAGCGCGCAGCTTTCTCAGTGTGTTATGTTAGCGCGCAGCTTGCCCAGTGTGTTCTGTTGGCGTGCAGCTTGCCCAGTGTGTTATGTTAGCGTGCAGCTTTCTCAGTGTGTTATGTTAGCGCGCAGCTTGCCCAGTGTGTTCTGTTGGCGTGCAGCTTGCTCTGTTTGTTCTGTTGGCGTGCAGCTTGCCCAGTGTGTTCTGTTGGCATGCAGCTTGCCCAGTGTGTTCTGTTGGCATGCAGCTTGCCCAGTGTGTTCTGTTAGCATGCAGCTTGCTCTGTGTGTTCTGTTGGCATGCAGCTTGCTCTGTGTGTTCTGTTGGCATGCAGCTTGCTCTCTGTGTTCTGTTGGCATGCAGCTTGCTCTGTGTGTTCTGTTGGCATGCAGCTTGCCCAGTGTGTTCTGTTAGCATGCAGCTTGCTCTGTGTGTTCTGTTGGCATGCAGCTTGCTCTCTGTGTTCTGTTGGCATGCAGCTTGCTCTGTGTGTTCTGTTGGCATGCAGCTTGCTCTCTGTGTTCTGTTGGCATGCAGCTTGCCCAGTGTGTTCTGTTGGCATGCAGCTTGCCCAGTGTGTTCTGTTAGCATGCAGCTTGCTGTGTGTGTTCTGTTGGCATGCAGCTTGCTCAGTGTGTTCTGTTGGCATGCAGCTTGCTCAGTGTGTTATGTTAGCATGTAACTTGCTCTGTGTGTTCTGTTGGCATGCAGCTTGCCCAGTGTGTTCTGTTGGCATGCAGCTTGCTCTGTGTGTTCTGTTAGCGTGCAGCTTGCTCTGTGTGTTCTGTTGGCATGCAGCTTGCTCAGTGTGTTATGTTAGCATGTAACTTGCTCTGTGTGTTCTGTTGGCATGCAGCTTGCTCTGTGTGTTCTGTTAGCGTGCAGCTTGCTCAGTGTGTTCTGTTGGCATGCAGCTTGCTCAGTGTGTTATGTTAGCATGTAACTTGCTCTGTGTGTTCTGTTGGCATGCAGCTTGCCCAGTGTGTTCTGTTGGCATGCAGCTTGCCCAGTGTGTTCTGTTGGCATGCAGCTTGCCCAGTGTGTTCTGTTAGCATGCAGCTTGCTCTGTGTGTTCTGTTGGCATGCAGCTTGCTCTGTGTGTTCTGTTGGCATGCAGCTTGCTCTGTGTGTTCTGTTGGCATGCAGCTTGCTCTGTGTGTTCTGTTGGCATGCAGCTTGCTCTGTGTGTTCTGTTGGCATGCAGCTTGCTCTGTGTGTTCTGTTGGCATGCAGCTTGCTCTGTGTGTTCTGTTGGCATGCAGCTTGCCCAGTGTGTTCTGTTGGCATGCAGCTTGCTCTGTTTGTTCTGTTGGCATGCAGCTTGCTCTGTGTGTTCTGTTGGCATGCAGCTTGCCATGTGTGTTCTGTTGGCATGCAGCTTGCTCTGTGTGTTCTGTTGGCGTGCAGCTTGCAAACTGCTTGTCCAGTCACTCGACAAACAGAGCAAAGCGATTTCGTTCAAGCAAAATGAGGTTTGAGTTTAAACAAATTGCAACAGAATTATGAAATAAGCGTACGAACACACGTAACCTAAGGCTATTCAGTTTGTTCCGATGTGGATTGTTTTTATGAATATAAATGACATTTGTATTGAAATATGAAATTTATGACATCATCGGTCACATGGTTTGGCAGCCATATTGGACCTGAACCAAAATCTAATCGGCGTGTTCTTGTGACCAATCCAACTCGTCCACCAAGTTTAGTCATAAGTCGTGCATAACTTTTCAAATATCATGTTATATATTACTTTTCGCCCAATCTCTCAATGTAGTGGGGCAACGTAGCATAGCAATTGTGCATTTTGTGAGGAAAGCACCAAATTTGGCACACTAGTAGACTATCCTATTATGAACAGATTTGGATATTGGGCCATCTCAAATTCAGCCCCTGATGGCTGTGGCAGCCATTTTCCAAAATGACACCTTCAGCTTGTTCCGACGAATTGCATCATCAATTGGCTTGGTCCTTTCCACCAGGCATTCTCTGGTGAAAGCCTGAAACTGCTCTTGGCCAATCTTCTTCACATTCCTGACAGTCTCAACTGCAGCAGGACCTGCAATTTCCTTTGTGTCAAGGACAACCAGATCCATGCTCTCTTCCTCAAAGGGGTTGTCAAGCTCTTCTATGACGCTGACAAGGTCGCGGACATCCTTGGCGAAAGAGGTCTGCACACTTGGTGACTGGTCGTGATGTCGTGTGTCTTCTCGCCTCCCCCAGTGTTGATGGCCATCTTGGAACTCTTCTATGGCCCTGGCAACTTCTGGCCCGGCAATCATCCAACGCCACAGGCCACTTGGGTTGTCAGTGAGGCCGACTGCTCCACCATCTCCTTTGATGCAGGCGTTATTCTGTTCATGCGCCTGGTCGATTGGGATCGAAGAGAACACCTTCTTCGTCTTCTGTACAGTGAAGTTGCCAGCCCTGAATTCTCTGGCTATATCTGGGTGCTTCATTGGGAGTGCAACCATGTCCCTCAGGTGAACAGGGACCTACCTGGCATAGTATGTGTGGTCTAAGGCATGGAACCATGGGACCAGTTCCGTCAGGGCATCAAGGTACATCGTGAATGAAGCCTGCCGCAGAGAACGCACGTAGACCAGTACCAACATCTCTAGTTCCAGCACAGTTGCCCAGTACTGAAAGTTGGGAATGTCTTCTCCTCTCTGGTGACACCAGTCTTCGAACTCAGGCAGGTCTTCTGCATCATCAGCATATGTCATACAGTGGCGTTCATATGTCATACAGTGGCGTTCATACGCATGGTGTTGCAGGATGTGCAGTGCCGCTGCAGTGATTTGATGAGCTCTTCTTGTGTGGGTGACGTGGGCAGCTCGCAGGAAGGAGTCGGCCATCCCTGGCGTTGCAATCTCAGCTTGCAAATCTGCAAAATCTGCAAATCTTGAAAAAATCAAATCTCTGAATCTGAGATGGCCCAATATCCAGATCTTTTCATAATATGATAGTCTACTAGTGTGCCAAATTTGGTGCTTTCCTCACAAAATGCACAATTGTTATGCTATATTTAGCTTAGCTGCCGGACTAATGGTGAAGACTCATTTAGAAAAATTAAATAAATATCGTATTCGAATCCATATTCAGATCTTCAAACTCGAATCCATTCGGTCTTGTCCACCCACACAACCTGTCCACCAAGTTTTGTCCAAATTGGTTCATCACTTTTTGAGATATCCTGCTATTTATCGGTTTTAGCTCGATCACTCAATGGTGAAGAATTGCTTATAAAATTCTGCTATCTGGATCCGAATCCAGATCTTCACCAAAATATAATCATTTCGTCCTTGTCACATACACTACCTCGCTGCCAAATTTAGTCTGAATCCGTCCACAACTTTTTGAGATATCTTGTTCACAGACAAACAGACAGACAGACAGACAATAAAATGAATGATCGTTTTAAGGCCATTTTCCCTGCTAGAACAGGGGTTAGCCTTGCGGGCCCCATGACAATCATGGTTCCCTGTTTGAGGCAATGTTTTTATGGCCGGATGCCCTTCCTGACGCCAACCCTTAATCGCTTCTTACGATGTGCAGGGATACAGTGTGCCTATTCTAAACCGGGGTACACACCGGGATCATTCATCCCAGCAAGCTGGTACTCAATTTGCCGACCTCGGAAGGATGACATGCTGAGTCAACCCCCCCGGTGTTAATTTAGCGATCGACCGGGATTCGAACCCAGGATCCTAGGATCCCAAGCCAGCACCCTAACCACTAAGCCAAACACCAGGGTGACAGAGACAGACAGACAGACAGATAGATGGCGGGTAATTTTATCTCAGAAACCACTTACCCTGTTGATGCGAAACTTTGCAAATGTAATCGAACACCATTGCTGCATATAGTATGAAAATGATGTCGACGTAGGTCACGTGGTTTGGCAGCCATCTTTGATAGAAAAACGAAATTTATCCAATCAAAACGAAACTTCACAAACGTGATCCCCTATCCATACATATGTAGAGTGTACATTGGCAGCCATATTAGCTTGAAAGCCAATATTTTAAAAAATCCCTTCTCTGAAACCACTTCACCGATCGATGTGAAACCTGTCATGTCTGGTAAAAATGTGATACTTGACAACAGCTGAAGGGATTTCATTCAAGCTTGTTTATTTTTAGAACAGTCAACGAGGGCATATCTGCCTATTGTCATGGGCAGGGATTACGTGCAGGCATATTGGCGAAGCAGTCGCATTGCTCTCTTGTTACTGTTGCTGCATCCTCTTTTCTTATCTTTTGTTTATTCTTGCACATAGGCCATTTTAGCTTCTTAAATCGATTCTTTTTCTTTTTTTCGTCTTACACTTGCTCAAATTCTTGTTTCCTTTGTTTTAAAGGGCAGCTGGTGACGTGTAATGGCAAACAATTTTTGAAAATTCTGATTTCAAATTTGTAGTGAATAGTTTTGCCATTCAACAGGGCAGTTTCTGGATTTAGACAGTGGTCTGTCCTTTATCTTTACAGTGCACAGATGAGTACAGTATGCTTTCTTATTGCTGAACAGTTTTTAGATCTCTCCACCATGATGTCCTTCACACTACAAGTTGTGAATTTGTTACACGCGTTCCCTGATCGCTTTACAGACTCGACGGTCGCTACACCATGGCTGGGTTCCAAAGGAACAATTCTTAACTGAAACATGTCCTCATCCCACATTGGCAGGATAAAGTGTGGTTTCTTTGTTGAAGTAAAAATTTGTCTCACAGACACCTACGCATCCACACGGGTGAGAAGCCTTTCAAATGCGACGAGTGTGGGAAATCGTTCACGCTGAAATCGACGCTCGACTGCCACATGAAAACGCACACAGGTGAGTCCAGAAACAAGCCGACAACAGGCTCCGAATGCACTGTTCGTGGAATACACAGCTCGGAACCATCCCTCATAACTATTAATCAA
This sequence comes from Myxine glutinosa, assembly GCF_964187855.1. Classification (NCBI taxonomy): domain Eukaryota; kingdom Metazoa; phylum Chordata; class Myxini; order Myxiniformes; family Myxinidae; genus Myxine; species Myxine glutinosa. Next base: position 30,340,212 of record NC_136266.1, on the reverse strand, counting down.
ACTCAAACGAATGAGGTTGTAATGTAGTCATTGCACCGTGGTGGCAGAATAAAGCAAGGGTTTCATTTTGGTGCAGTTGTGGATTAATTGTGGCCTCATTGGTCTGGTTACAAATGCTGCGTCGGTGATCCCACGTTCTGCTTGCCCTTTTTTAAAATCTTGTTCCTCGCAAACGACTCGCGTCTTTATGCTCGCTTTGCCTTGTATTTCCTCAGTTGTTTTGCTCATTTGATTTGTATCCGTATGTCTGTCTCGATCCTTTTCACTGTGCAAGATGTAAATTCTATACAATAGGTTGTCGTCCGTTCTGTGGGATGTACACGGTATATAAAGATGTATCTCTTTTCATGCCCTTATAATTAATGGTTATGCGTGCACATCAAGGAGTAGTAATATATATTACTTTAATGCCTTGCATGCAATTATATGTCTCTTTGACAAAGTGAGCTTATCGGATCTTATTAATTATACCTTCTGTTAATTAAGAAAACTTGTCTTGCAAGTACAAAAGTACACATTGAAGCTGATATTACCTTTGAGCTAGCATAAATTAAAGAAGAATTAATGGAAAAATTAAAACGAAATTTCCATTGAATATGCATCAAACCGTTCGGTGTGTTCATTTCCAAAATCGATCATCAATGCAAACATAATTGTTCGAAACCAAGTGCAAAAGGAAACACACATTGGGCGTAGACTGTAAAACTCCCTTTTTTTTTTCTTTTTTTTTTGTTCTCCGCAGGTGTTATTTGACAATAAGTAATCTTTATTTGCTGTTTTGTACACTATAAAGTAATTATCAACTTGGGGGGTTTTTTTTCTTTCCTCTTCTCATATTTACTTTTCTTCGTTTAGCAACCCCTAAACAAAAATACTTCCCTCCTATAATGAGGCTTCTATGATGGAGTTTTACACAAACTTGTGGTCCAAACAATTCATTTGGTACCTGTCGTGGTTTAATACCTCATACTCACCTGCACTAACACCAATAAATAGCCCCTAGTGGGCTGACGGTCATCTCTTGAGGTTGTAGTTCAGACCACTGCTGATTTGGAGGGACCTCTTTGGGAACCCTCCTGATCTCCTTGGAGGCCTGCTGATACGAAATCCAAAAATCTTAAAACGGGCGATCGAGTAGGAGGGCAGTATCGGGTTTCAGAGCAATCGCTTGATAAATAAGGGATATGTAGGGATCTGAATTTTGGGGGTTTACCCCCTCCCACTCTACCCTCCACCCCCCTCTTGGCAGTCCCCATGACCCAAAGTCGAAAAATCAAAGCCCGTGTGATTGTGTGGGCTACTGTCTTGTATTAATTTGTCAAGTTTCAGAACAATCAGCCGGGTGATAAGGGAGCAGTATCAAGAATCGGAAAAAGGTAACAGATGGGCAGATGACCAGACGGACATCACGACACATTTCATAAGTTAATCTCTTCGAGAATCGAGATGAGATGACCGAAAAATGGAGAAAATGTTAACAGCAGCACAACACAATGTTGAATGTAATATGTTAGGTATTACATACAAAGATAGCCAAATAAATGGTTCAGAGAACAAACCAAAACTCAGGATATCTTCAAAATAATCAAACTGAGGAAATGGAAATGGGAAGGATTAATTAGCAGGTCAGATAACAGGTTGAAAACAATAGCAACAACATGGGTACCTATGGTTGGCAACAGGGGAAGGCCATGTCGAAGATGCAGGGATGAAATAGACAAATATTGGAGAAGCGTCAATTGGAACAATAGAACAAGAGATAGAGCAACATGGCGTCAATATGCTGAGACCTTCATTCAGTATTTGACTGAAAATAGCTGATGATGATGATTCACCTGCATGGATTGGTGGAAATCTTAAAAACATAGTTTGCTGTGTTTTTTTGCTGGATCATTTCTCTTACCTAACATTGCTCTATCCACAAACACCTTTTCTCCAGGATACAAGTAAATTATTCCAAAATTGTGTGCAAAATATAAATGTAACCAAGCTTCCCTTTTTCTGTACGTGTGTTTGACCCATTTTATTTACTTCTCGCCATGAACAGGACAGAAGCACTTTCACTGCCATATCTGTGACTCTCACTTCTCGACAAAGGGCAGTTTGAAGGTGCACATGCGTCTGCACACGGGTGCCAAACCCTTCAAGTGCCCACACTGCGAGCAGCGCTTCCGCACTTCCGGTCACCGCAAGAGCCACATACAGTCGCACCTGAAGCCAGCCACCTCTCCCAATCATGGGTGACCAATTATTATAGAGTAGTCGTCATCGCACTTTTTATGACGCCCGCCTCCACCAACCTGTTTCTTCTCAGTAATGAGCTTTAACATTTTTTTGTACTACGTTTGTCTTTAAACACCATATTATCTTGCATTACTCTGTAGAACAACACAGCATCAGAAAGGTGAGCAGAGGCCTGGGCCAAACCAAAATGCAGGTGAAGGTTTTCCTGCTGCCGTCGATCACGGAATTGTGACGAGCAGCACAGGCCTGTTGCCGACATCACAGTTTGAGGCAGGAATACTGCAGCCTGCCAGCATCGTGAGTCAGGCCCTGCTTCCTGCATCTATTGCTGGTAAGAGGTCGCATGTGGATTGGTACATTCACCTTTCCCACTGCATGAGACACTGGTTATCGCATGAGTAGCTTTGTCTTCCTCGTCTCACCAATATTCACCTGGTCACCTTATGCGCATGAAGCGAACTGCGAGGTTAAGCATTTGGTTCACAATGTCTGTCTGTCTGTCTGTCCACAAACATAAGTTTATAATCAAGGAATGACTTATTTATATTGAATGTTATATTTTGAACATAATTAGTAGACGAGTCTTTTGTTTAACTATACTTTGGCTCTGAATTCTTCCCGATCGCACATCTGCAGAAAGGAGTGAGGCAATTCCTTTACTCTGTTGCCTATCTGGCAGTGAAACAAAATTGAAAATCATTCCAAATAGGAAACTTTCTGTTTTTAAGGACGTCATAAAGGACACAAACAACGATCACAAAAAACTGATGATGTAAAATATAATGTAATGTACAGTCACGTGAAAAAGTAAGTACACCCCATGTAAAGTTTTGACTTTTTCAACATATTTCAACATACAGCTATTTGATCTTCATTTCAACAATATTGATAGATAAAAGTGATACAATATAACAAATATCATGAAACATTTACATTTTGTTGTCCATTGTATAATTAAAATAAACATAAATGCAAATTTCGCACGTGGAAAAAGTAAGTACACCCCAAGAAATGTTTTTTTATCTTTTTAACATATGTGAACATATCAATATTTGATCTTCATTTAAACAGTATCTATAGATAAAGGTGATCTAATTGAACAAAAAACAATGGAAAATTGACTTTGCAATAATTTATTCAACAAAAAATTAACAGAGATGCCATTTCCTTCTGTGGAAAAAGTAAGTACACCCTTGGCTCGAATAAGTGGTATTGCCCCCTTTGGCAGAAACAACCTCAAGTAGGCGTTTTTTTCTTGTAACTGTCTGCCAGTCTCTGACATCGACTGGGAGAAATTTTTGCCCACTCCTCCATGCAGAATTCTTTCAGCTGTGCGATGTTTGAGGGGTTTCCTGCTTGCACAGCTCCTTTCAAATCCCCCCACAACATTTCGATGGGATTTAGATCCGGGCTTTGACTTGGCCATTCCAGAACCCTCCATTTCTTTCTTTTCAGCCATTCCTTGGTGGATTTACTGGTATGTTTAGGGTCATTGTCATGTTGCAAGGTCCACCTTCGGTTGAGCTTCAACTTCCCGACAGATGGCCTCACATTATCCTCAAGCACCCTCTGGTACAATGAAGAATTCATAGTGGATTCTATGATGGTGAGCTGCCCAGGCCCTGATGCAGCTAAGCTGCCCCAAACCATAATATTTCCACCACCATGCTTTACAGTTGGTATCAGGTTCTTGTGGTCAAATGCTGTCTTTGGTTTTTGCCAACCATGTCTTCTGGTACTGTGGCCAAAACGCTCTACCATTGACTCATCTGTCCAGAGCATATTGTTCCAGAAGTGCTGGTCTTTGCCTAAGTGTTCATTGGCAAACTTTAGTCTTGCCTTGATGTTCTTTCTGGACAGCAAAGGTTTCCTCCTGGCACACCTCCCATGGAGGCCTCTAAAGGTGGTTTTTTTTTTTACACCTCCCATGGAGATCAAATTTGTGCAGCCTCTTTCTCATGGTAGACTCGTGCACTTTGACATCAACAGCGGCAAGAGCTACCTGTATGTCCCGTGATGACATTCTGGGGTTCTTAGAGACTCCTTTCAGCATCTTGTGGTCTGCTCTCGGGCTGAACTTGCTGGGGCGGCCTGGCCTGAACAAGTTGGCAGTTGTTTGGAATCTTCTCCACTTGTCGATGATCTTCCGGACAGTCGAATGATTGATTTCAAATTGTTTGGAGATCTTTTTAAATCCCTTCCCAGACTCGTAGGCATCTATAACCTTCTTTATGAAGGCCTCAGAGAGCTCTTTTGACCTAGGCATGGTGACGCCGCACACTTCAACAACAAAGAGCAAAGCAAACTAAATGTCTGAGGTTTAAATAAGACAGGTTCCTCCAAGATCCTCTCTGACGATGTTCTAATCATTTGCACCTGAGCTGGTACACCTGGTTCTAATTTTAGGTATTTGAAGTAGCGATAGATCGAGTGAGGACGAGGCTTGCTTCGAGCTCCCCACGGCATCGAAGTTTGAGTGTTTTCCCATTCGTGTCTTTGTCGGGTTTCCGCTGGTTGTTTTGTTGTGTGTGTGTTGTTGTGTGTTTGTTTCGTTTTGGTTTTGTGGTTGTTGTGGATTTGTGTGTGATTGGTCGTTTTTTATTCGCGCGTCGTGCGTGGCCTGGTCTTTCCAGGCTCCCTTCCCCCCGTCAGTGTTTTGTGAGTGTAATTTCTTTCCTTCATAGTATTTGCTTGTTTCTTTGATTTTCTTTTCTCCCCCCTGCTCTCGCGGGCATCTTACCCTTTGTCCGGCGTTTTTAAAAACAGGACAAACGGATAGACAAAGAATTCTATATTGATTCTTTCTCTCCTCCCGGACACGTGCTTGTTCGCTCTGCTCCTCGTCTCGACTTGTGCCCCGCCCCCTGTATCTCGTTTTTCTTCCGCCTCTGCTCCTTCTTTCTCAAATCCACGTTCTCGCTTGGAGACTTTTCCCAGATTGTTTTTCATTGTTTTCATGGTTCTGTTTGGATATTGTTGGAATATGTTTAAACCGCAGCCGTGATGCTGACGCCGCCCACCCCCCCCTCCCCCCCTCCCCCAGAATTTCCATGTTTTAAACGTTTCCCAGTGTGTACCCTGGTCAGAATAGGTACACCGTATCCCTGCGTGTCTACCATTGTAAGAGACCATTGTAAGAGACATTGTAAGAGTAAGAGACGACTAAGAGGGTTGGCGTCAGGAAGGGCATCCGGCCATAAAAACATTGTCTCAAAAAGAGAACCATGACAATTGCAACTACATATGGGCAGGGTGCAGCCCGAAGTGGAGATCGGTTTCTGAGGTTTGGGACATGGAATGCAGGGACAATGACAGGGAGATCAGGAGAAGTGGTTGAAGTATTGGTCAGAAGAAGAGTGGACATATGTTGTGTGCAGGAGACGAGATGGAAGGGAAGTGGTGTGAGAATGGTGAAGGGTAGGCAGGGACAGAAATACAAGTTTGTGTGGCAAGGGTGCCCGGAGGGCGTGAATGGTGTTGGTGTCCTGTTTTCTGAGGAGTTTGTAGACAGTGTGGTGAGTGTGACTCGAGTGAGTGATAGGTTGATGATGGTGAAAATGATGATTGGAAAGCTCTTGGTGAACGTCATCTCGGGATATGCTCCGCAGGTTGGTCGAAGCGATGAAGAGAAGGACAAGTTCTGGTGTGCGATGGAGAAGCTGATGGAAAACGTGAAAGATGAGGAAGTTGTTGTGGTGGGAGGAGACCTGAATGGACATGTGGGAAGGAGTATGGATGGTTTTGAGGGAGATCATGGGGGTTACGGATATGGTGTGAGAAATGGAGAAGGTGAAAGGATTTTGGAGTTTGCTGATGGAGCTGATTTGTTGATTTGTAATACTCAGTTCCAGAAAGAGGATAATAAGCTTGTTACATACACGTCAGGTGGGTCGACGACAACCGTTGACTACCTGATGGTGCGTAGGCGAGATAGGGGGCACCTCCGGGACACAAAGGTGATCCCGGGGGAGGAGGCTGTTTCACAGCACCACTTGGTTGTCTGCGACATAAGGGTGAAAGGTGCGAGGAGACCTCGGCGGGTGAAGTACCAACCGAGAATGAAGGTGTGGAGGTTGAAAGAGGTGACAGTAAGGGAGGCATTAAAAGAGAGGCTGAGTAGGGTAGAGGATGATGTGGTTGAGCTTGAAAGTGGTTGGATGTCAATGAAAGCTAGTCTGTTGGGAGCTGTTGGTGAGGTATGTGGATGGACAAAAGGACCACCGAGGCACTCGGAAACATGGTGGTGGGATGATGAAGTTGGAAAGAGGATTGACGAGAAGAGGAAGAAGTTCAAGGAGTGGCAGAAGGCGAAGAGTACGGGAGCAGAAACAGCAGAGCATGAAAGTTATAAGGCAGCCAGGAAGGCTGCAAAGAAAGAGGTAGCAAAGGCGCAGGGGGCATGGAGGAAAATGTTCGGAGAACGCTTCGATTCAAAAGAGGGTCAGAAAGCAGTATTCAGGATTGCAAAGCACATAGCGAAAGAGAGGTGTGATGTGATGGGGGTGAGTTGCTTGAAGGATGAAGTGGGACAAATCGTTGTTGACCCAGATGGAATTAAAGGAAGATGGAAAAGATATATGGAAATGCTGTTGAATACAGAGAATGAATGGGATGGCAACATAGAGAGTAACCCAGTTTTAGGACCGGCAGAGAAGATAACTGAGAAGGAAGTTGAGGAAGCGATAAAAGCAATGAAGAGTGGAAAAGCGGGAGGGCCGACGGGAGTTGTGGGAGATATGTTGAAGGCAGCAGGAAGTTGGGGTGTGAAGAGAATGACAGAGATCTGTAATCTGGTGGTGAAAGAAGGCCGCATTCCAGTGGATTGGGAACTGAGTACCCTCGTCCCTCTATACAAGGGGAAGGTGACCCTCTGGAGTGTGGCTCGTACCGAGCGATAAAGTTATTGGAGCATGGAATGAAGGTATTGGAAAGGGTGTTGGAGAGGAGGATAAGGAAGAAAGTGAAGATCGACGAAATGCAGTTTGGATTTATGTCAGGAAGAGGAACGACAGACGCGCTTTTCATTGTGAGGCAGTTGCAGGAGAAGTACATGGAGAAGAGGAAGGAGTTGTTTTTTGGGTTTGTTGATCTGGAGAAAGCATTCGATAGGGTTCCACACAAAGTATTGACATGGGCATTGAGGAAGTTAGGAGTGGAGGAATGGTTGTTCAGAGTGGTGATGGCAATGTACAAAAGAGCGCGCACAGCTGTAAGGACGAAGGACGGGAACAGTGGTGAGTTTGAGGTGAAGGTGGGAGTGCATCAGGGGTCGGTACTAAGTCCACTACTATTTGTAGCTGTGATGGAGGTGCTGGCTCAGAACGTAAAGGAGGGTTTACCGTGGGAGTTGTTGTATGCAGATGATCTGGTGTTGATTGCGGAAAGTATGGATGGACTGAAGGAAAAGATGAACAAGTGGAAGGAATGTATGGAGACAAAAGGTCTGAAGGTGAATATCGGAAAGGTGATGGCAAATGGTAAAGCATGTGGTGAGGTGGAAAGAACTGGGAAGTGGCCGTGTGCTGTGTGCAGGAAGGGTGTCGGAGTGAACTCCATTCAATGTACAATGTGCGCTGAGTGGGTTCATCAAAAATGTAGTGGTCTGAAAGGGTCATTTACCAGTGTGGCAGCTACATTCAAATGTAAGGTGTGCACAGAGGGAGCTGCAGATGGAGGAAATGTTGAGTTGGATCTTGGAGACGGCGTGAAGCTGGAAGGTGTGAAAACATTTTGCTACCTCGGAGACATGCTGAATGGAGAAGGTGGATCAGACTCGGCAACGGTTGCTCGAGTGAGATGTGCATGGAAGAAGTTTCGGGAACTGAGTGGCGTGCTGATGAGGAGGAGAGTGTCGTTGAAGCTGAAGGGAAAGGTGTATGCTGCATGTGTGAGAAGTGTTACGATTTATGGGAGCGAGACATGGGTAATGAACGTCGAGCAGCAACGAAGGCTGGAAAGGGTGGAAATGCGAATGGTTCGATGGATGTGCGGAGTATCGTTGAGAGAGAGGAAGACAAATGATGAATTGCGAAAGATGATGGGAATATTGCCTGTGATTGATGCTGTGAAGAGGAACAGGTTGAGATGGTTTGGTCATGTGTTGAGGAAGGATGAAAGTGACTGGTTGAGAAGAGTGATGGATATTAATGTAGAAGGAAGTAGAGGACGGGGAAGACCGAGAAAGACTTGGCTAAAGATGGTGGAAGAAGCAATGCGGGCAAGGGGGTTAACAAGGAGAGATGCAGAAAATAGGGCAAAATGGAGAAGATTGTCATGGGGACCGCAAGGCTAACCCCCGCTCTATCAGGGAAAATGGCCTTAAAATGCATGTTGTTGTTTATGTTGTTGTTGTTGTTGTTGTTGTTGAAGTAGTGATAAATGTAGGGGTGTACTTACTTTTTCCACATGTGAAATATGCATTTATGTTTATTTAAATTATACAATGGACTACAAAATGTAAATGTTTCATGATATTTGTTATATTATATCACCTTTATCTATCAATATTGTTGAAATGAAGATCAAATAGCTGTATGTTGAAATATGTTGAAAAAGTCAAAACTTTACATGGGGTCTACTTACTTTTTTTTTGCGTGACTGTATATGTAATGTAATGTAATGTATAACGTGAATTAAAAGGCACTGCGGAAAATTGCGGTAAAATCTGGAATTAATTTATTTATACGACTTTTACAACCTTTATTTTATTTAAATTTCATTATATACTTGAAGACTGTGAAACATAAATCACCTATCATAATACATAACACAGTTTTGGAATACTTCAATTTAAATAAAGGTTTAATGGGGTGGTGTATAACGGTGGTGTTCGGATCCTCTACTGGACTACTTCAACCGCACTAAACTTTCGGCTTTTTAAAAATAATCGTTAAAATCCTTACTTTATTAAAATTTGGGTCACTGCACATGGTATCGTGTTCTTTGGACTCTCTTGTTACCCTCGCATGAGGAGAGGGTATTGCATTTGAGTCCGTTTGTTTGTTTTTTGTCTGTCGCTCTGTTTGTTTGTTCGCACAGAATATATATGATTTTCTCCGCGACTGTTTGGTCCGATTGACAGGAAATTGTCACCATAGGTGCAACTCCACCTGTGGAAATTATGACGTCATAGGTCACGTGGTATGGCTGCCATCTTGGAAACCCGAAAAACTTTGCACCTCTATATCTCCGAAAGTGCTGCATAGAAAAAATTTAGACATGGTTCATTGTAAAGAACACTTCATGGGGAATAAAATTTGTTAATGATGATAGGTGCCTCCATTATGACATCATGATGCGACCAGTACAAAACGCCATCCGATCAAGAAGAAATTTTTTGAGCGTCATCTCGGGATAAATTGGTTGAGAAAACAAAATGATGACGTCATCGGTCGCATGGTTCGGCCGCCATTTTGGAAAAACCAAAAAATGTTGTACCTCTATATCTCCGAAAGTGCTGCATAGAAAAAATTGAGACATGGCTCATTGTAGTCATGGGGAATAAAATTTGTTTATGATGATGTCATAGGTGCCTCCATTATGACGTCATTCAACAAGTACAAAACTTCATGCGATTAAGATACAATTTATTGAGCATCATCTTGGGATAAATTGGTGGAGAATTTTTTTTTTAAATGATGACCATCGGTCACGAGGTTCGGCCGCCATATTTGTTTTAACGCAAAAGCCTTGAAATCCACTGCAAACACGTACTGGCGAGGGTCTGCAATTTCTGATTGCCCTTTCTAGTTTGTTTTGCATTAGTAGACTTGAGGGATTGGTGGTTCAACCATTGACTGCACAACGGGTCAGGAAATTTTGTATGATGGATTTATAACATACTAGCTGAAAGCACCCGGCATTGCCCGGGTTATTTTTGAATGAATTTACTACTACTAGGGCATTGCCCGTACGTGGGTGCCCGTTCCTTGCCCAAAAAAAAAAAAAACGCTACCCGTACGCTCTACCCCGCCCGTACGCCCGTAAACAAAAAATAACAACGCTCTTCGCTTCCGCCCTTCGCTCTGACTGAATTGGGAGAAATAATGCGCATAAGAAATCGAATTACGTACCGTAATGGCGGTCAGCTCGTAACGCGCACACTGTCCGGAAGTTCGCATATCGCATATCTATCTATCTATCTATTAATGCCCATTTATTCAATTATCGCCAACGTATTTTGGCTTTTTGCAATTTAATCGCAAGGAAAAGTAGAAAGAGAAGAGGGAAAAAAAGAAAAGCCTTGCCTTGCTGCAAACAGCTGCTGCAAACAACAACAACATGGAAGGCTGCACTGTCCGGAAGTTGGCATATCGCAGTTACGATTATTTTAGTGTTAATGGCCAATTATTCAATTAGCGCCAACGTATTTTGGCTGTTTGCAATTTAATCGCAAGGAAAAGTAGAAAGAGAAGAGGGAAAAAAAGAAAAGCCTTGCATTAACGCATTAACGCTTGCATTGCATTAACGGTTCGGCACACGTGATAGCTCGCTGCTCTCTGATTGGTTGAAGCGTTTTTTGGACATAGCTCGGTAGGTACTTGTCCGATTAATTACAAACCTTGAAAAGGCACATCCTCGGGTCCCCAGCAATATACCTGGCAAGTTTCAAGTATATCGGACCCGTGGTTGTCGAGAAACAGCGGTCACAGACACACAGACACACAGACAGACACACAGAGATTGCTGGAATTATAGATAGATAATTCAGCTTTTACTCGCGGCCGTAGAAGATTGACTTCTATAATTCAGCTCAGCTTTTAATTGCGAAATGGGCCCAGTTCGGCCGACGCGGCCTCGACCGGCCTCGCCACCGAGCCTATAACCTTCCCGGGGCCTGTCCCGACATTTTTGGTTCTTTTTGAATGAATTTACTACCATAATTCAGCTTTTACTCGTGGCCGTAAAAGATTGATTACTATAATTCAGCTCAGCTTTTAATTGCGAAATGGGCCCGGCCCGGCCGAAGCGGCCTCAACTGGCCTCTCCACCTAGCCTAAAACCTTCCCGGGGCCCGTCCCGACATTTTTTGTATTAGAGGTTTCCTCCTATCTTTCACCGTTCCGGAGATTAGCTTGCGCAGACAAATAAACAAAAACTTTCTTTTATAATATCGAGAGAAGAGAGATAAGTAAGTCTACGTGTATCCCTAATAACAAGCTGTAATCAATTGATTGATTTGTTAATATATGGTGATGGTCAAAATATGGATCTGCAAGAAAGAAAATGCAGTCTCTGGGATGTCGGACCACTAGGTCACCACTGTTTCCTCGAACATATTGTGAATGGCCAATGAGGAGGAAAATAAAAAAAATGTTCTACCTGTCTTAAACTAAACAATTTCCTTTACTCATTTTTTTCACATTGTTCCTGAATGCTCTCAGCAGGTGACTTGACGGTGTCGCTCTCAGACTCCGGTTTGGCGACGCTGCAGTCGCTTGAAGGAATCCAACTCCAGCTGAGCGGTGCTAGCTTGCTCACACAGAATGTACAAATAGCGGGTCTTGATGCCACTTCCCTCAACAACATCACACTGCAGGTAAAATCCTATTTGTATATATGAAGAAAATATGTATTGTTACGGCCACGGGTTTCGGGTGCACTACAACGAGGAATCCCTGGTTCTCCTCAAACTTACCGGGCCGAGGCTACCGAGCACAAATAACTTTGTACCATGGCGGGTTGCCAGCCAACCACAAATGTCAATTAATCCAACACATGGTTTTAGGTTTCTCCGTCCAACCACCGTTTACCTGTATCACGTGACTTTCCAATCGGTGGGCATGCCCTCGACTATGCACCATTTTGTCTTAATCAGGTCTTGATTAGGACGGCCGAGCTTTACTGCTGGTGCATGCTGTACCGTAATGAGCCAATCAATTGGGGAATGATAATCTCCTCGTCTTACCTAATGTACGAACAGCGCTGGATCAATGGAGGCAATGACGGACACAAACAGATTGGAAAGGAACGTTAGCAAGGGATTTGTTTATAAAAACAGGGATAATTATGCAATGTGAAGGGGGAGGGAACTCAAGGATTTTCATGTTCGGGGGAGGGTGTAGGGAGAGGTGCACACAAAGGGAACAATGGAGGAGTGCCAATTCGAAATGTGCAAGCAAGGAAGGGTGCAGAGATATTTACAAAGACAGGAAATGGACGAGATACAGACTTAATCCTATGCCTTACCTACCGGCTATACACAATGCAGGGTACCCATTAGACCATCCGTGGAGGGAGAAAAGAACAGATGATAGAGAAAGTACAAGAGTCAGTGGCCTCTTGCCTACCGGATGGAAGCAGACATACTTCCACAACCCAGGCACTAACCGCGGGGGTCAAAGGAAAGAAATACTTTGGTCTAGGGTGCGTGACTGTAAAGGGTGCAGGGTATCGTGCGTGTCAATATGTGTATCGGTGGAGGTTGCTCTCAAAGTTGAGCTTGTGAGTTCAGTAGAATGATTCTATACTAAGAAGGCTGAGAAAAGAAAGTGTGAGATGGCCTACTGTGTGAAATCCTCCAAGATGTGTGGCTTGGCTTCGGCCCAACATGCGCCTGACGATGCGCTCGCTCCGTCCATCCACCACTTCGGCTCCCAGCTCCCAGCTTCGACCCGCCAAAGTGAGCGCCACCCCTCAAGCCCAGTTTGTCCATCCTTGAAGGACCGAGGACAGGATGAGCAACAATAACCAATACTCAGGCAGAGAGAGAGAGCTTTCTCCGTGGCGTTTTTATAATTCCTTGGCGCGGGGGGCGGGGGGTGGGGGGCTACTATCTGATCTAGAAATTTCTCCATGGATCCGGGATGCTGATTGTCACGTCACTGCTTAGCCCCACCCTCGCCAGACCTCTGCAGCCAAATTCCTTCAGATGGCCTCTTAGCTTCGCCACGGAACGGAGCTCTGCAATTAACACAGGTGGGAAGGGCAGCGACATGTTCTCAACACGGGTTGGCAACTGGTGCGCATAATTGACGGAGAGATTAAATGTCCAATTAGCGCCTGTCTGTTGTGAGGTGTTATAAAGTCCGGTGAATGAAGGCGCTGGCCCCCACTTCCAGCGATCCCCTCTCCTTGCTTCCTGCAGCAAACGCTGCTCGGTGGTTAGTGGATAAGGTGAGGATGATGACAGAAGGTGAGCAGGTCGTGCATGGTAGGAGAAACGGTTGTGGCGAGTGTAGTGGTGAAGTTTTCAGGTCGGGTGCTAATGAATGGCGTGTGCAATGTCTTAATGCAATGGAAATCAACGTGAATATTAGAGTAAAACCAAAATAAAGTGTAACTAAAAATGTGTTTAATAAAAGTTAAGTGTTGTGTCCTCATGGTGTATCAAAGGAAGATTCGGAGACGGGAAGTTGAGATTTGGTGCGCGATTCAAACCACCTTTGGCGCGATATTCAAACTCCTCTAGGCCCGCCACGGCGACCACTCGCACATGCAACACAGAGCTAAACTACTATAAATGGAAGAGGGGTGCGTGTGCGTGTGCGTGTGCGTGCTGCTTGCATTAGCGCATGTGAGGCATACTTTTCGTGTATTTATTACGTACGTATATTAATTAATTACATACTATTCAAATGTACCTTTTAACCCTTCAGACTGCTGAGACACCTCAAACCTTGGAAGACCCTTTAACACTTGACTCAAAAGTCCCCAAGGACCCAAAACATTATTGGTGACCAAAAAAGACCCAGATGACCCAAAAGTTCCCAAGGACCCAAAAAGTCATTGATGACACAAAAGTCCCTGAGGACCCAGATGACCCAAAAGTCCTTCAGGACCCAAAAGACTCAAAAGTCCCCAAGGACCCAAAAGTCCTTAATGACCCAAAAAGGCCCAAAAGTCCCCAAGGACCCAAAAAGTCCCAGATGACACAAAAGTCCCCAAGGACCCAAAAGACCCCCCCCCCCCCCCCCCGAGGACCTAAAAGTCCCTGAGGACACAAAAGACCCAGATGACCCAAAAGTCCTTAATGACACAAAAGACCAAAAAGTCCTTGAAAACCCAAAATACCCCCCCCCCCCCCCCCCCCTGAGTCCAGCAGGCAGGTATGCTACAAGACGGGAAAATTTGGTACAACGGACCAACGGCCCCCTTGTAAACTAAAACACAGTGCGCAATTACCCACTAGGAAATTATAAAAAGGGGGGGGTCGGGGGAGGAACCTCTACCCTTCACCAATGCATTGTATCACATACTAACCTACTACACAAGGGGAAGGAACTATTCTAATCTTATACTATGGAAATAACTACTCCGAGGGAACTCTATGTTGGGTGCCATTGCCTCTGGGGTTGGTTCCTAAAACCACAACGATATTCTCAAAATTCTCCTCCCACCCTCTCCCCCAACCACTCACCCTCCCTTGCTTTTACTTTAAAAAAAGAAAATCTTAAAATTTGTATGGAACACCGTTTTAAAGTATGTCTTGCTGGATCTACTTTTCTTCTTCTCCATTAACAAAGCTATAAATCGATTAATTACCACTCTTACCAATACATGTTGCAGTGACTACTATCGTGATACCAGTAACTGTTTGCAATATTGTTATACCTAGATCGATCCCGGATTGCTCCAGCAAACAATCCAACAAAGTTCACTGATCTCCCAAGCCATGCCGTGCGACACCACTTCCGGCAACACCGCATTGGCCCTCCAAGACGGGCAACTCTCTGCTGAAGATGCCCAGGGAACTGTTGGTGTCGTGCTGCGAGCTGTGGGGCTACAAGCGGGAGACGGTGATGGTGCTTCCTCCCTTTCAAATGTTGTGCTGCAAGCAGCAGATGGCCCCAGCATGGTATTCCGCTCTGTCGCGGGTTTGACAACAACCACAGCGACCTCAACAGCAGCAGCCAATAGTATGGGTGAGTGTTGGTGTGTGGATTGTTGTTTGTTGCAACAGCAGCCACAAACAACCATAAGGATAGATGTTAATTTAATTTGATCTACTTTTTCTAGAGTGTGAACGGCCTGTTT
Organism: Myxine glutinosa; assembly: GCF_964187855.1. NCBI lineage: Eukaryota > Metazoa > Chordata > Myxini > Myxiniformes > Myxinidae > Myxine > Myxine glutinosa. The sequence continues at coordinate 30,324,993 of NC_136266.1, read as the reverse complement.
AATTTGATTCGCCCCTGCCTGTTTGCTGAATGCAGTTCCAATTGTCCTTCCTATTCTGTATTCACTCACCATTACGTCCACCACAGAAGGTGGACAGAGGTTATGTTTTCACACTTGTTTATCCCTGGGCAGGATATCTCAAAAAGTTATGGATCGATTCGGAAGAAAAGTGGGGTACCATTTGTGTGTGAGACAAGGACGAATTGATTCGATTTTTGTGAAGATCCAGAGCCGAATACGAGTTAACTGATTGTTCACCAATGAGTCATATGGCCAAAACCGATACATAGCACGATATCTATTAGAGTTGTGGGCAGATTCGGCCGAAACGTGGTGGATGTGTTGGTTGGGTGATAAAAACAAGCTGATTAGATTTTCGTGAAGATCGGATCCCACCTATCAGTGGGATCCACAACGTAAGCTGTTCAGCCTGGTGGAGGTGGGCGCTCTACCGAGTGCTGTTCTACTTCTAAAAGGTGTATTTGGCCAAACTTGTGCTTTGTGCTTTTTAAAATTCTTGTTATTTATTTATTTTTACAGTGTGACTGTTTTATCTGGCACTTTTGTCTCATCTCTTCTTACCCTGATTTATTTTTGGGGTTTTTTTTTAGCTTCCCAGGATATACCCCAAATCCTGTCTCCCCAAGCAATAACGTCAGCATCAGGAAATCAACATGAGATCACACTTACCATTGTGAATCCCAACTCCAGCTCCCCACAAAGCGTCACTCTCACTATTTCAGGCAAGTTTGATTTTTGAGCCCTGAATGCCTTTTTGAACCATCGCACCGTTTGATTCTGTGCTCGGCTCTCCATGGCCTTTTTCAGATTGGATGCATTTATTTTGTGGAACTATTAGGAACAATGGGAATTGTTGGAATTCCGAGTTTTCGATTGCATCTTGGATGAAGTATCGTAGCACTGAACTTTTGTTGTCCTTTTTGTCCAACCTCGGTGATTAAGGTGGAGTTCAGTTGGCCCAACTGTCACTTTTCCATACAACAGTGGCAGTGTACAACGTGGCAGTCATACGTTTCCAACGTGGCAGTGTCCATATGTTTTATACCTCTCCCACCCCCCCTTCCCATGCCTCCCCCCCCAAAGCCATCTCCCTCCCACAGATCTCTCGATGTCTCCATGTCTCTCGGTCCCTGCTCTCAAATGTTGTGTTTGTGTCCTTCCCCCTCTCTCCCCTTCTTGTCTACCGCTCCCGATGTTTTATGTGTCAGTTTGTCTTTCTGTGTGATTAATGTTCGCTCTTTCACGAGCCTCGATCTTGTATACAAAAAAAAACAAAAACAAAAAAACAGTTCACTCACCTACCACATGTAGTGCCAACTATATAGCTAATACCAAGTAGGAAAATTGGCTTGGATATCAGCAAACATCGACTTAGTTTTTTTTTTTTTTTAACTATGTGTAAACTTAAATGTTGCTTCAGATGTGACAATTGGCTTTACATCCTCGTGCATTTGACTTTGCCACCTGCTGAGAACTTCACCAGTTCAAGAACAATCTTGGTGGCAAAAAATTCATCCCAGTCAAGGTTAAATTCCCGATTAGACAGTTTACTGGTGACAATGCAATGTACTGGGTTATTCTCCTTTAAATAATTTATGTCAATCCACTGTTTATTTTATCCATCATCTTTAACAGGATTTTTGACTTTCTGGGAGCATAAAGTAAGAACAAAGAAGATAGTAAAGACATGAGATGAAACAAGATGTGAAACGACAATGGACACATAAAAGTAAAGCCAAAGAAAGGATGAAAAGAGAAGGATTGTTCTGACTGGCCAAGTGGAATGGACTTGGTTTCTTTTTTTTTGCAAAATGTGTTTGTCAATCCGCAGGTTCATGTATTTGTGCAGGAAAAAGTCAAAGGAATCGTTTTAACGGATCCTGAAGCATAAAGCCCTGAATAATTTTCCCTGAAAAGCGTTTTCCCTGAATAATTCATTGATCGCAGCAGTCGAATGTTCCACAAACTCGTGTGTTTGGGGTATTGTTTTGGGTTGAGGGTTACGCAATTCATTCATTTGCCACTTTGCTTGCTCCTTAGGGCAACAGGAACTGCTGCAAAACCAGGTGGAAGAAACTGACACCACGGATACAAGTAAGTTGTCATAGACGGTGTGTTTCTAGTTGTAAGGATATGCTTTTGGCACCATCAATTGAGAGTAGAATCAACAGATTTGTTTACATGCCAGTGAACCAGTGAAGTGCCTTTTTGCTGTCCTTCCAGGATATTATTCCCAAAACTATTTGGGTTTGCTTTGTAAACGTTTTCTTTTCTCTCTCTCTCTCTCTCTCTCTCTCTCTCTCTCTCTCTCTCTCTCTCTCTCTCTCCCTCTCCCTCTCCCTCCCCCTCACCCTCTCCCTCTCCCTCTCCCTCTCCACATTTGTTCCAGAAACCTTTGAACCTTCTTCTTAAGTTTCAAATTAATCTTCGATGGATGCTGTGCTTTGTTTTATTTTCTTCACTTTTTATTTATGCTCGGACATGTGAAAGCTTCCGACAGTTCACGAATCATTTGTACAAGTCCCATGACGTGCAAGCTGTCTTGCTTCTTTTCAAAGGTTATTGGTGTGCATTCACCCCTAAAACACCCAAATATGTAAACACCAGTTGTAGCTTGTGGCTCCCTTTCAGATGACTATGTTTGATAGACTTGATAAGATTAATGGTCTTTGACATGAATTTTGGTAACAAAAAATGTATTTAAAAAATAAGAATAATTAAACAAATGGGAATTTTTTCAACCTTTGTCTCATAGATTTGTTAAAATTCCTATCAAGGACTGTTACCTCCACCACCGACGGTGGACAAAGGTTATTTTTTTTATCCCTGTCTGTCTGTTTGTAAAGACAACATCTCAAAAATTATGGACGGATTTGGACGAAATCTGGTGGGCAGTTTGAGTGTGTAAGAAGGAAGAATTCATTTGATTTTGGTGAAGATCCAGATTTGGATGTGAGAATTTTTTATTACTAGGGCATGCCCGTACTATATCTATATCTAAAATTATATCCCCCCCCTCTATTTACATGAAATGGTTTGGTCCAAAGCGAACGGCTTGCGAGTACGGTGACAATCCCCCCCCCTCTATTTACATGAAATGGTTTGGTCCAAAGCGAACGGCTTGCGAGTACGGTGACAATCCCCCCCCTCTATTTACATGAAATGGTTTGGTCCAAAGCGAACGGCTTGCGGAGTTTGGTAAAGAAATCGCCATAGCGTGCACAAACGCGCAGGAAAGCGAAAGAATCGCAAATTAGTTTTAATTAGTTTTAAAACATAGTTTAACGCCAACATAGTTTGCCAGCGTGAAATAAATGAATACGCTCTCAAATGTGCCGTCCGAGGCAGAGTCTGTTCGGCACGTTCGGCACACGTGATAGCTCGCTGCTCTCTGATTGGTTGAATCGTTTTTTGAACATAGTTCGGTAACTACTTGTCCGATTAATATGAAACCTTGAAAAGGCACATCCTCGGGTCCCCAGCAATATACCTGGCAAGTTTAAAGTATATCGGACCCGTGGTTGTCGAGAAACAGCGGTCACAGACAAACATACAAACATACAAACATACAAACATACACACAGAGATTACTGGAATTATAGATAGATACCTAAAATTATATCCCCCCCCCTCTATTTACATGAAATGGTTTGGTCCAAAGCGAACGGCCTGCGAGTACGGTGACAATCCCCCCCCTCTATTTACATGAAATGGTTTGGTCCAAAGCGAACGGCTTGCGAGTACGGTGACAATCCCCCCCCTCTATTTACATGAAATGGTTTGGTCCAAAGCGAACGGCTTGCGAGTACGGTGACAATCCCCCCCCTCTATTTACATGCAATGGTTTGGTCCAAAGCGAACGGCTTGCGGAGTTTGGTAAAGAAATCGCCATAGCTCGGTAACTACTTGTCCGATTAATATGAAACCTTGAAAAGGCACATCCTCGGGTCCCCAGCAATATACCTGGCAAGTTTCAAGTATATCGGACCCGTGGTTGTCGAGAAACAGCGGTCACAGACAAACATACAAACATACAAACATACACACAGAGATTACTGGAATTATAGATAGATTACCTCCACCACCAAAGGTTGATGGAGGTTTTGTTTTCACCCCTGTCTGTTTATCTGTTTGTCTATTTGTGAACAAGATATCTCAAAACGTTGTGGACGGATTTGGATGAAACTTAGTGGAGAGGTTGTGTGTGTGACAAGGACGAATCGATTCGATTTTGGTGAAGATCTGAATATGGATTTGGGTAGGAGAATTATTTAATTATTAAGTGAATTCCACAACCAAAAAGTTGTGGATGAGTTGTGACAAAACCAGGTGGAGGAGTTGGTTAGGTGACGAGAACAAGCCAATTCGATTTTGCTCCAGGTCCAAATCCAGTTCTGGCCTATCGGTGGGATACAAAGCGTAAACTGTCCAGCATGGCGGAGGTATGCCCTCTACTGAGTACTGGTCTAGTTTTAACAAGTTTACAATGTTTACCTGGGGGTTATCAGAACTCAAGTTAGATATTCCAACAAAGGGGCAACATTCAAAACCTGAACCAGCTTGGTGAAGAGTAACAACCATCACAAAGTATTGCATTGAAATGTCATTTAATCATGGAACTTTGAAGTAAAAATAATTACATCTTGTGTGTCAGCACCTGTGCATGGAATGTCAACACCTTTGGATTAAATTCCAAACAGAGGGCTGTGGAAATGACAGTGTAACAAACGGATGCTGACAGCACACAATGTTCACTTTGCCACTTCAACCGACTTCATCAAATGTATTATTATCAAAGTTCCCTTGACCTTGCTGCAGTTTCTGAAATCCTGTGATAGGCTCACAGAAGAGTGAAGACCAGAGGGTAGGAAACAATGTGCTGACAAGTGGGGTAGTGGATCAAAACGTCAATGCAACAATGTAGTATGAAATATTTGGGTCAAATCCTCATCGGCTAACCCCACAAGAACGTGGGAATAATTGTGACAGTTGAAGAATAATAATAAGAAGAAGCATGCCATTGGTTGATTGTGAAAATAGATGGGGTTTTTTCTGGAATCCTACCTGAGTGGCGATGAGAATGTGATTTTACCTTAATTTATTGGCATGTTCTCAGTGTCAGACCAACATTTAATAATTTCCTGTTCAGCAGAGAGGGAAGCAGTTTCTGTTGGCCTGTTGGTGAGATGTTCTATCATATGGCACAATGTGTAGTCATTTGCAAAAAGGAAAATAGGGTTTTCTAGACTCGAGAGCATCAGAGAAGTAAAGCAAAGACACCTTCATAAACTGTGCCAACACTCGACCTTTATGATTCAGCATTCTACAGCTTGATCCAAGAAATAGACACTGACTTGGTCAACAAGAAAGCCCTCTTGCTTTAAAAGCTAGTGCAGCGATATGAAGCCCAGCTTCAAGCAGACATATATAGTAGAGTACCAGACTGTGGTCATGGCTGGAAAAACACTATGCTTCAGCAGTTTCGTTTATTGTTCAACGCAAACAAGGCCAGTCTACTATTGCATTGAGCAGCACCATAACATTGGGTGATGCCATCCAGGCTGCCAGTTGTCTGAAGCAGGGGCTCAATTCATCTCAATCACTGGACCCTACAGGTGGTCTGTCAGATGTACCCAATGAGCATGTCACTTCCGACCAAGCTATCCTGTACAATTCTGCATCCATTTTGAGTTCCGAGATAGCCAAAATTGAACCGACACGTTACTAACCAAACACCAAGCTCGGTCAGCTTACAGAAGTCAGCTGCCTTTGTACCCCAGACACTACAACAGTTCATACTTTGGTTGATCAGTGCAGATGCATTTGATTCAATGAGCAGTGAGTGTACGACTTCAGATGCTAACCGTAGACAGTGTCTGTCTACTGCAGAGTGCATCGTGTTCAACTGTTCTGAAGCCATTATGCCTCTGCATATGGCCATTGTTGCACAGCTGCACGATGGGTTTGGGTCCTGCAATTTTATTGGCACGTTACACCTTCATGGCTTTTGCATGAGCTATGATGATTTGAGATGACTCATGACGAGTGCAGCACAAGCAGAAATAGAACCACTCCAAGAAGGTGTCTATATTCCAAATGACATTTTGTCAGTTGCTGATGGTGGACAACTCGTCCACGAAGGGGATGACTAAATAGATATCTGTGCTGAAACTCGAGATGGAAAGGTCAGGTCAGGTATGGGAGCATGTCGCCGCATCAGTACTCGAGGGGCGCGTCGCCGCATCCACTTTCTGACGGTACTCGAGGGCCTCTGTCTGGCTATCCTCCAGGCTGATGCCTGGCCCATCCCTATCTCCTTGAGATACCGATCAACCTGCTGTAACTGCGAGGCATGCGGTTGGCCCGTTGGCCTCCTCCACTCACAAGGCTCCCTTGCTGAGAGTATCTGGTGAGCTGGATCAGCATCTGGAAAACTAGCCACATGACCATACAGCCGCAGCTGATGCTCCCGGACCATACAGGTAACAAATCTCATCTGAGTCTCAGCAACCGCTCGTTGGACACAAAGTCCAACCAGCGATAGCCAAGGATTCTCCAAAGAGACTTTGTTCTGAAGGAGTTAAGTCTAATTCTGTGGCCCTTGGTGAGGGTCCAAGTCTCGCATCCATAGAGCAAGACTGGAAACACCAAGGACTTAAAGACTCTGACTTTCGTCCTCCTGCATAGATACCGACAGCGCCACACCCCATGATCCAGTGAATCCATGACTCCCCAGGCCTGACGCAGACGTCTATCAACCTCTGGCTCACAACATGCGGAGACGTAAATATCACTGTCAAGGTAAGTGAATCTCTTCGTGACCTCAACATCTTCACCACAAATAGGCACAAACAAGACAGCAGCATCCAAGATGTCATTGAAAGCTTGGATCCTGGTTTTGACCCTGGAAATCTGTAATCCCAGAGGCTCTGCCTCCTCATTCAGTGCCTGGAGGGCCCCCCGGAAGAATATCCAGCGTCTCCGCAAAGATGTCTGCATCACCTGCGAAATCAAGGTCAGAGATATTGACACTCTCAAACAATGCATCGCATCCTGACCTATCTGACATCCTCCCCAGAATCCAGTCCATACAAGTGCTGAAGAGTGTGGGAGCCAGTACACACCCCTGCTGAACTCCAGTAACAACTGGAAATTCTCTCAGTACCATGGAGCCACCACACCTCACAGCACTCTCAGTACCAGAGTATAGTTGAGAGATCAGATTGATCAGCGTTGGTGGCACTCTAAGAAGACCAAGAATCCTCCAGAGGGCATCCCGATTCAACGAATCGAACGCTTTGCGGAGATCAACATAGGCTGCAAGCAGCCCCTGATGAAACTCTCGCTTGCGTTCGGTGAGGACCTGAGGCGCAAGGATACGGTCAATCGTTGACCTCTGGTGTAAAGCCCGACTGCTCTGGTCACTGGTGCTCGGGCAGATGGTGGCGAACCCTCTCAAGAATTATCCAAGCAAAGACCTTGCCCGGCACCGAGAGTAGGGTCACCCCTTGGTAGTTGCTGCAGTCCTGGTGATCACCCTTCCCTTTCCAGAGTGGGACAACAAGGCCCCTCTTCCAATCAGATGGGATAATACCTGTATTCCAAACAGAGCACAGAACTGCATGCAACGACTCTAGTACGGCATTTCCACCAGCCTTGAGAAGCTCAGCATGGATGCCACAAATCCCAGGAGCTTTGCCCCCTTTCAACCGGTTCACTGCCGCCTGCCTATTTCCACAAGTGAAGGCGGTTCACAGTTAATTTGGGATAGCAACACCCCTGTCATCCAATTCAACAGCCGGTGGGCCAGCCTGGTACAGCCGCTCAAAGTAACCGGCCCAGCGGGCCTTCACGTCAGATTCCTCTTTCGAGGCCACCACCCTCTGCTCTAACCGCAGTACACCTAGGGACAGGCTTAGAGGAATGCAATGCATGGATTCCTCTGTAAGCAGGACGAGAATCACATGTCCACAAGTGATGCTCTTCCCTATCACAGATTCCTTGCACATAGGCATCCTTGTCTGCCCACAGCGAACTTATAGTTTTACACCTCAGCTCCCGGAACAGTTCAGCTCTGCCATCAAACCTGGACCTGCGACTCTGGTCGATGGTATTGAGCGTCCCCTGAGAGACAAAGTTATTGTTCGCCTGACTGTGGGTTCCAAGACAGCCACCGGGAGCATCAACGATGGTGGTCTTGAAGGCACTCCACAACTCCTCAGGATCCCCAGAAGCATCTAGACCCCCCCCAAAACCCCACTCAACCTGCTCGCAAACGCCTCAGCTACCCCTCCTCCTTGAGCTTGCCCACATCCAGCCTAGGCTGGGATGATAGCATTCTCTTGAATTTGGGCTGCAACTTCAGAGTTGCTACAACAAGCCTGTGGTCAGTGTTGAGAAACTGAGCACTCCGGTAGACCCTGCAGTTCTGGAGCATCCGCCATCGACCATCAATGAGCACATGGTCAGTCTCCTTCGCCACACCACCGGCATTGGAATACCAAGTCCAGCGATGAGGCTGTGGGTGCTGAAACCATGAGCCCACCACCCTAAGTCCATGACTTCTTGCAAAGCCAAGGAACTTAGTGCTGTTCTCGTTCATAGTCCCAGATCCATGGGGACCAACACATGCCTCATAACCATCCCTATCAGTGCCAGTCGATGCATTGAAATCCCCCAAAACCTGAAGAGTATCTCTCCTGGGGCACTGATCAACCACAGACTCGAGCGTGGTGTGGAATGCCTCCTTCACAGTGAGATCACTTTCCTCAGTCGGAGCATATACAGAGACCAGGGAAATGACACCCAAGGAGTGAGGAATCCTCCGTCTCATACGCTCGTTGACCAGTGTTGCCTTGATTATCATGGGAGTCAGCTTATTGGACACAGCTATAGCAACTCCTTGGGCATGGTAACCGTCAAAGCGACAAGACCAGTAGTAGGTGTAGCCACCCACCATGATCTCACCACTATCCGGCCTCCGCACCTCAGAGAGTGCTGCAACACTGATGTTCAAACGCTGGAGCTCAGATGATAGCAGAGACAGGTGATCATCCTCTCTTAGAGTGAGAATGTTACAGGCACCCACCCGAAGGGACCGCTTCAGGTTAACCCTCAGACCATCGTCTGGTGGACGACACCTCAGCACTACCCCTACACGCACCTCCACAACCCAACCCAGGAAAATTACCCCGTGCTTTTCCTCCTATTATCAAAGAGTGGGGGTCCCGAAGGCTTTGCCCCAGTCCCGTCATCCGGTGCAAGGCAGTTGCACAGGAGGTACTCCCACAGAGTGGGTTTTTTTTCGTTGTGTTCTTTGTGCGTGTTGCGGCATGACATGTTTTTATAGTGGCCGAAGTGCAAATCCTGCCACCAACCTCCTGGAAAGAGGTAACCCGACTGCAGGAGAACGTCCGCAGACACAGTTGGGCACCAGATATGGATGGCAGTTGGCTCACAGGGACCTCCTCCACCCTTTGACAGGTCTTGTTTTAGCCCTGCTAGGTGTCCATATCCAAACACCCTCTCGGGGTGACTAGACCAGGCTGATCAAAAAAAACAAACTTTTTCCTACCCCCAGAAAAATGTGTGACTACTCTTGGTCTGGCTCCTACCCATTGACCTGCCTGGATAGTTAAGACCTACCAGGAGCAAAGCTCCTGCCAGTATAGCCCAAGTGGTCACAGAATACGGTCACGAGATGGAAAGAATACGTTTCATTCGATGGCTCTGGTAAAATTGCAGGAACAGTCCACAGATAGTGCAACAACAAGAAAGATGTCCTATGTCCCTTTTCCATGCTGATGGTACAATGAGGAAAATAAACAAAGCTGAACTGGGGCATCGAGAAGGCGTCTGAACAACCCAAAAATATCAAAGCAGCCGCTGTGTACATTATGGACGCCAAAGCTGTCATTCAAACGATGGCAGGTGACAAATTCCATTCATTTGATGCTCAAGCAACAACATATCTCAGACAACTCAACAGGATTTTTGAAAGCTGACATGTTGGCGAAGTCTTTGATAGATATGACCAGGATAACATGGTCAAAGCTGCGGAACGGGAATGTTGGGCTGGATCTAAATCTGCTTGCAAACGGTAGCAGGTGATTGGCGGATGCCCAGTACTTCCATGGAAAAAGTTTCTCAATCGATCTTCCAACAAGCGTTACTTGTGAATTTCCTCAATAATAATTGGTCAGTCGTGCTTTAGACACCAAGATCATGTTTTCTATGATGCCTTATTGGGGAAAATGCCAGGGGCATAGAAAAGGCCCCTTTATATGGTGTGTGCCATGTGGCAAACTATACAAAAGAAGGGGCATTCAAAAAAATCCCATGTGCATGCTGGAATACCCTTGTGTTCTCAGGAGGAACCAAGTAATGCTCTAGAAAAATTCATATAAAGGGGCGCCCTACATCTGACAAATAAAATACATTTACTTATTCATGCAGGTGTATGAATCAAATTGGCGCCCCTTTATATGAACTTTTATTTTCGAGTGAGCTTGTTTGACCCTCACTCCACAAAAACTGCACCACTTGACAGCTCCACATCATACCTCACTTTGATGGGAGACACTAAGCTGTCAAATGGTAGATTATGTGGGTGTTTGTAGGGGGCCATTTAAACTCTTGAAATAATACACTTTTTGGGGAATTGCCGCTCGCCAACAACCATTCCACCAAGTTTCGTCCAAATCCATCCATAACTTTTTGAGATGTCCTGCTCACAGACAGACAGACAGACAGACAGGGGTGAAACATAACCTGCATCCACCTTTGGTGGTGGAGCTGATAACCGTAACCAAACACAATGTGTTGTGGAAGCGCACAAAGGTTGAATTACCCAGCTAAAGCTTTCACCTCCAACCACAATATAACAGGATAGCTTGTGCTCGTGTGTAAAATACATTCCACGTAATTCGCTTTGCGCTTCGAATAGTAAAGAGATGCAAGGAAAAGGGTTAACTCGGACAACATTAACAACTCTTAGCACCAAATGGAGCGCATTTTCACCTTTCAAACAAACTGAATATTCTTCTTTTTTAAACTTTGGTTTGGCATTTTAATTTTTCAGTTTTAGGCGCTATGTTCATGATTCAAACCTTGAAATTTTATTTTACAACGTGACCATTGTGTGAAATTCAGAGGGATATCGGTAAGATGGGGGTGGTTGGAGAGTGGACAGAGTTGGCTGAGGACAGGGGAGTAGAGGAGTGTTATGGGCAGGGTAGGAGCTTCTGCCACCGGACATCACCCCTTATAACGTGAAAAGGAGGAGAACACCAACCGTGAGGAAACTGGTGTTATTTGTCCTGAGTGGTGCACTTTTATGTAATCTGCGTGCTAACATTGCAGTCAATTCCCCAAGGGTGATGAACTATTGTGCTTTGTCCTGGGCTGGTTAGGTCTGACCACGACAACGCAAGGCTTAACAACGCAAGCACCATCCGATCCTGCCATCCCTGTTGGCTCCGAAACAGTGACTCTAACACTGACGGAGGAGCTTTCAGGTAGCCTCGATCCAGTGACTCAGAATCTAACACAGGTGAGGTAAATATATGTATAACTTTTTCTTGCTTTACTTTTGCATGACATTGTTGGCTGCATGGAAAATTGAAAGATGACACTGGCATTGTGGTTGCTGCTATTGAATTCTTTACAAAACAATTTTGGCATTAACACTTTTTTTCAGTGTTCCTCATTCACACAATTTGTATGCAGCCTGTGTCTGCTGTGTTTTGCATCATTGCTTGGGAACATCGCTGTGTTGCTGATGCAGTGCCCCCTGTAATTATGGAAGGAATTTGGCCAAGGTGCTGGCGATAGCTCACCTACTCTTTGTGAAAGACACCATGGCGTCTTTAATGTCGATTAACTAATGCTAACAAATGGGATGCTTCGTTTAAAGTCTTTTGAGGGACGACACACATACACATACACACACTGATACCCGCCTCCTTCCCCCCCCCACCCCCCACCCCCCTCCGTCTAAGACACCAAAATGACAGTGCAACGCCCGTTCGAGATTAGAACCTAGGCTAGGCAGCTCAAGAGTCGAGTGTGCATACCTCTACACCATCCTGCTAACCTTACAGTACTGCAAGGTGTATGGAGGAGCTTGTAATTATATCACATACAGGGCAAAGACACTAATTTGGGAAGGAAAGTGGTTCATGCTTGGTGGTTCCTGAGTTTGAGCATAGTATTGGGTTTCCTGTTGCTTTATCACCTCTGCCACCGAAGCTGGACAGGGGTTATGTATTCACCCCTGTTTGCTTGTCTGTGAGCATGATATATCAAAACGTTTTGGACAGATTCGGACAAAATGAAGTGGGCAGATTAGCTGTTTGATAAGGAAGAATTTATTCAATTTTGGTGAAGATTCAAATCCTGATCTGAACCTGAGAATATTTTAAGTGATTCCTCACCATTGGGTGGTAAGGCTAAAACCGATATACCAAACCAAAACCAAAACCACCGTTTAGAGGCCATTTTTCCCCGCAAAGCGGGGGTTGGCCTTTTCGGGGACCGTGGTAGTTGTTGTTTTTTTGGTCCCCTTTTTGAAGCAATGTTTTACGGCCGGATGCCCTTCCTGACGCCAACCCTTTTTGCCGCCTTCAACGACAAACAATATGCTATAACGCAAATAATATGCTATAACAATAACAACGGCTAAAACCGATATGGAACACAATATTTCAAAAAGCTTTGGATAGATTTGAACGAAACTTGGTGGACAGGTTGAGTGAGTGACAAGGACGAATTGATTCAATTTTTATGAAAATTCGAATCCGGATCCCATTACGAGAATTTTCATATATCCCGATACATAGACGTGTTATAATCACCTTTTACAATCTCTTGTGAAGTATTTTAGGAAATCCTCCATTAGTTGAAACTATAATGGCACTCGGTAGAGCTCATACCTCCAAGGCTGAACAGTTTATGCTTTGTATCCCATTGATAGGCCGGATCTGCATCCGGACCTGAACCAAAGTCAAATCGGCTTGTACTTGTCATCTACGAAACTCATCCACCTGGTTTTGTCATAATCTGTCCGTAACTTTTTGAGATAGCACAGGCAGACAGACAAACAGACAGGGGTGAACACATAACCTCCGTCCACCCTCGGTGGTCACGCTTTTTTGCATGACCTTTGGTTGCATGCAAATCATTAAACCAGATTCATCCTTTGCTTTTATCTGGGTCAGATCCACTCAGTGATCATACCATTATTTATTGGTTCTTAACTCTGCTAGCGGCTAGGGTGCCGGCTTAGGATCCAAGGATCCTGGGTTCGAATCCCGGTCGATTGCTGAATTAACGCCAGGGGGGTTGACTCAGCCTGTCATCCTTCCGAGGTCGGCTAATTGAGTACCAGTTCACTGGTAATTCCCTGTTTGTCGTTAAAGGCGGCAAAAAGGGTTGGCGTCAGGAAGGGCATCCAGCCGTAAAACATTGCTTCAAAAAGGGGACCGAAAACAACAACAACCACGGTTCCCGAAAAAGGCCAACCCCCGCTTTGCTTGGAAAAATGGCCTCTAAAGGTGGTTAACTCTAACCATATTGGCATGTGAAAGTTTGTCTCAGATTCTATTTGAATGCATGTGATTGAGCTTTCTTTGTGGTCATGCATTCACTTGTGATTACTCTTGTGACTCATCATTTATGAGGAAAACTATCAGTGCATATGTCCCACAACTTCCTGAAAGGCTTCTTTGCATCTGCTAGGGGCAGCAATTTGGGTCGATGCTAGCTGGACAAGGCCAGGACAACAACCAGCATATCATGTTTGTTGACCATCAACCTGGCATTACAACACCAGATTACCAGGTATGTATTGAGGTGTATTGGGAACAGTCACATACTTAGCTTGATTAGGAAATTATATTACATTTGTTGATGTACCACCTTGACAAAAATGATAACCATTTAACTCCTGTTTTGGGGGGTTTTATTTCATCATTTTAATCCAGCAATTTTTCCCATTTTGGTTTTAATTCCAGTCTCAATTGGCTTTGTGTGCTACCTTAATCCTCCCTCCTCTTGGCTCCTCCTTCATCCTGCTACCTGTCTTCTTACCCCTCATCCTGTCCCCTCTCAGCTTCCCCTCGTCCCAACCCCAACCCCGTCCTGCCCCTCCCATCTTCTCCCCCTGTCCCGCCCATCCCATCTCTCCCATCCCCCTCCCATGTACTCTCCCCTGTCCAGCTCCCTTCCCTCTCCCCCCCCTCCCCCACCCTGTCTCCTCCAGTTTGATGGAGCTAATCTCTGTTCTGGTGGTGGTGTCACACTGTACATCAAGAACTCTATTTTTCACTCTCATTGTACTACTCTTAACTTCCCAACCCCCAGGAGGGAGCCTCCTCTCCCATCTACTTTCTTAATTATTCTCTTTAGGAAGTTCAGTCATTCAAACTCCTGGGTCTCAAAATCTTTCTTGGGGAAACCACATTTCAAAGTTGGCCTACAATGCCAGTTGCCGACAGGGCATCCTTCGTCGTACAAAGTCCTTCCTTGTTGCATCTGAATTTCTATACACCTTCCAGGCCTTCATCCGCAGCTTGATGAAGTACTGTTCTTACCTCTGGGCTGGCTCCCCTCCTGTCTCGCATCTTGCTGAGCTTGACGCCGTGGAAACAAAGGCCTTTTAAGATCATTGGAATATTTGCACTGAAGCTGATTCTATGGGCTTTTCACTTCCCATCGCAGACAGGTCAGTTGTCTCTCCGTCTTCTACTGCCTCCTTTTTGGTATTGCATCCTTTGCTCTTTCCGTGCTTTGTCCCCCTCCCCCTCCCCCAAGTTTCTGTAGGGCTCGCACGGTCCACCATCAACCCCCTTCTGTGTAAACTACCTAAATCTAGGATCATTGCCCCAACTCCACTCATTCGTTCCTCTTTTTTTCCCTGCCAGTGGAACCATCTTCCACGTTCTCTTCAATCTCATTGTTCTCTCCAGGTCTTCAAGACAGATGTTCACCACCATCTCAGATCGCCCCCTCCCAACTCCCCCTACCCCCATCCAAAAACATGATCTTTTCTACCCTCGTTAACACCCCCAACCGTCAACACTTCTTCCACCTTTCCAGTTTTTCCTTCCTGGGATTTTCCTTTTGTGTTCACGTTGTCCACCCCATGCATAATTCTACCCTCTCCCTCCCCCTCCCCATTCCTCCCCACACCCATGTCTCTCCCTTCAACATTGCTGTTGGTGTCTCCTTTCCCCCTCTGCTGTTCCTATTGTCCTGTTACATCCTGATCCGTTCAGTGTACTTGCTCTTCCACGAGCCTTGAATCTTTGTATACAAAAAACAATAACCTATATATTTTGTCGCCTTCTTTTCCTGTCCTCTAATTTCTCTCATTAAACCATGTACTTGTACATGTACATGTACAAACCATGTATAAACCAAGGTACAAACCATGTACATGTAAACCATGTACTTGTACATTAAACCATGTACTTAAACCATGTAACTTGTCCTGCTGTCGCTTTATCATACTCCTCACTCTGCTATAGCTTCAAGGTCCTCCATCTTATTATTTAAACTCATGTTCTTGATTACAAGGACCTTCGACAAAGTAGGAGGCCATTGGACTGATCAAGCCTGCGCGATGGTCGCCGACCTGTGCTTGTTAGTCCGTGCTCTATCTTCCATATACTAAGCACCCAGCAAGAAAGCAGCACGTACCATTTCTTTTTTTTTCTTTTTTTAAAAGTCTTTGGTATGACTTGGCCGGTGTTGAAACCACCGACCTCCCAGAATCTGACCAAACGCTCTAACCATTACACGACTGAATAAACCACCGTTTAGAGGCCATTTTTCCCCGCAAGGCGGGGGTTGGCCTTTTTCGGGCACCGTGGTTGTTGTTGTTTTTTTGGTCCCCTTTTTGAAGCAATGTTTTACGGCCGGATGCCCTTCCTGCCACCAACCCTTTTTGTCGCCTTTTACGACAAGCAGGGAATTACCAGTGAACTGGTACTCAATTAGCCGACCTCGGAAGGATGACAGGCTGAGTCAACCCCCCTGGCGTTAATTCAGCGATCGACCGGGATTCGAACCCAGGATCCTAGGATCCTAAGCTGGCACCCTAGCCGCTAGCCCAACATGACTGAATCTGCTATAATAATATGTTTCCTTACAAGGAACTTCAATGGAGGAGGAAGCTATTCATCCCATAAAAGTTACCAACATTTGATTGTTTGGCAATGCTCTTTTAACCTTATTTTATGCTTATGCTTATGTTTTATGCTTAGCATAAAGTAAGGAAGCAGCACGTATCATTTTATGCCTCTTTAGCCAAAGGCGGAGGAGGCATTATCATTATGTTTTTGGATTGTCTGTGCATGCCCGCGTTGATTTCCGTTTTTGTTAGCAGATTTCCGTTACCGCGATAATATGCGAACCACAGAAGAAATTTCAACCAACCTTGGCACAAGTATGGACTGAGATGCAAAGATGGGCTGATTCAATTTTGGGTTTAACAGGTCAAAGGTCATGCTCTCTTTGTGAATCATTTTGCAGATCATAACGAGTTTTGAAGCATTGGATGTAGTCTCTCTTCTACTCTCTTCTACTTTTAAAATAATATCAGTTTCATTTCCTCCATTTTAACCTCTCCACTCTCTTCCCTTCTAAAAAGGCCGAGTTCCTCCCTCTATTCCATCGCAGACCTTGCTGGCCCCTTTCTGTCAATCCCACGGCCATCATTCTGGAAACACTCTCTTTGCCCCTGAAATGATTCCTGTTGCTTCCTCAACGCAGAACCTTACTGATTTTGCCATTATAACTATAAATTGACTATGGATTGACATATATTGTTCTCCACATAAATTCTCTTCCCTTTCATATTCCTTGAAGAATACCAGAAAACATCCTTTCCCACCCCCACCACTCTCTGCCGTCAGTCCACCCTCAGCACTGCCTTTCCTCCCTCGCCTCAACCTCAGCACCGCTTGGTCTTGCCTCACTCTACCTTCACCAATGAATGCAACTCTTGCCTGCATATTTTTGTGCTTTCAAACCACACCTCTGCATATATTTTTGTCCCGAATTGCTACATCGGAAAATGGTTGGAAGTTTTTGTTTTTCTTGAGCTTCGGTTGCCGTTTTGGAAGTCCCTCATGCTATAAATGATGTCCTGCCTTCCATCTTGCACAAGATATCCACAACTGCCTCCTTTTTTGCCAAATTGTAAAAGCAAAAAAAAAAAAAGATTACCCCTTACCCATCACCATTCCTGCAGGCTGCAGGCAACTGCTCAACAGGGCATTATTAACAACAGGGGGGTTTTTTTTTTGGTTTTTTTTGGTATACAAGATCGAGGCTTGTGTAAGAGCTAACATTAATCACAAAAAGACAAGCTAACACATAAAACATAAGATAAAGGGAGCGGTAGACAAGGTGGGGAGAGAGAAGGAAGCACACAAGTACAACAGTAGAGAATGGATCTGGGGTGAATTTACGGGGGTAGAAAAGATCAAGGTTTTGGATGGGTGAAGACAAGCGATGGTGGTGAACAGCTGTTTTAAAGAAAGGTACACTTTTAAAGAAATGGTTATGGTACACTTGCTTGAGAAATGGCTCAACTTAACAGTAAGTACAGCACTAAACTAGAACGGCACTCAGTAGAGAGCATACCTCCCCCTGGTAGGCCATAACACCCAATGGTGAAGAATCAACAAAAAAAAAATTGATCCCAAGTTTTGTCATAGCTCATCCACAACCTTTGAAAATATCATGTTATATTTCTCGCTTTTCGCCCGATCTCTCAATGGTGAAGAATCACTTTAAAATTAAATAATTCTCGTATCCAAATCCATATTCAGATCTTCACCAAAATCGAATCGATTCGTCCTTGTCACACACCCAACCTGTCCACTCACAGACAAACAAACAGACATACAGGGGTGAAAACATAACCTCCGTCCACCTTGGTTGGCACAGGTAACAAAATGAATGAATATGATGAAGTTAATGAGAATAGCTTCATTTGATGCTCAGTCTCTTGGAAGGAAAAAGAAAAGAAAAAAACACCAATAGAGACCAGCAGTTATGTGAATAGTCGAGGGTTGAAGCCATGCATGTGTGCATTTTGATCAGCATGACAAAATCGAAGAACCACCTTGCAAACTATAATGCATTCATACATATATACATTCATGCACATTCATGCACATTCAGGCATGTGTAAGATGGAATACCAATCATTCAATCTAAATTAATGATAGGTGCTGCCAAAGCAGTGTTTGGCATGGAATACAATGAGTGGTTGCCTGCCCATCGCTTCATTCCCGATTCTCTATTCTCTTTTCGGAAGGCAAAGTAATTTAGGCACAAAGTGTTGGGAAGGTGACTTTTAAAAGGGAAGCCATTACAGATAACTGATTATTACGAGGAAATTCAGTGAAGTTGCATTTGCTGCTTAATGGGGCATTTTTTCATACAAGGATGTGAAGTGGATTTTTTTTTTGCAATGATAAGATCTCATAATTCTGTACTTTGAAATTTGTCTTGTTTTTCACTTAAAATAAGTAAAAAATTGTTTTTTTTAAGAATCAGTGTCACACCAAGGTTTAGTGATAACATGAAAACGCAATTTTATTTTTTCAAATAAATCACGATTTTGTGGGGCTTTAGACCCGCCTGAATTATTTTATCCTTACGCTCAGCAATCTCCGATAATGATGGGCTTGTGAAGTCTTTTTACCTCCGCCACTGAAGGTGGATGGAGGTTATGTGTTTCACCCCTGTCTGTCTGTTTGTCTGTGAACAAGAAGTCTTAAAAAGTTGTGGACGGATTCAGACGAAATTTGGCAGAGAGGTAGTTAGTGTATGTGACAAGGGTGAAATGATTAGATTTTGGTGAAGATCCAGATTCGGATCCGGCTACTCGAATTTTTAAGTGTTTCTTCACCATTGGGAGATAGGGTCAAAAACGATACATAGCAGGATATCTCAAAAAGTTATGGACGGATTTGGACGAAACGTGGTGGAGAGGTTGCGCATGTGACAAGGAAGGATGGATTCAATTATCGTGAAGATTTGAATACGGATCTAGATCCGACAATTTTTAAAAGCGATTCTTCACCATTGGGAGATGGGGCCAAAAACGGCATATAGCAGGATATCTCAAGAAGAAGTTATGGACGGATTTGGACGAAACCTGGTGGACAAGTTGGGTGTATTACAAGACCGAATTGATTAGATTTTGTTGAAGATCCGGATCTCTATTCGGATACTATAACTTTTCAGTCATTCTTCACCATTGGGAGATAGGGCCAAAAACGATACATAGCAGGGTATCTCAAAAAGTTATGAGACGGATTATGACTGAAACTTGGTGGATGAGCTGGAGGTGACAAGAACAAGCCGATTAGGTTTTGGTTAAGGTACGCATGCCTGTTCAGCCTGGCGAAGGTTTGCGCTCTATCAAGTGCTGTTCTCGTTGTAATCTCCTCTCGTAGGTTTCAGAAGGTGGGAGGGAGTCCTCCCAGTGCCCAAAGTATTCACTTTTTATTTTTTAGGATCAAGTTTCAACAAGTTGATATTTTGCTAGTCTCATATTTTTCAGTTCCTTGTGCTTGGTTATTTTTATGGCGTAGCCCGTAGCGAAATGCCATCTAGAACAGCGTTTGTCTGCAACAGCAGTTTAGAGAGAGAGAGAGAGAGAGAGAGAGAGAGAGAGAGAGAGAGAGAGAGAGAGAGAGAGAGAGAGAAAGAGAAAGAGAAAGAGAAAGAGAAAGAGAAAGAGAAAGAGAAAGAAAGAAAGAGAAAGAAAGAAAGAGAGAGAGAGAGAGAGAGAGAGAGAGAGAGAGAGAGAGAGACGTACCTTCCAGTTTAAGGATGGATTTGGTTGGCGACGTCAACTTCAGCTCGACTGATTTCTCCAACATCTTTTCCACTTGGAAGCGAAATTGCGCACTCTGACCCAGCTACACTCAGTGAAACCCTTAAGATTTCCCGATTGCGTGTCAGCTACATGAAAGATGTCAACTTGCATATACAAACATAATTCACCGATGATGGAAAATTTCAATCATTGTGTGTCTAGGGAAACCACCATGTTTTAATGACGTGATTCAAAGTCAAGTTCTGATTGGTCAGTAGTGCCTATGCGTCAGTGTAAAAATTGGGTGGTTTTCAGGCCTCATCACAACCCAGGTGCTACCTGCACGAGAGCGAAAAAGGTCAACATTCCTTCCAAACTATTAAATATTTGCCACATTATCATGCTTGTGGATTGGTTTTAGTTATGGCTTCTTGATCAAATAATGAAATCAAAATGTACGGCCACGATTGGTGCCACGAACTTGACGCTTTCAGACCGACGTCTCACAGACTAGTACTGATGATGCCAATATCAACTGAGCCTGGTTGCAGTATTTTCCTGTCAATGAGCAATTAAAAAAAAAAAAAAGTTAATTTTTTCAAACTTGTTTATTTTACATTAAATTTTAAATATTTAATCGTCCACTCTTCTTTATTATTTTAAAATCCTTTTCTTCATTCCCCAATGACAGCAGTTTTTAGAAATTATAAATCCATTAGATTCAAGGAAATTGACCAGCCTCGTGATTCTGAACTCGTATGTTGTACTTTTCATTATCATGTCCTTCATTTAGTTGTGCATAATATTTAAATGCTGTTAGGTACAGAATGTAGCCTCTGGCTATCCATTCCCAGGATTGCAGGGTTATTGGGGTGATGGGGGATGAAGAAGAGGAGAGAGACAGTCAAGGATCGTCAAGTGGTATTGAAGCACTGTCATGCTCGGAGCCTGGGGAAATTTCCATTAGAGACAGTGTCCATATGTGCCGTCTCTGTGGAAAGGGCTTCAAGAGAGCAGCACATCTCACGGTAGGTCGCATGCCGTGTGTTGTCTTGTAATGTTGGCGGATTGTCTCAAAGTCAAAGGGGAAAGGTGAGGGGGCATTGTTTGTGCCCTGCACTGTTTACTTGCAAATCATGAAAGTGTTTGTGTGTGCATGTATATGCAATCGTATTCAGTTTAGGTTTTGCAGTGGCCAGTCACTTCAGACATCGGCCATTGCAAAAGATCTGCAATATCATGAGAATCTCTGTGATATTTTTTCCCCGATGATGTAATAGCTCAGAGGTAGAGCAAGAGATGCCTTGGGTTTTAGTCTGGGGTCAAATTGCAAATCTTCACACAAGCTCAGTGGGGAATGTTTTGCCATGTAATTATTTTAAGGGGTTTTTTTGTATACAAATTCCAGGTTAGTGGAAGAGCTAGAATACAGAACTGATCAAGGAACAGTAGAAAGAGGGGAAGAACACAAACAGCAGGGATGAAGGACAAAATAGAGGGAGAGTTAGACAAAATAAATGTGGGTGGAATGAGTAGGAGAGGAATCCATGGGGTGTCCAACATGGATATAGAAGCAAACTCTCAGGAAGGAAAAACTGGAAATTTGAAAGGAGGTGGGCTTGGCATAGGGGAAGGTGTGGTTGGGGGGAGGGGTGGAATTAATGGTTGTAGAAAATATGGTTTTGGACGGGGGGTGGGGTTGGTCTGAGATGATTGTTTTGAAAACCTGGAGGGAAGAATAGGATTGAAGAGAATGTGGAAGTTGCTTCTACAGGTTGGAAAAAAGAGGTACAAATGATTCTGGATTTTGCGAGTTTCACCAGAAGCGGGTTCATTGTGGACCACATGCACTCTGCAGAAACTTGAGGGAAGGGGGGCATGGGGAAAGAGCAGAGCGTGCAAGAGTAGAAGTCTGTAGAAAAAAGAGAGACCACCGACCTGTCTGCAATGTGAAAGTGATAGGTACATCGACTCTGCTTCATCACAGGAGATTCCAATAATCTTGAATGCCTTGGTTTCCACCGTGTCGAGTTGTGCAGGGATGCCAGCTCAGAATGGAGAACAGTATTGCATTAAGCTGCTGATGAAAGCCTTGCAAGTGGATAGGAGTTCAGGTGTGCCAAGGAAGGACTTTGCACGGTAGAGGATGCCCAGTTGGTAGCTGCTTTTGGAGGCCAACTTTGAAATGTGGTTTTGCCCAAATAAGGTCATGGCTGATAATGAGACCCTGGATTTGGAGTGATTGAAATCCCCTTAAGGGGGATGTTAAGAAAGTAGATAGGCAGGGGACGAGCATGGGGGTTGCGAGACGGTCCTTTCCAAGAGAGATAATGATAGTGTGAGATTTGTCAGGATTGAAAGACATATTCCAAGTGTTTGACCATCTTGTGATTTTAAGAGAGGGAAGAGGCTGCAGCCTGTTTGAAAGATGAGGGATGAGGGATGTCACGGCAGAGGGTGGGAATCATCAGCAAATACATAACGGGATTTTCCAGTGAGTCAGAGTGATGAAGATCAGGAATAGCACTGCGCCCACAACACTGCCTTGGGGCACTCCAGCCTGAACATGGAGGGGAGATGAAAGGACTCCGTTGAGAGCCACTTGCTGGCTACGAGAGTAGAGGAAGTCAGTAAGCTATATGTGGAGTTGGCCTTGGATGCCATAGTCAGAGTTTTGGGAGCAAGGCGGAGTGCCAGACTATATCGAAAGCACGAGATGTGTCCAGAGAGATGTCCCTGGTGTCATGTCATGGCTGACCTTGATGGCCTCCAAAGTGAAATTACCTGAACTGACGAGGCTATTGCAGAAAAGGAAGGATTTCATATCAACTGCGATGATGGATTCCATGCCCTTACTGATGAATGGGAGTAAGCTGATAGTTCTGCATTTAAGGGGATCCGTTTTTGCACCTTTTTATGGAATATGGAAGATGACCTTGTGCAAATGATAGGGTAAAAAGAGTAGAGGATGTGCAAGAGCAGCTGAGCAGGCTTTTAGGACACATGCGCTGATGCAGTGGCAGGTCCAGTATCCAGTTGTAGAATCGGAGTTGAGGTTTTCCAGAAACTTCTCCACTTTTTCTGGTGCAAAAGAGTCCAGGAGCAGTTGGGTACAACTGGGTAGGGTGGGTGACAATTTAAATAACCATGTATGACGAAGAGTGATTTGGTATGAGTGAATAAAAGTTGGGCATGTTGTCTGTGAGAGAGGGAGAGGTTTGGAACATAACATTTGAAAGCAAATATATAATTGAGGTATTTCCTCCTCATGAATGGAGTCTGCTGTGGTGCCATTTGAAGAGAGGGAAGGGGTGGAAGGGGAGTATACAAGAAAGACAGACTTAACAAGGCATGACCAGGTGGAATATGAGGGAGACGAATTTGAAAGTTCATTCCTTACATTGAAAAGATGTTTTCTGGCTCTCCTGAGAGTGGGCATACACTTGTTGCGAGCTTTGTTAATTGATTTGAGGTTGCCATCGGTGGGGTTTGCTTTCCAGGAAGAGAAAGCAAGTTGTTTTAAAGCAGTTGCCTCACCACAGGATTCAGTGTACCATGGCCACGAAGAAGGGTAGGATAACTGAAGACAAGATGGGATGGATCTGTGTATTAAAAAAAAAAACACAGAGCAGGTTTCTATGGAAAAATTCACAGACAAAGTTAACATCAGGGGAAGTAGATATTGGAGACCAGTCCTGAAGAGACATAGCTGCTTCCAGTTCCTGCCAAATCTGCCTGAGCGAGCTGCTAGTCTCTCTGGTGCTGAGTTAGCTCCGAGAATAGCCAGAAAGATGTTGACTCAGATCATGTGATCAGATGGACCAATTGGAGCAGAGGTAGAGCAAGAAATATTTGAGGGCACAGGTTATTCATCACCAAGTCTAGTAAGGAGGATTTGCCTTTGGGAGACATCCAGGTCAGAAAAGTCAGATTGCGTCAATCCCATGGAGTCACAGAAGTCCCTTGCTGAAGTGAGAGAGGTACCAACCACCAACCAATTTGCATAGTGACACTTGAAATCATCACATATGAGGAAGAGAGAGTTTGAATGAGTGGTTAAAAGTTGGTCCATGTTATCAGTGTGAGAGAGATGTGGATGAAGGCCTCACTGTTTGGAGGATGGTACAACACAGACATGAGGTGGAAGTGAAGGGCAAGTCAGAACCAAAGATGCTCCTGGGAGGTTGGAGGTGTAAAAGTGAGACATGAAAAATGCACGACAAGTAGAAGGATATTCAGGCCAAACGAGATTATGTTTGATGTTTGAGTTTTGTTCAGAGTTCAGAGTGATGTTTTTTTTAAGCGAGAAGGGGACTTGGATAACGTAGAAGTGGCAGGAAGGACAATACTTGAGGGGGCAGGGAGAAAAGTGAAGGAGGGTTGGAAGGGATGGAAGAACCGGAATGAAGAACATGGAACACAACGTCAAGACAAACAAATTGCTCGCTCGTGACACGAAAACGAATTTGACAATGCAGCATGGATATTGCATGGAAAATTGGACGAAAATGAAAACAGCAACACAGGGATGAAAATATTAGAGAAACACAGGGTGGATCCGGTTTAGAAAACTTTGCTTTGATTGAGGTGGAAGGAGCAGTTGCATATTCCATGCACATGTGGAGCAACATTCATAATCAAGAGTTGCACAGTTTGACCAAACAACTATCCACATTGATGTAGTGCCAAGAAAAATGGCTGGCGGTCATTGCCATCTCCATTGCAATGGAAAATGTAACTTTGTATGCAAGGAAAACTGTTGTATCTAATTTCCATCTCACTGAATTGGTCCACAAGTTCCAAAATATCGCTAGGTTCTCCAATATTTTCACGATATCCTCTTCTTCACTGCGGTGCAGTTGCGTTTCACCACAGAGCAGGAGAACACCACCACCACAATCATCCTGACCATATAGAGAACCATACTGCTCCTGCTACCATGACTCTAGAGAACCATACCATCACCATATCACCATAACAGAATGGAAACACAACACCAACCACATTCACAGTATGGAAACCCAATACAAACACCCAACCACCCTCCCAGTGTCAAAACTATGTTTGGCAATTGATGCCTTTTAATCAGCAACACTGAAAATGAATCTCACTTTGTCACAGGAACACGTGATGACCCATAAGGCGACCATTCAGGTATCGAGGCCTAAGCCACGGTTGTACAAGTGTGAGAGCTGCGGAAAATATTTCTGCAAGCCAAGCCAACTGAAACGCCACATCCGCATCCATACGGGTGGGTATCTTTTCCATTTTGCCAGCATAAACCATTTTTCTCCGCGAACAACTTTGATGCCAGTCCTGCTAATTATCATTTGGTCTGATATTTGTTGTCTCAAATTTATTTGAATCCTGTTCAAACCCACTGTTTTATTCTAATATGGTCTGGGATAAGTGGCTTGTTTTAGGCCTCGACTGTTCCCTGAAGTTACATTATGTAATAGAAGGGCAGACCCTGTAAATTGATATTTTAATCTATAAGTTTTATTGATATTTCAATCAAATACTCCAGCCAAATTGCGAAAATATTTACAATAAAATAGTTATGTTAAAACAATGAGTGGAAGCAATATTGAATCCAATTATTGTCATGCACAAGAATGAAATGCATAAAAATAGTTCTCATGGCTCATTCAAAAGTCTGACAAGACAAGGTACTGAGCTTTGACAACATATTTCGTTTTTGCATCTGATTTCCCTGTACCTGTCACTACGGCATAGTTAACTTTGCTCAGACTGCTTTGGTGGCAGCCATTGTGGGAATCTGTCGCAGACCAACTTTGCAAATTTGGAACATAGTTCAATGTGTCGATGACTCGGTCTGTAAGGTAAGTACCTGAAGAGCATTGTCATATGATTCGTACTGGTCTCGGAGAATTATCCTCAAAGCACGTTTTTGTCCCCCGTCGCACCGCGGAGCGAAAGGGGGACTATGGTTTTCCCGTCCGTGCGTGCGTAAGCGAAGGACCGCATTCGAATTTGGTGTGTGGGTGCAACCCACGTCAAAATCCAAGATGGCTGCCGCCATGTATGTCTGATGCCATGTATGTCTGAACCTTGTGAGCGGAATATCTTGAAACATAAGCGAAGTACCAATTTCTAATCTGGTGTGTGGGTGTATCTAGGCACAAGGAAGAACGCTATTGAAAATTGGGTCGCCATGTCAAAATCCAAGATGGCCGCCACCATATATATGTCTGAACCTTGTGAGCGAAATATCTTGAAAAATAAGCGAAGTACCAACTTCTAATCTGGTGTGTGGGTGTATCTAGGCATAAGGAAGAACAATATTAAAAATTGGGTCGCCACGTCAAAATCCAAGATGGCCGCCGCCATGTATGTCTGAACCTTGTGAGCTGAATATCTTGAAAAATAAGCAAAGTACCAACTTCTAATCTGGTGTGTAGGTGTATCTAGGCACAAGGAAGAAGGCTATTGAAAATTGGGTCGCCACGTCAAAATCCAAGATGGCCCCCACCATATATATGTCTGAACCTTGTGAGCGAAATATCTTGAAAAATAAGCGGAGTACCAACTTCTAATCTGGTGTGTGGGTGTATCTAGGCATAAGGAAGAACGCTATTGAAAATTGGGTCGCCACGTCAAAATCCAAGATGGCCGCCGCCATGTATGTCTGAACCTTGTGAGCGTAATATCTTGAAAAATAAGCGAAGTACCAACTTCTAATCTGGTGTGTGGGTGTATCTAGGCATAAGGAAGAACGCTATTGAAAATTGGGTCGCCACGTCAAAATCCAAGATGGCCACCACCATATATATGTCTGAACCTTGTGAACGAAATATCTTGAAAAATAAGCGAAGTACCTACTTCTAATCTGGTGTGTGGGTGTATGTAGGCATAGGGAAAACCCCTATTGAAAATTGGGTCGCCACATAAAAATCCAAGATGGCCACCACCATATATATGTCTGAACCTTGTGAGCGAAATATCCTGAAAAATAAACGAACTACTAACTTCTAATCTGGTGTGTGGGTGTATCTACGCATAAGGAAGAACGCTATTGAAAATCGGGTCGCCACGTCAAAATCCAGGATGGCCGCCTCCATGTATGTCTGAACCTTGTGAGCGAAATATAATATCATAGCATGTTTTCTGCATCTTCCACTTTGTCAACTCACATCACTTCCCCGACGGGGGACCTAGGCGTAACGCTTGTTGAATTTGTTCAGGCATATTTGACTGATGGATCGTCGGAGCGGAATTCCATAATGGTGTACAGTACTCAATAAGTGGTCTAATGTACGACTTGTACATCGTCATCAGGTCATCCTATGAGGCACCAAAGCGATTTAGAGCGTGAAGAACATACATCTTGCACGAGGCTTTGGATGCCATGTACTGAATATGTTCATTCTATTCGAGATCCTTCTGGATTATTACATTTCAAGAATTTCATGCTGTCGTGGTCCTGGAGCTGCATGATTTACACTGGGCCTTGGGCAGGTGGATTGTGCACAAAACAGACACTCATGAGTCGCATATTTGACTGCTGGCACAATTCCTGAAGCGATTCCACCATGTCCAGGGTGACACTGGGTGATGTGACTCGGCGACTCTCAGCGATGGTTACGTCATCTACTTATTTCCATAAAGGGACTGGGGCTTGGTCAACGTACCATTATTGCCATGTTCCATTATCGTTATCATCATTATTATTTGTATCGTTATCATTACCAACATCTTTGTTATCTTTTTCAATACTGTGTTGTCATATTCGTATCATTATCATTATCATACAGCACGATGTCTCAAAAAATTGTGGATGGATTCGGACTAAACCTGGTGGACAGGTTGGGTGTGTGACAGGAAGAATTAATTGATTTTATGTTGGTGAAGATCTGAATTCGGATCTGGATGCAAGATTTAAAAAAATTATTTTAAGTGATTCTTCACCATTGAGAGATATGGGGCCAAAAATAATATATAGCACAGTATTTCAAGAGTTGTGGATGAGTTATGACAAAACCTGGTGGATGCGTTTTTAGATGTCAAGAACAAGTGATTAAATTTTGATTCTGGTCCGGATCCAGATCCGGCCTATCAGTGGGATACAAAACGTGAACTGTTCAGCCTAGCGCAGTTATGCTTTCTACCGAGTGCCGTTCATTGAATGAGAAGTTATGGGTTTTGGACTATGCAAAGGTTAACTGTGTATATTTTATAGGATGAAATGTACTCTGTGTAGTTTGTCATCATGATTTAAAAAAAAGATTTTTTTGGAAATACAAATCAACGATAAATACAAAATGCTTGCATTGTGAAATTTGCCTTTAGTGACAAAATCTTAAAATTATGAAGAAAATTCTTATGAAATGGGTGGAACTTCATGTTTTATTGTTACTTCATTATTAGAGATTCGCCAAATACAACCACTTATGACGCTTTTTCATAGCACTTTATGACATTGTATATTGTAATCAATGTCTGTCTCACTTGTGCAAACAAAGTCTCTGCAAAAAATGTCAGCATCATCCAACTAATAATTTTCTATTTTTGACAAGTAGACAAACTCAACATAACAATATGGAAAAGTGATCAGCCATAATAAACTGCTCTGCATTTTGAAAATATATACAGTGCCTTCAAAAGTATTCACAGCCCTTGTCTTTTTCACATTTTTTTGTGTCACAGCCAGAATTTAAAATGGTTTAAATAGAGATTATTTGTCACTGATCTACACCATAATGTCAAAGTGAATTTTTTTTTTTTTCCAAATTCATAAAAAATGAAAAGCTGAAATGTCTTGAGTCAAATAAGTATTCAACCCCTTCCTTATGACACTCCAAATTTAGCTCAGGTGCATCCAATTAACTTAGATCATCCTTGAGATGTCTCAAAACCTGATTGGAGTCCCCCCTGTGGCCAATTCAATTGATTGGACATTATTTAGAAAGAAACACACCTATTTATATAAGGTCCTTCAGTTGACAGTGCATATCAGAGTAGAAACTCATGAAGTCCCAGGAACTGTCCGTAGATCTCTGAGATTAATTGTGAGGATGGCATAGATCTGGGGAAGGGTATAAAACAATTTATAGTGTTGCAAGTTCCCAAGAGCACAGTGAGCTCCATCAATAGGAAATGGAACGAATATGGAACTACCCAGACTTTTTAGAGCTGGCCGTCCGACCAAACTGAGTAACCGGACAATAAATACATTGGTCAGAGAGGTAACCGAGAACCAAATGTCCACTGTGATAGAACTACAGAGTTCCTTGTCTGAGATGGGAGAACCTGCCGGAAGGACAACAGTCTCTGCAGCACTTCACCAATCTACACTTCATGGTAGAGTGGCCAGATGGAAGCCACTCTTGGGGAAAAGGCAAATAACAGCACACCTGGAGTTTGCAAAAAGGCACGTGAAAGATTCTGGAGTATGAGGCAAAAGATTCTGTGGTCTGATGAGACTAAAATTTAACTCTTTGCCTTGAATGCAAATCGCTATGTCTGGTAGAAACCAAGCACATCTCATCACCCATGTAATACCGTCCCTTCCGTGAAGCATGGTGGTGCAGCATCATGCTGTGAAGATGATTTCAGCTGCAGGGACTGGGAGACTTGTAAGGATTAAGGGAACAATAAATGGAGCCAAATGCAGGCAAATAATTGAGGAGAACCTGCTTTAGAGTGCAAAAGACCTGAGACTGCGGTAAAGATTTACGTTCCAACAGGACAATGACCCCAATCATACAGCCAAAGCAACACTGGAATGGCTTCAGAACAAGAACGTGAAAGTCCTTGAGTGGCCCAGCCAAACCCAGACTTGAATCCCATTGAGAATATGTGGAAAGACTTGAAGATTACTGTTCACCGACGCTCCCCATCCAGCTTGACAGAGATTGAGCAAATCTACAAGGAAGAATGTGAGAAACTCCCCAAATCCACATGTGCAAAGCTGAAACAGGCATACCCATGAAGACTCGAAGCTGTAATTGCTGCCAATGGTGCTTCTTCGAAGTATTGACTCAGGGGGTTGAATACTTGTGCATAAATTAGACTGCTGTATTTTAATTTTCATTAAATTTGTAAAGATTTCTTAAAACATGTTTTCACTTTGTCATTATGGGATATTTTGTGAAGCTTGGTGACAAAAAATCTCAATTTAATGCATTTTAAATTCAGGTTGTAACACAATAAAATGTGAAAAAAGTCAAGGGGTGTGAATACTTTTTGAAGGCACTGTATGTGCATTTCAGTGTTTGTATACAGTACTTTATTGGGAGGGGGGCAGTGAAACGACTGTCACGTTTTTGTCTTTGCAAACAGGTGAAAAGCCTTTCCAGTGCCAGATATGCAGCAAGGCATTCAGCCAGACGAACACACTTCAAATCCACATGAAAAAGCATACTGGTGAGAAACCATACAAGTGTGTACATTGTAATATGGCATTCTCCCAGAAGTGCAACATGAAGGTTCACATGCGAAGGACTCACAAGCTTAATGGTGAGTACTAGACTCATTAAATACATATACATTTTGAGTACTTGTTCATTCTCAAACTTTATTCTGTGTGATCCTTCATTACTCACTCACTCTGCCTCTGTCTCTGTCCCCTTTCTCCCTGTCTCCTGCTCTCTGCCAATCTCTCTCTCTCTCTCTCTCTCTCTCTCTCTCTCTCTCTCTCTCTCTCTCTCTCTCTCTCTCTCTCTCTCTCGCTCTCGCTCTCGCTCTCGCTCTCGCTCTCGCTCTCTCTCTCTCTCTCGCTCTCTCTCTCTCTCTCTCTCGCTCTCTCTCTCTCCCCTGTCTCGCAATCTCCCTCCTTCCCAGTCTCCCCCTCTCCCTATCTCCCCCACTCCCAGTCTCCCTCTCTCCCTGTCTCTCACTCCCCCCCCCCCCCCCATCTCCCTCCTTCCCCCCTCTCCCAATCTCCCTCCCCCTCTTCCCACCCCCTCTCCCAATCTCCCTCCCCCTCTTCCAATCTCCCTCCCCCTCTTCCCACCCCCTCTCACTCTCTCCTCCCCCTCTCTGTCATTTTTTGCCTCACCATTCCAGATGACCAGGCAGATGAAGACGATGGGAGTGTTGATCTCTCAGCTGTCGTGAACGAAATATTTTGATTCTTGGCCTCTTCTCATCACTCGGAGTGAGTGGTGCAATACAATTTTGAGTAGCGGGGAGGAACTGCTTTTATACGATGCTGCTTCTTTCCAGAGTTGCAAAATTGAATGCACTTGGGATTTGAAGACGCTCGGTTTCTTTTTGAAACAAGAGTTCTGGACAAAGGGTTCTTGGGAAGAAGCAGCAGGTTATCAACTTGAGCAAAACATCTTTTCATTTTCAGGTACTCGTTCCACACTCGGAGACGAGAACGCACAGTGCGAAATGCCCGGAGTATATTCAACTATTTATTTTATTTACTTGTTTTGGTTTCCTATTACTTCACATAACCTTATTTCAACCTGTTTCCTTTGTATACAGTTTGCTTTATATATAGTTTTATGTTTCATAAACCTTGTTTGATTTTGTATATTTGTTAATTTATTGTTCATCAGGCTTTGTGCCCAACCAAGTTTAGCATGTGTGCATGTGTTTTGTGCAAACACGCATTTGAAATGCAAACGTTTTGTATTGTTGCCTTGTTTTGAGTCAACAAAACCGCTTGGCATGGTTCTTCGATCTGTTGAGATAAGTTTGAGGGATATAGGAAGTCCCTTTATTTGGACAATTCAAGAGCGAGATAAATCATGCCCCACCCCCATTCCAAGTTCTGTTAACCCTTACCGTGTTCGAATATTTCCGAAACCGTCTACTTTGAATAACTACCCAATCACACATTACGATCCGTTCCAATTCAAGCAAAACCCACTTTTTTTTTTTTTGGACCTGTTTCTTTTGGGATGCCTGGAAAGGCTCAAATTCAGTCCACAACTTATCTGTTTAAGGCACTTTATACTTCCTGAAGCAATCCTCCATCAGGAACTCGTAAGACAACCTTGAAAATGTGGTACCTACGTTTTGAGTTGGTTTAAGCGAAGTTATTTAGATGTAAATAAATATTCACCAAGCTGAAGATATTTCCAAGAGAATATTTAATGGCCTTCCTTGCTCAGGCTTTTGCACTATCATCAATTGTAAGTTCGGAAAGGAAAGCAAAAGCAAATGGCCATTCGGTGAGATGCGATGATGAACCAATTTAACACTTAGTCCTCAAGGCAAGTATTAGCCATTGGTGAGCTTCCATGGGTAAACGAAGGAAAAGCTTACATATTCTAAATTAAAATGTAAAGTCTCCTCATTTGGAAGAAACAAAAGGAACCAATAGGCAATAGTTGAAGAGGAATTATGAGACCTGAAGCGAGTCGCTTGTTCTTGCATCGTCGTCTTCATTTTGCGTATCGTTTTTCAGATAAAAGAAAAATGTTTAAATTGTCACTACGATTAGTTTTGCATCATATATATATATATATATATATATATCTTTATATATATCTTTATATATATCTTTATATATATCTTTATATATATCTTTATATATATCTTTATATATATCTTTATATATATCTTTATATATATCTTTATATATATATCTTTATATATATCTTTATATATATCTTTATATATATCTTTATATATATCTTTATATATATCTTTATATATATCTTTATATATATCTTTATATATATCTTTATATATATATATATATATATATATATATATATATATATATATATATATATATATATATATATATATATATATACACAGTATATATATATATATATTAGATAGTGCAAATATGAGAACACAAGTGATGCATGAAGATTTGTGCATGGAATAGCAACCGTTTTAGCACCAAATTTTCCCCATCAGGTGAAGGTTTATAAACGTGGCACCGCAAGGGTTAACCAATAATGGAGTTGCGTGCACGTGCACTTGCAGGTAGATTTGTTTTTCTAATGTGAAGAAAATCAAGGTGCTCTCTCATTCACTCAGAATAAGCACAGAACAATCATTTTGTAGAGATTGTGATAACAGGAAGGTAGTTGTTGTTGT
The DNA here is from genome assembly GCF_964187855.1 of Myxine glutinosa. Lineage (NCBI taxonomy): Eukaryota > Metazoa > Chordata > Myxini > Myxiniformes > Myxinidae > Myxine > Myxine glutinosa. The sequence goes on along the minus strand of NC_136266.1, from coordinate 30,292,103 downwards.
TGTTGTTTTTTGTATTGTCAGCCTGCTTTATGGAATGAATGCTGCCTAGCTCGTACCCACTTCTATCCCTGTATATACACTTGCACAGCCGCATGAGACCTCTGCCCAAGTTGTCTCGAATGGCAAAGCTTGATCCCCTCTGACAAGGCACTGTGTTGTTGCACTTACCTTCACGATGTACAAATCGCTGGTGGAAGCGATTCTTCATGTTCGTGGCCACTTCTTGTCGATAGGATTTTGACTGGTTCATTTTCATTCAGCAGCGATAACTTGCTGGAGAACTATTTTTCAAAGGCCATTTCAGTGTAAATACAGCCAAATGAACTTGTAACATAATTCTCAGTGACCTGTGCCAAGTGCTTTGTACAATTGTATGCAAATATGAATGTGGATTTTATACCTACCCTCTTATCATCTCCCCTGGCCAACCTCCCCATTTCCCTGGCATTTTTGCTAAAAGTACCAGCCATTACAATAAACGGCTTTAGAGTTTGCCTCCTCCTCTTCTTCAGCCCTGTGCTTGCACTTCGCCCTGTCGATAAACTAAGGATCGGTTTTTTTAAATTTGTATTATTTTGGAAGGCCAGAAAGTGATCGAAGACCATCCTTTACCCAACCTCTTTCCACCCCCCCCCCCCATCCCCCTTTACATTGCATTTGCTGCCGATTACAAGTGTGCAACTCTTGCACAAGAAAAAAAAAAAAATTGTGTCTAGAAAACGGCCACAGACACCAACAACACTCACCTCTGGTTGAATCTTCACACCCAAGGTTGATTTACCATACTGGTAAAACGAATGGAGCAGAAGGGGAACCATACCGGTGACTATGTGGCAGCTACCTCATTGGCCGAGGGAATCTACGCTGCCTGTCACTCTCCATGGGCTACCATTACAATTCGTAATCTCAGACCAATTGCCTCAGGAGCACTACCCCAGATCAAGCGTGAGCAGCCAAGTCAGGAAACTAATCAACAGTTTCATTAATTTATTGCCTGAGCAAATCTATGAAAGAGTGGGAAATGATGGGAGGAATGGCAAGGGAAAAATGGTGGAAAAAGTCGAGATTAAAAAATGGTGGGAAAATTTGAACATGGGCATCACATGGGCATCACAAGCAATTGAAGAACATTTCCAGGCACACATACATTTCACCTTACCCCGACGCGAACATTCTGCCCCGGGCAACTTATAACAATGACTTGACACCTTTACAATACTTGGATCCCGACACTCGAAGAAAGACACAGATAGGTTGGGTGAAGGGTTAATTAGGTAGTGTGTGATAAGACAATGAATAGGGCCTTTGACGTGCCCTGGCGAAACTTTAGCAACCTTGGTTGAGGTGAATGGCCCACTGCTCGGTGATGTGGGTTCACCTTCTCACGGTCCCTCTTTCCTTCCTGTGATGGCATCCGGTCGTATGGAAAAACTGGGAGGCCCGTTCGCCCCACGCGTAGCTCCGGAAATGCTCATTTTGTCGATGTGAGGGCCGAGGCAGCGTCGCCCTTGCCTTGGTGCTGAAAAGGCGCCAGGTCTGTGCATGTATCTGAAAAGCTGCAGCGAGGACGGAGAGGGAAAAAACGAAGAGGCGTTGTGTACTGTGAAAAAGCACATGTGTGGAAATGCTTATGATGTGGAAGAATTGTATAAAAGAGTGAAGTGGAAGGAAAGTCAAAGCGAGCGATGGGGCGAAAGTCTGTCCAGTTTGATGGACTCAGTTGAAAGGGGGAAAAAGGCTCCAGATCTCAGATGTAATTCTGACCTCAAACAGACAAACACACGCACGCACGCACGCACGCACACACACACACACACATACATACATACATACATACATACATACATACATGCATGCACACACACACATATACATGTGCACGCATGCATATGCACACATGCATATACACACACACGCATATATATATATACAGTCACGTGAAAATAAGTACACCCCATGTAAAGTTTTGACTTTTTCAACATATTTCAACATACAGCTATTTGATCTTCATTTCAACAATATTGATAGATAAAGGTGATATAATGCAACAAATATCATGAAACATTTACATTTTGTAGTCCATTGGATAATTTAAATAAACATAAATGCAAATTTCGCATGTGGAAAAAGTAAGAACACCCCTACATTTATCACCACTTCAAATACCTAAAATTAGAATCAGGTGCACCAGCTCAGGTGCAAATGATTAGAACATCGTCAGAGAGGATCTTGGAGGAACCTGTCTTATTTAAACCTCAGATATTTAGTTTGGTTTGCTTTTTGTTGTTGAAGTGTGCGGCGTCACAATGCCGAGATCAAAAGAGCTCTCTGAGGCCTTCAGAAAGAAGGTTATAGATGCCTACGAGTCTGGGAAGGGATTTAAAAACATCTCCAAACAATTTGAAATCAATCATTCGACTGTCCGGAAGATCATCTACAAGTGGAGAAGATTCCAAACAATTTCCAACTTGTTCAGGCCAGGCCGCCCCAGCAAGTTCAGCCCAAGAGCAGACCGCAAGATGCTGAAAGAAGTCTCGAAGAACCCCAGAATGTCATCAGGGGACCGACAGGTAGCTCTTGCCACTGTTGATGTCAAAGTGCACGCATCTACCATTAGAAAGAGGCTGCACAAATTTGATTACATGGGAGGTGTGCCAGGAGGAAACCTTTGCTGTTCAGAAAGAACATCAGGGCAAGACTAAAGTTTGCCAATGAACACCGAGGCAAAGACCAGCACTTCTGGAACAATGTGCTCTGGACAGATGAGTCAAAGGTAGAGCTATTTGGCCACAGTACCAGAAGACATGTTTGGCGAAAACCAAAGACAGCATTTGACCACAAGAACCTGATACCAACTGTAAAGCATGGTGGTGGAAATATTATGGTTTGGGACAGCTTTGCTGCATCAGGGCCTGGGCAGCTCACCATCATAGAATCAACTATGAATTCTTCATTGTACCAGAGTGTGCTTGAGGATAATGTGAGGCCATATGTCAGAAAGTTGAAGCTCAACCTAAGGTGGACCTTGCAACATGACAATGACCCTAAACATACCAGTAAATCCACCAAGGAATGGCTGAAAAGAAAGAAATGGAGGGTTCTGGAATGGCCAAGTCAAGCCCGGATCTAAATCCCATCGAGATGTTTGTGGGGGGAATTAAAACGAGCTGTGCATGCAAGAACCCCTCATACATCGCACAGCTGAAAGAATTCTGCATGGAGGAGTGGGCAAAAATTTCTCCCAGTCGATGTCAGAGACTGGTAGACAGTTATAAGAAACGCCTACTTGAGGTTGTTTCTGCCAAAGGGGGCAATACCACCAATTAGAGCCAAGGGTGTACCTACTTTTTCCACATGCGAAATTTGCATTTATGTTTATTTCAATTATACAATGGACTACAAAATGTAAATGTTTCATGATATTTGTTATATTATATCACCTTTATCTGTCAATATTGTTCAAATGAAGATCAAGTTAGCTGTATGTTGAAATATGTTGAAAAAGTCAAAACTTTACATGGGGTGTACTTACTTTTTCACGTGACTGTATATATGTATGTATATATATATGTATATATTTGTTTACAAGATCGAGGCTCATGTAAGTTACATTAATCCCCCCAAAAAAGAGACATATAACATATAATAAAGGGAGCGGAGCGGGAGACAAGATGGAGAGAGAGAGGGAAGCACAAGTTCAACAGTAGAGCACAGTGACATCGGTAGATCTGTGGGAGGGGGAGGCATGGGAAGGGGGGGGGAGGTGGAAGAGGTATAAAACACATGGACTCTGCCAAGACTTCCAGGAAGGAAGTCGGTATTTCATAAAAGTGCATTTGTGGTGAATTAACGGGGGTAGAAAAGATCAAGATTTTGGATGGGGGAAGACCAGAGATGGTGGTGAACAGCTGTTTTATAGACCTGGAGGGGGAGGAGTGGGATTGAAGAGAGTGAGGGAGTTTGGTCCAGAGGCAGGAGTAAAGAAGAATGAAAGAGTGAAGGTGAGCAGTGATTCTTGTTTTTGGCAATTTTACCAGAAGAGGGTTGCTGGCAGATCTTCTGCGACCTGTAGGAATATTTTGGGGACAGAGCACAGACAGCTGGGGGAGCAAGGCCGGAGAGGAGTCGTTAGAAGACAGAAAGACCACCTACCTGCACCTGCCTGCGGTGAGTGAGTGAAAGGCCCTCGGAGTTAGCTTCATTGCGGGAGATTCCAATGACCCTGAAAGCTTTGGTTTCAACAGCGTGAAGCTGAGCTAGGTGTGAGGCAGGAGCACCAGCCCAGAGGGGAGACCAGTATTCCATTGAGCTGCGGATGAAAGCCTTGTATGTGGTGAGGAGCTCAGTTGTGCCAAGGAAGGACTTCGCATGACGGAGGATGCCCAGTCGGCGACTGGCTTTGGAGGCCAGCTTGGAAATGTGGTTTTCCCCGGAAAGATCATGGCAGATAGTGAGACCCAAAAGCTTGAGTGACTGAACTTATTGGAGAAGAATGTTGAGAAAGTAGATGGGAGTGTTGTCCAGTCGGTCTTTTCGGAGAGACAAAGTGAGAGTGTGAGATTTGTCTGATTTGAAAGACATGTTCCACTTGTTTGACCAGTCTGTGATTTTGTCCAGGTCTGCAGAGAGTGAGGAGGCTGCAGACTGCCGATCTGAGATATGAGGAATGGAGCGGCAGAGAGTGGAGTCATCAGCAAAGAGATAGAGAGGATTTTCCAGAGAGTCGGAGAGATCATTGATGAAGACCAGAAAAAGTGCAGGGCCCTGAACACTACCTTGGAGAACTCCAGCCTGAACAGGAAGGGGAGATGAGAGAAACCCATTCAGGGCCACACGTTGACTACGACCAGAGAGGAAGTCCGCCAGCCATGCGTGGAGATTTCCATGGATACCAAAGGAGGAGAGTTTGGTGAGCAGAGCGGGGTGCCAGACCGTATCGAAGGCACGTGATATGTCAAGGGAGCCAGCTCTGATTTCCTGTTTGGCATTGAGGACCTTTATCCATTGTTGAGACAGCAGAAGCAGCATATCCAGAGTAGAGTGACCAGGTCTGAAACCAATCAGAGATCAAGCCATTGGAGAAGTGGAAAGATTTGATATCCGAAGCAATGATGGAATCCATTACTTTGCTGATAATTTGGAGCAGGCTGATTGGTCTGCAGTTGCAAGGATACACTACTCAAAATAAGTTAGGGATATTGTGGGAGTGAGTTAATTTTTTTTATAGGGGTTCGGGTTGGAGTATTGAAATTAAGAATGCTGTGTTTTTTCACTCATTAATAACCATAGAATTAGGACCAACAACTTTTTTCAACATAATGAATACACAAAATCAACCACACCGAAGAACCTGCCAATATCCCTGACTTATTGTGAGTCGTGTATGTTTTTGCATCTTTTTTTGTGTAAAGCGGTAATGTCGGCTGATTTCCAAGCAGATGGCAGATGACCTTTAGCAAAAGAGAGGGTGAAGAGAACAGGGAGAGGGTGAGATAGAGCGGAAGTTCAGGATTTTGGGACCCGTGGGCTGATGCCGTCTGGTCCAGTTGCAGAATCAGAGTCGAGGGTTGACAAAAACTTCTCCACCTTGTCAGTAGAGGACACAGAGTCCAGGAGAAGGAGAATACGTCTATGAGTGCACACATACACACGTGTACACGCATACACATGTACACACACATGCGTACACAAACTGGTAAATCTCCCACTCGGTGAGGGACGGGCTCCTCTGAATATCTCACTAATGTCGAATTGGACGAAAATTCTTTCATATTCAGAATTCGCATTTCAGTTGGTTCTCGTGATATGAATCGCACCTGAGATGGTGTCGGAGTTAAAAATTTTGCTTTAGTGCAAATTTGTGAAGTTAATAATATTGATTATGCTAATCATCCAGTCATGCCACCTGGCAGGTGGAGCTTCTTCTGAACTTTCGTCGGTCTTGAGCCCATGTTCCGATTCTATTCCAGGTGACCCTTTTATTCCACGTTTATTGATTTGATTCCAGGTGACATCCCCTTCATTTGGTTTCCTTCTCGAAGACGGTGGTCCGTGGCCAGGTATTTTGGCCGTCCAACCCTTCTCTTCCCGCCAGGTGCCCTGCATATTGCTCTTTTCGGTGCATCTTCATCCTTCATGCGCAACATGTCACCAAGTAATCCATCTCCACCTCCTCATTTTGACTGTAAAATTGTAATTAATCGCAACGTATTGATTCAGTTTTGCTTCAGGTCAGATTCCAGATTTGCTTCAGTGGATATTTCCATCATCAATTTCGTTCGATGTCGTTCGAATTTTTCATCTTTTGGAATTACCTTTACAGGTGATGAACCATTGTTGAAAGGTTAAAAAAAAAAAGTTTCTGCAGATTCTCATGAAAATCTTTCGGACATTTCCTTCGTTTCTGGAATGCTTGTGACCGTGCATTGGGACATTCACCTGCGAATTTTATTGTTGAACAAAATGGAACTGCGGACGTGGGGGTGAGATGCGGCGTTGGAATGACAGTGATGAAGTGTCGAGGCTGAAATTAATCCGCCCAGGTTGAGAGCTGTCATCGCACAGGGAGCTCGAGCTGATGTCACGCGCTGGGTGTCCTGCACGAGGATGGCTTTGTGCCTCCGGGGTGGGGGGAGAGGTTTAGATTGTGGGCTGTGCCATCGCTTCCCTGTTGCCCGTCGTCGCTAAGCTGCAACAAGTCCTTTTACCTGGACCCTCAAGGGGCTAATAATAATATCCTCCGGCGCGTCTCTTGCCTAAGATCTTCATGTTGCCTCCTTCACTCAGTCACATTGAATCGATAAACACCGTATCCATAGCTCCGCCCACTATTACTCTGAACGGTGTAGCTCCACCCACTATTACTCTGAACGGTGTAGCTCCACCCACTATTACTCTGAACGGTGCAGCTCCGCCCACTATTACTCTGAACGGTGCAGCTCCGCCCACTATTACTCTGACCGGTGCAGCTCCGCCCACTATTGCTCTGAACTGTGTAGCTCCGCCCACTATTACTCTGAACGGTGTAGCTCTGCCCACTATAACTCTGAACGGTGTAGCTCCACCCACCATTACTCTGAACGGTGTATCACCGCCCTCTATTACTCTGAACGGTTTTGCTCCACCCACCATTACTCTGAACAGTGTATCACCGCCCACTATTACTCTGAATGGTGTATCATCACCCTCCATTACTCTGAACGGTGCATCACCGCCCACTATTACTCTGAACGGTATAGCTCTGCCCACTATTACTCTGAACGGTGCATCACTGCCCACTATTACTCTGAACAGTGTATCACCGCCCTCCATTACTCTGAACGGTGTAGCTCCGCCCACTATTACTCTGAACGGTGTATCACTGCCCACTATTACTCTGAACGGTGTATCACCGCCCACTATTACTCTGAACGGTGTATCACCGCCCTCCATTACTCTGAACGGTGTATCACCGCCCTCCATTACTCTGAATGGTGTATCACCGCCCTCCATTACTCTGAACAGTGTATCACTGCCCACTATTACTCTGAACGGTGTATCACCGCCCTCCATTACTCTGAACGGTGTATCACCACCCTCCATTACTCTGAACGGTGTATCACCACCCTCCATTACTCTGAACGGTGTATCACCGCCCTCCATTACTCTGAACGGTGTAGCTCCGCCCACTATTACTCTGAACGGTGTATCACTGCCCACTATTACTCTGAACGGTGTATCACCGCCCACTATTACTCTGAACGGTGTATCACCGCCCTCCATTACTCTGAACGGTGTATCACCGCCCTCCATTACTCTGAACGGTGTATCACCGCCCACTATTACTCTGAACGGTGTATCACCGCCCTCCATTACTCTGAATGGTGTATCACCGCCCACTATTACTCTGAACGGTATAGCTCCACCCACTATTACTCTGAACGGTGTATCACCGCCCTCCATTACTCTGAACGGTGTATCACCGCCCTCCATTACTCTGAACGGTGTATCACCGCCCTCCATTATTCTGAACGGTGTATCACTGCCCTCCATTACTCTGAACGGTGTATCACCGCCCTCCATTACTCTGAACGTTGTAGCTCCGCCCACTATTACTCTGAACGGTGTATCACCGCCCACTATTACTCTGAATTGTGTATCACCGCCCTCCATTACTCTGAATGGTGTATCACCGCCCACGATTACTCTGAATGGTGTATCACCGCCCACTATTACTCTGAATGGTGTATCACCGCCCTCCATTACTCTGAATGGTGTATCACCGCCCACGATTACTCTGAATGGTGTATCACCGCCCTCCATTACTCTGAATGGTGTATCACCGCCCACTATTACTCTGAATGGTGTATCACCGCCCTCCATTACTCTGAACGGTGTATCACCGCCCTCCATTACTCTGAACGTTGTAGCTCCGCCCACTATTACTCTGAACGGTATGGGACGACTTGGATTGGGTGGGACGTACGATGCACCTGCTGCGTCGCAAATGGGAGACAAGACACACGACGTCCCTCATGGGGGGTACACGTGGGGCGCACATATTGGCAATCTTAACTCTCATTCCGAACAAGTGATTTTTGGGGGAAATATTTCCCGAAATTACGACGTTCATTGGATGAGTCGTGAAAACGGGCGGTTTGGTTGCAAAAAAAACATCTGAGCTGCAGCGATTCGTGCGAAATTGCAAGCGGTAAATGACGTCACGTTCAGGATTCGCACTGGGTTTAGTCCCTTATTTGCCCCCGATCGGGCGTCGCCCCGGTTTGCTGCGCGTGCTTCTGCCCGTTCGTGGATCTACTCGAAAATGCAATGCAATCGCACCTGGGCGTGAGACATGTCAAATGATTTTGGGATTGGAGCCAATTTGGAATCTTGAGAATTACAAATAAATTTTACTGGAGAACTGGACGTGATTGGATGGGACTTTCAGAAACCATTATTTATTAATATCCACTCTACCGGTACCCATCTCCACGACTCACACAAACCTTTATTACCTCCGTCACCCAAAGGGGGAGAGACTCGTCTGTCTGTGTCCCCGACAGGTCACATTTTTACTCCGATCTTCACAAGACCCAACCACCTGGTTCAGGTAGTCGCAAGCAAGAAGCCTATTGTTTTTGAGGTCAATATGTCATCACATAAATCGTCAATTTTCATCCGATTCACTTGATATCTATATATTACGTACTCTATATAAAACCGAAAACACGGGCGGCCGGTGAACCCTCGTGGAGGTGAAGCCATCGTCGGCCAATGTAAGTGTATCTATAAATTACGTACTGTTTGAACGCGAGTTGGACCGAGAATGCGTCTATTAACGAGATGGTATTCATAGAATACTTACCCTGTGCAGTCAACTTGGTGTGAGCCAACTCTTCTATTTTTGAACGTTTCTTCTTTTTTTTTGATCCAATATGGCTGCCAGACCACGTGAGCGATGAAATCATAAATTTATATACTCTAAATGATTGTCGCATAGATCATGCTCAATAAATTTCAAACTGATCAGACTAAGCGTTGTCCCTGTCGAATTATGACGTCATAATTATGACACCTATGACGTCATCGTTAACAACACCTATTTCCCATATGGAGTTCTTTACAATGAGCCACGTTTCAATTTTTTTAATGCTGACATGGCACACTCTTTACTGAAATGCAGACACAAATATTATATTTTCATCAAAGATCGTCAGAATTTCGCCAAATCTGTTTTGGCCGTGTGTTAATAGACCTCAGTGATTGACCCCCACTATTACTCTGTGAGATTTGACTGGAACAAATCTGAAATCAGAATTATATTTGAGGTCAAAATGACCCCGTGAGGTCGCTCCGTACTTTGCCTGCTCGTCATGTGCAGTGATAATTAATTCCATGCCCACGCTGGATGACTCTTCTTCTTCACACAAACAACTTCCAGCTTCCAGACCGTACATCCAATCATCTTGAAATTGTGCACACGTGTTACACTGCATTACCTCTACTATAATGTAAAGTTTCACGTCGATCAATGAAGCAGTTCAAGAGTTATTTAAAAAATCGTTTAATTATTTAAATCTGCCAAACCACGTGACCTATCGCAAATTCCAAAAGGTCATTTTAGTAGACTGATATGCTGAACACATCTGTGAAGTTTCCTCTCGATAGGATCAAAAATGAGGGAGGAGCTAGATTTGAAAAGTTTATGCTTTGAAACGTCACAGCTCCGAAACCATGTGATGCATGACGTCATGCTCGCTGACTTTTGTGTTCGTCATCGGTATGCGATTCTGCCTGCAAAGTTTGGCTTCGATCTGTTCAGTCGTTTAGGAGAAAATTGGATTTTAGTGGTTTTCACTCAAAACAATATGGCGTCCGAACCACATGACCTATGACATCATTATAATTTTATTTCTGCATCAATTTATACCGAGAAGATGCTCAAGAAATTTCATCCTGATTGGATAACGTTTTTTACTTGTCGAATTATGACGTCATAACGGCGGAGCTATGATGTCATCATTCATATATGTTATTCCGCCTGGCGAGTTCTTTGCAATGAGACCTGTCTCAATTATTTCTGTGCAGCGGTTTTTGACATATGGAGGTGCAAAGTTTTTTGGCTTTTCCAAGATTGCGCCCGTACCCCGTGACCTGTGACGTCATAATATTCACTAAGATATTCTACAGGAGGAGGCCCTCCTATGGTGAAAATTTCATGTCAATCGGACCAACGGTTGCTGAGAAAATGATTTTTTTTTAAATGCAGACACGCACGTACGTAGGACGTACGGATGGACCGAATGCTTAACCCTGCCTCTGCCTCCAAATGCAGTCTCTATGAGCTGCACGGCGGTATTGCCGGGCGCCTAATGCCGCGCTGGAGGATATTTAATTATTTGGCATGGGGGCGGTGTACTTTGAATGTATCTGTACTTGTTAGTCCCCTACCGGTGTACACCGGAGGGGACTATAGGTTTGCACTCCGTCCCTCCGTCTGTCCGTCTGTCAGTCCGTCATGCAAAGAACAGTTTTCCGGACTTTTTTTTCTAAACTCTTAATGCTAATGATTTCAAACTTGGTACATGGCTTCCTCATGATAAGTTACAGATCAAGTTCGAACTTCACGACGTTTCGATCATTTTTGACAAAGTTATGGCACTTTGAACTTTGGTAATTTCCCCAACAGTTTTCCGGACGACAGACTGCCGGTAGGGGACATGTATTGCATCGCAATACTCAGAATGCTTGTTTCACTGTTTTTCTCTGTCTATCTATTTACTATCAATCTGTGACCGAGGAACTACTTGATTTCAATTGAATGATATATTTTGAACACGAGAACACAAACCTGCAGTTTAGCAGTACTTTGGCTCCGAATTTGGCAAATTGTACAGTCTCGTACTGATTGCGCATGCGCACAGGAGGACTAAGGTAACTCCACTCTGTCTACCTGTCTGGCATTCAAACAAAATTGAAAATTATTACAAACGGGAAACTTACTGTTTTTAGAGACCTCATAAAGTACACAATCTACAAGCACCAATAACTAATTTAATGTGTCAGATAAGGTGGTGTAAAATACACTGCAGCAATGACAGTAAAATTCCGAGAAAAGTTTTTTTTTTTACACCTTTATCCGTGGAGGTGTTGAACCAGGGAGGGGGCGGCGAGCTGGAACTGCCGAGTTAAATGTGGAGTTGGTGGAGATCACGGAGGAGGAGGTGCGGACGGCATTGAAGAGGATGAAGAAGAGAAGAGCACCAGGCGTTGATGTGTGTATACAAGATGCAAATTGTAACGGGAGAAGTCGGAGTCAGTTTTTTTTATTTTTGTATACAAGATCGAGGCTCGTTTAAGAGCTAGCACATCAAACACATACAACACAAAAAAAATAAACAGACACGTAAAACAATAAAGGGAGGGGGAGACAAGATGGGGAGAGAGAGGGAAGCACATAAGCACAACAACAGAGAACAGGGACATCAGGAGATCTGTTCGAAGGGAGAGGGCTGGGGGGGGGAGGGGTAGAGAGGAAGGGGTAGACGATACAAAACAAATTGACACTACAAGGAATTTCAGGAATGAAGTTGGGGATTAAAAGATGTGGATTTGGGGTGTATTAATGGGGGTATAAAAGATCAAGGCTTTGGAAGGGGGAAGATAAGAAATGGTGGTGGACAGACAGATCTAAGGGATGAGGAACGGAGTGGCAGAGAGTGGAGTCATCAGCAAAGAGATAGAGAGGATTTTCCAGAGAGTCAGAGAGGTCATTGATGAAGACCAGAAAAAGCACAGGGCCCAGAACACTGCCTTGGGGAACTCCAGCCCGAATAGGAAGGGGGAGATGAGAGAAACCCATTCATGTCCACACACGTTGACTAACTTCTTCCACACTTTAACTCTATTTTATTTTTTTTGCTGCGACGAGCAGCTCTATGAGAGGACCATGTTGTTGTTCTTGTTGTTGGGGTGCCTTTTTGAATAGCGCATGCGCATACACTCGGACGTGCGTTGGTATGAGGTAAGAACATCGCGGACTTAAATCGCGATTTGTTTGAAGAAACCAGAATAAATTTAGCAACAAAGACAACATGAATGTTTTCAAATCAATCTCGTTTCACAGAACTTGACACAAATTAGGTGTAATTATTGAATAGCGCATGCACATACACTCGGACGTGCGTTGGTATGAGGTAAGAACATCGCGGACTAAAATCGCGATTTGTTTGAAGAAACCAGAATAAATTTAGCAACAAAGACAACATGAATGTTTTCATATCAATCTCGTTTCACAGAACTTGACACAAATTAGGTGTAATTATTGAATAGCGCATGTGCATACATTCGGACTTCCCCTACCAACCAAGCCCGTTTCAAATTATCCCTCTGCCACCCAGAATTAACATTACTAAATAACATTAATGAATTAACATTAACAGAAATAACATTCACGTCCATACATTATATGTAATCAGTTGATGAAGCATGTTGCGTCGCAAAACAAAGGACAAGACCAGAACTGAAAGACAAAAAGACGCTAGTGCATGCGTATAATTTATTGACTGGTCGAATTTGGTAGCGCATATTGCAACGGATATCCTCAAGATTCTACACTTCGCAGCTTGTGACCACACTGTGGTCATTTTTCTCTTGTTTGTACACAAGATTGAGGCTCGTGCATTGATCACAAAAAGATAGACTGACATAAAACATAAATCATATGACAAAGGGAGCGGGAGAACAAGATGGAGAGCGGGGACATCGGGAGATCTGTGGGAGGGAGAGGGCTTGGGGGGAGGAGGCATGGGAAGGGGGGGGGGAGGTAAAAAAAAAAAAACACATGGACACTGCTAGGAATTCCAGGAAAGAAGTCGGTATTGCAAAAAAGTGGATCTGGAGTGAATTAATGGGGGTAGAAACGATCAAGGTTTTGGATGTGGGAAGATAAGAGATGGTGGTGAACAGCTCTTTCAAAGACCTGGAGGGAGGAGTGGGATTGAAGAGAGTGAGGGAGTTTGTTCCAGAGGTGGGAGAAAAGAGGAATGAAAGAGTGAAGGTGAGCAGAGAGCCTAGATTTTGGCAGTTTAACCATAAGAGGGTTGCTGGCAGATCTTGTGCACCCTTCAGGAATATTTGGGGGACAGAGCTCAGAGAGAGCTGGGGGAGCAAGGCCAGAGAGGAGTCGGTAGAAGACAGAAAGACCACCAACCTGCCTGCGGTGAGCAAGTGAAAGGCCCTTGGAGTTAGGTTCATCGCGGTAGATTCCAATGATTCTGAAAGCTTTGGTTTCAACACCGTGGAGCCGAGCTAGAGGTGAGGCAGGAGCACCAGCCCAGAGGGGAGATCAGCATTCCATTGAGCTTCGGATGAAAGCCTTGTATGTGGTGAGGAGCTCAGGTGTGCCAAGGAAGGACTTCGCACGACGGATTGGGGGATAGCGCAATCGGCGACTGGCTTTTGAGTCCAGCTTGGAAATGTGGTTTTCACAAGAAAGATCATGGCAGATAGTGAGACCCAAAAGCTTGAGTGACAGAACTTCTTGGAGGGGATTGTTCAGAAAATAGATGGGAGGGTTTTCCAGACGGGCTTTTCAGAGAGACAAAGTGAGAGTGTGAGATTTGTCGGGATTAAAAGACATGTTCCACTTGTTTGACCAGTCTGTGATTTTGTCCAGGTCTGCAGAGAGTGAGGAGGCTGCAGACCTCCGATCTGAGGGATGAGGAATGGAGCGGCAGAGAGTGGAGTCATCAGGAAAGAGATAGAGAGGATTTTCCAGAGAGTCGGAGAGATCATTGATGAAGACCAGAAAAAGCAGTGCCCAGAACACTACCTTGGCGAACTCCAGCCTGAACAGGAAGGTCAGATGAGAGAAATCCATTCAGGGCCACACGGTGACGACGACTCGAGAGGAAGTCCGCAAGCCATTCGTGGAGATTTCCATGGATACCATAGGAGGAGAGTTTGGTGAGCAGAGCGGGGTGCCAGACCGTATCGAAGGCACGTGATATGGCAACTTCGATCGCGTCCGTAATTGTTTGATTATTTATGTTCAAATGTCTGGTAATTGTTTTGTATTATTTATGCTAATGTGTGCTTGTATATAACTATCATTAATCAAAAAGGCTTAGGCAATATAAAGCGATTTTGTTAAAATAAAAAAAGAACTTTTTTTCCAAAATTATTATTTATTTCTTTTTGCCTAAAACACTCCCAGGCACTCACTGATGAACCTCTGAAAGTTTGACGAAGATCCGTTCAGCCATCTTTGAGAAAAATGGCGACACACACACACACAGACAGACAGACAGACAGACTAACGGCTCTCTTATATAGTAGAATTACGTAGCCCCCGGAGGAAGTACTCCGAATGCAACATCTCGATCCCGTTTATACAGCACCAGATGGTACAAAATTATCCCATTACCTTAAAAAAGTTAATCTTACTATCATGAGTCTGGACTGAGTCTTACACTAACTGACTTGTTTCTGATTTCATTCTCTCGATCTTCAATACAAATACATCGTCTCGTGGTGTCAACCACCGATTTCAGGTGTCTAAAAAGGAATAAAAGTATCTCCTTGGAATCTGGACTTTTGAAACACCCTGGACATTGATGCGTCGCCATGGACGCGGAACACCAGGAGCCGCATCAAGATTCGAACCCAAGTTGGACAGCTCAGAGGTGAGTGTGCATACCTGTAAAGTGGACAGTGCAGGTTATCTTGCTGGCTCAACAATGAAGATGCAATGGGTTTTTTCAATTTTCGTGACGTATGAAGAACGCATGCAGTAAGTTTGGCCAGAGGTTGAACATCTTGACCCCAATCAATCCACCATCGGTGCAAATGTCCGTAAATATATATCATGGCTGAACAGCAAAAGTTTGCTTCCCTTAAGCCATCAAGGATGCGGTGGATTTGTCTCTCAGGGGTCACCGAATGTACGATCACTCATTCCTCGCGGCGTCGCTTTCCAATTCTGGACGAAACATACAGGTCATCTCGGCGGAGCGAAGGGCAGCGCTTTTTGCGCAACAAATCGCTGAGCCGTGGCATCTTCCATCACAGTGTGAAAGCAAAATGTGTCGCCCGATTCGGGAATCTGCACCCGTTCATGATCCTCAATTTTTATTCGTGCTCTGACGAAGCACGAATGCTCGAAACGTCTTCTGTAGCCACCTCTTCCCTTTAGTCTAATGATGTCCTCCCAACTTTCATTCATCCTCTTATTTTACCGTTTTGCAAATGTTCGACAACAAACGTGAGTCCTTATGGATGGAATTCTCGCACCCATCCGTCACATTCCCTCTCCACTCTTCCAGGTGTCAATCTTTAGCTGTGACAAAGCGGTCACTCTTGATCAACTGTTGCATGCTTTCGGTTGTCTACTGGCAATATGGTTCTTGCTGATGTCCGAAAAACTTCTTTTTTTTTTTTTTTTGTTCAAAAAATTTAACAAAACTAGCAAGAGTCGGTGATGTAGGCCCGATGGTTAAAATTTGTCTCCGTATATCCGTAGTGGAAATCTTGAGAAGTCCATACTTGGTGGTGTAATGGTTAGAGTTTGTCTCCGTGTATCCAGATTAGGAATCTTGAGAAATACACACTTGGTGGTGTAATGGTTAAAGTTTGTCTCTGTATATCCAGATTGGAAATCTTGAGAAGTCCAGACTCAGTGGTGTAATGGTTAGTCTGTCTCCGTGTATCCAGATTGGGAATCTTGAGAAGCCCCGACTCGGTGGTGTAATGGTTAAAGTTTGTCTCTGTGTATCCAGATTGGGAATCTTGAGAAGCCCCGACTCGGTGGTGTAATGGTTAAAGTTTGTCTCTGTGTATCCAGATTGGGAATCTTGAAAAGTTCAGACTTGGTAGTGTAATGGTTAGTTTGTCTCTGTGTATCCAGGTTGGGAATCTTGAGAAGTCCAGACTTGGTGGTGTAATGGTTAAAGTTTGTCTCTGTATATCCAGATTGGGAATCTTGAAAAGTTCAGACTTGGTAGTGTAATGGTTAGTTTGTCTCTGTGTATCCAGATTGGGAATCTTGAGAAGTCCAGACTTGGTGGTGTAATGGTTAAAGTTTGTCTCCGTGTACCCAGAATGGGAATCTTGAGAAGTCCAGACTCAGTGGTGTAATGGTTAAAGTTTGTCTCCGTGTATCCAGATTGGGAATCTTGAGAAGTCCAGACTCTGTGGTGCAATGGTTAGTTTGTCTCTGTGTATCCAGATTGGGAATCTTGAGAAGTCCAGACGTGGTGGTGTAATGGTTAAAGTTTGTTTCTGTGTATCCAGATTGGGAATCTTGAGAAGTCCAGACTCGGTGGTGTAATGGTTGACGTTTGTCTCCGTATATCTTGATTGGGAATCTTGAGAAGTCCAGACGTGGTGGTGTAATGGTTAAAGTTTGTTTCTGTGTATCCAGATTGGGAAGCTTGAGAATTCCAGTCTTGGTGGTGTAATGGTTGACGTTTGTCTCCGTATATCTTGATTGGAAATCTTGAGAAGTCCAGACTCGGTGGTGTAATGGTTAAAGTTTGCCTCTGTGTATCCAGATTGGGAATCTTGAGAAGTCCAGACTTGGTGGTGTAACGGTTCAAGTTTGTCTCCGTGTATGCAGCTTGGGAAGCTTGAGACGTCCAGACTCGGTGGTGTTATGGTTAAAGTTTGTCTCTGTATATCCAGATTGGGAATCTTGAGAAGTCCAGACTCGGTGGTGTAATGGATAAAGTTTGTCTCTGTGTATGCAGATTGGGAAACTTGAGAAGTCCAGACTCAGTGGTGTAATGGTTGTAGTGAAAATGTATTTAAGTTGAACCCAGGTGTGATGCTCGCTTAAACCACTGAGAGGCGTCTATAAAACCTTGGACGTCCGCGACCTCGGGCCACTCCTGCGACATTATTCTATGACATGTAGACTCGGATGGTATGTACCCACTCATATTCTCGGCTTGCTTGCATCGACTAATATTATCGATCCTTCCTATATGATGCCAAGATCCTGATATATATATTGCATGATTGTATTTTCCAGGATGATGCCAGAGATCTGATTGTTATTAAACCTACCTATGGGACAAAGTTGTGGACTTGGTTGATTTTCACAACACTTAATAACAATCAGTCTACCGTCCACTCGAGGACACGAGGCGGAGATGGCGGATGATCCAGGTGCCGCAATTCTCCACTGACCCACAAGCAGTGGATGCGGGCTCAGAGCTGACACATTGGCTAAAGTCCCTGGACAATCAGTTCAAAGCCCAGGACGCCGATGTCACTGATGAAACAAAATTACAGGTACTGCAAACTAAAGTACACCATACTGTCTACAGGGGAATCGAGCAGTGTACGACGTTCAATGCTGCGGTGACGGAGCTAAAACGGATTTACATTAAGAAGCGAAGCGTGGTCTATTCCAGGCATCTGCTCACAAAGCGGACTCAACAACCCACAGAGTCGCTAGACCACTACGCACAAGAGCTGCGACGTCTGCTCGCTGAGAGTGCCCAGGAGGTACGGACACACGAGCAAGTACAGGACGACCTTGTACGCGATTCTTTTGTCTCAGGAATCGGGTCTTTTACCGTTAGACAGAGGCTTCTTGAGGTTGAGGACTTGACGTTCACGGAGGCTTTATGGCTGGCTCACGTCTACACTACAGCTCGTGAACAATCTGTCGCTTACGATCACACGCGCGTCACTGCGGGGATTTCTTGTCAAGCCCGACCGGAGAGGGCTACCGCCGACGGCACGGAAGCCGACACGGCATCCCTGCCGGAACCCCTGACTTCTCCCGAGGAGGACCATGATTCTGGCTTGGCGGCAGCTGCAGCTGCGGCTCCAAAGCCCGGACGAAACGCTACATGCTATTTCTGCGGGAATCGACAACATTCCCGATCGGCGTGCCCGGCTCGGGAAGCGATATGTCATCTGTGTTCAACAAAAGGGCATTTTGCAAAAGTGTGCCGAAAGGCTGCGCGGGGCAAACGAACACGCGTGACAATGAATGTGCTTATCGCTGGGCCAAAGGGCCGAGCACAGAGCGGGGCACCTCACCCGCCTTTGATGAGCGGCGTACCTCCTCGTGGGCCCCTGGCTGCGCGCTCGACCTTGGTGAGATTCACCGGACCACCAAAACAAATGGCGCAAATACGCCCGAACGCGGAGCGACCGTCCTTGGCTGGAATCCGAACGTCTCATGATGGCTATGAGACTCACCGCGCTACTCTAGCGCCATCCGAAGGCTGCTTGTACGAACTACAAGCCCCTGTTTTGGCACGGAAGACTGCAGATGGCTTTCAAACTACGCGCATGACATGAGCGCCATCCGAAGGCTGCTTGTACGAACTACAAGCTCCTGTTTTGGCATGAAAGACTGCAGATGGCTTTCAAACTATGCGCATGACACGAGCGCCCTCTGGAGGCTGCTCGAACAAACGAAGAACTGCAGCTGGCATTGTATCTACACGCGAGGCGCGATCGTCTCGCTCTGATGGCTCGGCTCCTGCCGGACCGCCTGGCCTGGCTCAGGCCATCATCCCACTTATGATCGAGGGAATTTTTGCACGGGCTCTCATTGATACAGGGTCCACGGATAGTTATATCGATCATCGACTGGTGCAAAAACACGGATGGCCGATTCTCAGGACATGCCGTCGGATCTTTATGGCCTCTCAAGGGCTTAGGCTCAACACAAAAGAGGAATGTCAATTGAAGTTGGTGATAAAGGGACGAATGTTTCCAGATGTACATCTCATGGTCTTACCTGCTTTATGTGCTGACATATTGTTAGGACATGACTTTCTTAAGCGACACGGACGTTTGGAAATGGAATTTGGTGGTGCTGATACGCTGGCTGTTTGTGCACTCGCAGGGATGGAAATTGAGCCGCGGTCGCTGTTCCCCAATATGACCACGGACTGCACGCCGGTAGCAGTAAAATCGCGGCGCTACTCACGAGCTGACGTGCAATTCATTGCGGAAGAGACTGCCCAGCTCTTAAAGGAAGGTATCATAGAACCTAGCCGGTCACCGTGGCGGGCACAGGTCTTAGTGGTGCGAAGTGAGGTGCATCGCAAACGAATGGTAATCGACTTCGCAGACGATTAATCGGTTTACACAGCTGGACGCCTACCCCCTCCCGGGAATGGACGCCCTGGTTCGACAGGTGGCCCTGTACTCAGTCTATAGCACTCTCGATCTATGTAGTGTGTATCATCAGATCCCCATCACCGAGGCAGACCGTATCTATACCGCGTTTGAATCAGGTCAAAGGTTATACCAGTTCACCCGACTACCTTTTGGGGTGACGAACGGGGTTTCCTGTTTTCAGAGGGCTATGGACGACCTCATCGCTAAGGAGAACTTGACCGATGTCTTTGTATATCTGGACAATCTTACGGTTTGCGGGCATGACCAGGGGCATCATGATGCGAAGCTGAAGCGCTTCCTCGAGGTCGCGCAGAGGTATCGCTTAACCATGAACGAGGCTAAGTGTCGTTACTCCCTGCGCACGATAGATCTTCTGGGGTACACCGTGCCCCATGGCTCTGTTGCTCCTGATAAGGAGCGTCTGCGACCCTTGCTCGATATGGCCCGCCCTGCGATCGAGCTTCACTGAAGCGTGCTCTCGGGCTGTTCGCCCATTATTCTAAGTGGGTGCAAAATTTCTCCACGAAACTCCGCCCCCTTGTGGCCTGCGACGCGTTCCCCATGAGCCCAGCCGCCTTGGCTGCCTTTAGGGGCCTTAAGTCCGACATCGCTGGCGCCGCTGTGGCGACGATTGACGAGAGCAAATCTTTCGTCTGAGAAAGTGATGCCTCGGATCATGCGATAGCGGCGACTCTCTCTTCGCGGACTCTCACCTCCGCTGAGCGGAGGCATTCGTCTGTCGAAAAGGAAACGTACGCGATCGTCGAGTCGATTCGGCGATGGCGTTCGTACTTGCTCGGGCGATGCTTCCAAATCATCACGGACCAACAAAGCGTGGCGTTTTTGTACGACACCTTACATGCTCAACGCATTAAGAATGAGAAAATCACTCGCTGGCGTATCAAACTCGCCGAATTCTGCTACACCATCAAATATCGCCCAGGGAAGGATAACCTGGTCCGCTATGGATGGACCGACTGACATGGATTGCAATCCCTAATCAATTAATGCTGACGCACGCTTGATTCCTGCCTCGTGGCAGTGTAGTTCTAACGCTTTATCGAGGCCGGCTACATGTGCGGGTCTCATCACTTTGGAGGGTCTGCGCGCTTTGCACGACACTATGTGTCACCCTGGGGTGACGCGTTTCGCTCATTTTGTGCGTCGTGGTAATCTGCCGTACTCGGTTGAGGACATCCGCCGGGTCTGCTGCGACTGCGCTGTATGTGCGGAACTCAAACCGTGTTTTTACAACCCTCCCATGGGGACGCTGGTCAGGGCTACTAGACCATGGGAGAGATTGGCGATGGATTTCAAAGGCCCGCTGCCGGTGTCGAGTAACTCTCGTTATCTGCTCACTATCGTTGATGAGTACTCGCGATTCCCTTTCGCTTACATGTGCACATACAGTGCCTGCAGAATTTGTTTTCTATGTTTGGGTATCCGGCCTACACGCATACTGATCGGGGTGCGGTGTTCCTGTCCCAGGAAGTGAGGTGCTTCTTGCTCCAAAATAATGTCGCTTCGAGTTACACCACTCCGTACAGACCACAGGCGAATGGGCAGGTCGAACGCTTCAATGGGATCATATGGAGGGCCGTCATGCTAAGCCTCAGGACCCTTGAACGGGGCCTAGATAAATGGGCTTGGTCGCTACCTGCGGCGCTGAACTCGATCAGGGCTCTACTATGTACGGCCACCAACCAGACTCCTCACGAAAGACTGTTCCACCACCCTAGAAGCTCGGGTAGTATCCGATCTTTACCCAGTCGGCTCGCTGAGCCGGGGCCGGCGTATCTCAAACGTGCGGTTCGCATGAACAAATACGATCCCTTAGTGGATAAGGTGCAGGTACTCCAGGCTAATCCCGAGCATGCTCGTGTGATGACGGCAGATGGATGTGAGTCCACTGTTTCCATATGCCATCTCGCCCCTTGTGGGGTCATCGACCCTTATAGGGATATCAACGAACCGATTTACGAGTCTATGGACTCTCCCAAAGCTCCCCCTATGAAGCATCTGCCGTCCCTCCCTTCGCCAGATACACCCCTGCCTGAAGGCACTGAGGTGCTCCCTACGACACCTGCCTCCAGCGGCTACTCCGATGCAGGGGACTCTGGGCTTGGGGATGTCGTACCCGGTAGTTTCCGGACCCGTACTGGCAGGGTAATTCGCCGCCCGGACCGCTACGGATGGACCGACTGACATGGATTGCAATCCCTAATCAATTAATGCTGACGCACGCTTGATTCCTGCCTCGTGGCAGTGTAGTTCTAACGGCGGGGAGAATGTAGTGAAAATGTATTAAAGTTGAACCCAGGTGTGATGCTCGCTTAAACCACTGAGAGGCGTCTATAAGACCTCGGACGTCCGCGACCTCGGGCCACTCCTGCAACATTATTCTATGACATGTAGACTCGGATGGTATGTACCCACTCATATTCTAGGCTTGCTTGCATTGACTAATATTATCGATCCTTCCTATATGATGCCAAGATCCTGATATATATATTGCATGATTGTATTTTACAGGATGATGCCAGAGATCTGATTGTTATTAAACCTACCTATGGGACAAAGTTGTGGACTTGGTTGATTTTCACAACAATGGTTAAAGTTTGTCTCTGTATATCCAGATTGGGAATCTTGAGAAGTCCAGACTTGGTGGTGTTATGGTTAAAGTTTGTCTCTGTGTATCTTGATTGGGAATTTTGAGAAGTCCAGACTCGGCGGTGTAATGGTTAAAGTTTGTCTCTGTATATCTTGATTGGGAATCTTGAGAAGTCCAGACTCGGTGGTGTAATGGTTAAAGTTTGCCTCTGTGTATCCAGATTGGGATTCTTGAGAAGTCCAGACTTGGTGGTGTAATGGTTAAAGTTTGCTTCTGTATATCCAGATTGGGAATCTTGAGAAGTCCAGACTCGGTGGTGCAATGGTTAAAGTTTGTCTCCATGTATGCAGATTGGGAATCTTGAGAAGCCCCGACTCGGTGGTGTAATGGTTAAAGTTTGTCTCTGTGTATCCAGATTGGGAATCTTGAGAAGTCCAGACTCGGTGGTGTCATGGTTAAAGTTTGCTTCTGTATATCCAGATTGGGAATCTTGAGAAGTCCAGACTCGGTGGTGTAATGGTTAAAGTTTGTCTCCATGTATGCAGATTGGGAATCTTGAGAAGCCCCGACTCGGTGGTGTAATGGCTAAAGTTTGTCTCTGTGTATCCAGATTGGGAATCTTGAGAAGTCCAGACTCGGTGGTGTCATGGTTAAAGTTTGCTTCTGTATATCCAGATTGGGAATCTTGAGAAGTCCAGACTCGGTGGTGTAATGGTTAAAGTTTGTCTCCATGTATGCAGATTGGGAATCTTGAGAAGCCCCGACTCGGTGGTGTAATGGTTAAAGTTTGTCTCTGTATATCCAGATTGGGAATCTTGAGAAGTCCAGACTCGGTGGTGTAAGGGTTAAAGTTTGTCTCTGTATATCTTGATTGGGAATCTTGAGAAGTCGAGACTCGGTGGTGTAATGGTTGAAGTTTGTCTCTGTGTATCCAGATTGGGAATCTTGAGAAGTCCAGACTCGGTGGTGTAACGGTTAAACTTTGTCTCCATGTATCCAGATTGGGAATCCTGAGAAGTCCAGACTCGGTGTTGTAATGGTTAAAGTTTGTCTCCATGTATCCAGATTGGGAAACTTGAGAAGTCCATACTTGGTGGTGTAACGGTTGACGTTTGTCTCTGTGTATGCAGTGTGGGGATCTTGAGAAGTCCAGACTCGGTGGTGTAATGGTTAACGTTTGTCTCTGTATATCTTGATTGGAAATCTTGAGAAGTCCAGACTCGGTGGTGTAATGGTTAAAGTTTGTCTCTGTGTATCCAGATTGGGAATCTTGAGAAGTCCAGACTCGGTGGTGTAATGGTTAAAGTTTGTCTCCGTGTATCCAGATTGGGAATCCTGAGAAGTCCAGACTCGTTGGTGTAATGGTTAGTTTGTCTCTGTGTATCCATATTGGGAATCTTGAGAAGTCCAGACTCGGTGGTGTCATGATTAAAGTTTGTCTCCGTGTATCCAGATTTTGAAGCTTGAGAATCCTGAGAAGACTCCCTGATGATTTGCCATCATCCAAATCCCGCACATTTACGGTGGGGGAGCATTATTTACAATTGACGCTGGTATTTACAAAACTAACCCAGGACCTGTGATTGTTATTTTGGGGGGGAGACAGCCTGCGCTGCATCGACGCACCAGCACCAACTATCATCAAAGCACCATAATGCACCAAAACGCACCGGAGTGCACAGTCACCACAATTCAACTAAAAACCAAACCCCTGGTGCTGGTCTTCCTCTTCGGCTCCCTCTGCTGGCCAATGTTCTTCCTGATGTTGTCATTCTTATCTTCTTGGTTGCGGCCTATTTGGACATAAAAAGCACAAAACGTGTCCACTTTTTATTTATGGCCCATGAGGGCCGACTAGGGGTGGTTCACCTGTATGGCATAGGTGCCACGTCCCCGAGGTCCGCAAGCAAGATCCTGGGCCATCGTGGCTGGTTCCAGCAGAGGGGCCATGCCCCAATCCGTGGGGTCCATCAGTGGTGCTCAGCCACAGACATGTGGTCCATAAGTGGTGCATCGATGCAGGCAGCTGTGGTTGCGAGAGTTCTGGCACACAATGGCAGACTCCCGCACGCTCCCCTCGGTGCCCAGAGAGCACAGTCCTCGGGTGGGAGACAGGGGGATAGAAGACAGGTGAGTGAGGGGTAAGGTCACAAGGGTACACATCAAACAAGGCAATGCAAGGTGAGGTGCGTTTGGAGACTGAGCGGAGAAAAGCTCGTCTCTACTGTACACCCCCCCCCCCCCCCCCGTTACCTACTCTACCCTTGCCCTTACCCCATATTTACAAAAATCTACACATTTACAAATTCGTCACTATTGTCACGTCTTCCCCTTATCTCTCCTATACCAAATTCGTCCCCACAATCCCTCTAACCAAAATTTGCCATCATCCAAATTCATCATCAATCCTCATAAGGATGGAGAGATGGAACACAAAGCACAATGCCACACCCACGTCATGAATCATGATGCGTCTCACATTCCAAACATTTGCACAAAAAAATAATAAAAACAAACCATGGCATGGTGTGGAGCACCATCATCACCTCAGGTGAGTGGATGTAGATGGTGCGAGGAGATTCTTAATCCTAACTACTTCTAAATGACTTTAATACACTTTACACTACCCGGGGTCTTTCCCTGCCAAACCATTGGCAATCTTACACTCTATGCGGTTTTAAGAACCAAATTCCCATTGACCAAACTGTGGTGCTTCATCAATTTGGGGTCTCACTCCCCCGATTCAACTCCCTGTGCCTTTGCACAATTTCAGGACTGGGTCGTGTGGCTCTCCCAGCAGGTCTACCCACCTGCACACCTCCACCACTGCAGTTGCCTCCGAGCTTACCTGCTCCTTAACCTAACCTATCTACCTGGGGAAGGCCCTCTGGCGCTCTCCCCACTCGGTGCCCTCTCTGGCACTGGGCTACCCGGGTCCGTCCTCCGGATCCTCGGGCCCCATCCACAAATCTAACGGCTCCCAGAGCCCACCTGCGGCCTCACCTGGCCGACATCCTCACAGTGGTGGAGTGCCCATTCAACTACACGCACTAACAGGCCACACGCCCAGCCATTTCCACGACACTAATGCACCCATCCAAACTCCATTCTTCCACACGCACCACAGATGCCAATATCCAACCACAATTTACCTATACCCTCTACCTACTTTTAAACTACCCTCCCCGGGTATTCGTGATGGGGTCCATCCTCCCCATCCACACCTTCGCACCATCCACTCCACTCCACAGTTTCCACCATACTCACTCCATACCATCCATTCCATACTCCATATATTCCACACAACCATTCTCCATACACCTGTAGTTGCACACCTGTGCAATCACTCCTACTGGTGCTTCCTGCACCCTCCTTCCTCCCTGGACCATTTGGTCAACACAACACTCAATCACCATTACTCAGTCATACACTGCTCCATACACCTGCTCGATCCTCAAACACTCGGCATCATCTGATCTAACTACTCCCCTCTGAAACTCGCGCTTCCCAGTCGCCCCTTTACATTATTGCGCTCCCTCATCATTATCATCCAACTACCCTCTCTATGTCCCCGACTACCTGTCCAATGTTGCTACTTACCTTACCGTTACCTATGGTCATCTTCTCTAGATCCCTACACACTTTATCCTAACCCTCCTGGGCTAGTTTTCACTGCCAAACCCCATAAAACTATTGCTCCTTTGCCCCTGCTGTGAGGGATGGCAGAGTTGCCATCCCACCACATCGGGCATCTTCCACTACCAATTTGGCCCATCCAATTTCAGCCAATCTAAAATTTGCCAATCACTCTACCAATCATCTGCCAATCATCAAATTTTTTCCAATCACAAATTTTGCTGTTCAAATTCACTACTGCTATCACCCTCACACGTCTACTCACTTGAGCCTCTTGGTGCGCCAATTCATTTCCAAAGCTCGGCTTCGCAACGCCGAGCAATGAATGCGGGTGGTTTGTTGCCGGCGGTTGGATTCGTCCGGCATTCGGTGCAGGGAAGGGGGTTCGCTCAGGCCGAGATCCCAAGGTCCACCTCGGCGCGGAGCCATTCGGTCTCCCGCCTGATGACCCGATCTCGCCCTGCCGGAACGCCTCAACCACAAGGGGTCGCCGTGCCGACCCTTCCTACCGGGCCGCCCGCTCCGCTGAGCGGAGCACGGACGCGACCGTTCAGAGCGCGGCCCGGCGTGGATCCCCGCACGGTGGTTACGATCCCCGCTGGTTCCCGCTGCACACGAAGCCCGGCACGCACCGAGGGCTCGCTTCGGCTATCCGCTAACCCAGTTAACGTCGATGCTCCACTTGCATGCTCACACCCCGCGTTCCGTTCCTTGCTCACACATCCAGCTGTCTCCATGCTCTCTGTCATTGCACCTTCTCTTCTACAACACCCAGGTACACTCATTCCGCTCACAGACTTTGTCGCACACCTGACCACCGCACACCTTAGCACACACTCGTCGTTCACACACCTCACCAACACACCTCTTCGCGCCCACATCCCCGGTGACAACCACGGGTGCGCACTCACTTGCATACCCAATCACGTGCTTTACTACTAACTCAAGTGCGCATTCCCATACGCGCTCGACCATTCCAGGTGTGCATCCTTTCATTCCAGGTGTGCATCCTCCCTCACCTGCTACAACCAATTCGTGCTCCGTGTCACTCTCTCTACTTTCACCACCACACTCGGTCGCGCATTCACCCTTACTCTCGACAGCGCACTCTATACTCATGCACCCGTCCGTTACACACCTTTCTCGCACATCCTCTTGCGCACACTCTCCCGTTACACCCTCCGTAACACTCACCACAGGTGTGCATTCTTCCGTTACATCCCCTGTAACACTCCCCATCCCGCGCTTCCATGTCCCCCCCCCGCACACGCGCTACGACCAACTCGCTCTCGACAGCACACTTACTCCTCGGCGCGCACTTTTTCCTCACACACCCATAGTCGGACATCCTCGCACACCTCCTCTTTCACACTCTGTACCTGTCGTACACTTCACCAGCGGCCTCTCACGAACACCCGGGTCCAAACCAACCCCCAAGCCGACTGAATCTCCCCTCACACCATATACATTTCCGAGTATAACGCCACTCACCTCGGCACCTCTTCGTCGCTCCTCCTCCGCCACCTGCAAACTCTTTATTTGGTTAGCAAGCACATCATCATGATTTGAGCACCGACCTTGTAAATATTCCATCACCTCCTCCTTTATCTCCCTCTTAGTTTCCCTCCGTCTCTTCTTAATTTCACTCACCCCCTCTTCCACATCCTCTAACTTTTGCTTCACCTCTTTTATTTCCCGGTGCGTCTCCTCAATTTGGTCCTCTAAGGCCTCCTTGACCGTTTCTATGTGCGTCCTCACCTCCCGGTCTTTCGTCTCCATTGCCTCCGTCACCTCGTCCAACCTCTTTGTCAATCCCTCATGTACCATCTGACATTCCCTCTTTGTCGCTATAAGTTCCTTCTTGATGTCTTTCTGCGCCGCCTTTAACCCCCGATTATTGCAGTGTTCTTTTCCACTTGATCCACTAGTTCCTTTTGTCCCACCATCAGCTGTTCTACTCCCCTTGTTAGATCTTCTATGCCCCCCCTGTAACCTAGCCGTACTACTTCTCACCTCTTTCTCCATACGCTTCTCACCTCGCTTTACCTCCTCGCGTACCCCCGAGACATCCTCGCCCACACCTCATCTTATCTCCTCCCCCATCTCCTCCATTTCTTTAGTAAATGCCGCCCTCATCTGTTCCAATTCATTCCTCTGAGCATCCATTTTACCTTCCAACCCGGTTTTCACCTCCTCTATCTGCTCTCCCATTTGTTTAATTTCCCGGGCGGATTGCTCCCCTATTTCCCGCAATTTGTCTTCCATCTTGTCTTCTCGCCCCGTTAACCCATTCTTCACCCCTTTTATCCCGGTCTAACCCCTCAAATTTATTGTCCAACCCCTCAAATTTATTGTTCAACCCCTTAAAATTATTGTCTAACCCCTCAAATTTATTGTCCAACCCCTTAAAATTATTTCCCATATTGTTTTCCATTCGTACCAATTGTTCTCCTATCCCCATTTGCACAGCGGCCTGCAGCTGCGCAATGAGGGCCTGCATGTCAATCCCTCCCACTTGTGCAGTGGGTGCGGCCGCCGTAGCCATGTGTGAGACGCCATTTTGTGCCTCTCCAACCACGTGCGCGAGGGCGCCATTTGTGCACCTAATACCCACGCAACCACATCACCATTGCTCTCCTCCTCCATTTCCTCCCTGTGGTCCTGGGTTACCCCTAACCCCTATAATTCCCCAACCGGCATCCGATCATCTTGACCATCCATGGCACGACTTAAATTTAGATGTTATTACAATCCCGGCCACTCCAAATTTTGACCAAATTATTTTTTTAGATGTTTAAAAATTTGGTTCGGGCCTCGAATCCCACTCCTGACACCAATTGTTACGGATCTCTACGTCGGCCTTTCCCCCTTAAGAAGGGGGGATTAATCCCCTTGTCCGCGACTGACCGACGTGAGTCCTGGGGGTCCCAACGCTCCTTCCGGTCAGGAGCAGCCAGGGTATTTGGTCTACAAAAAGTCCCAAGGACCTGAGTGCCACTCCTGACTGTGAAGCAAGGGAGGGACTCCCGCTCGAACCCCGGTTTTAGATGGTCTAGTTGCCGAGCGGTTTTTAGCAACCCGAAGTTCGAGTCATTAGCATTCACTAACCCGATTCCGAAACGTTGGCCAAATCGTGCCACAGGTATTCAATTGGGAAAAGACAAGGACGAAACGGATGTAAAGGAAAGAAGGCAGAGTAAGGAGGAACAAATATAATTTATTACTAACTAATTATGTACAAGTCAAAAGTAACCAAGGAGAAGGAGGGATACGAAAATAAAGACAGAAAGAGGGACGGACCAGAAGGACACAGTGCAATTTTTAGCTTAACTACTGCAGTCTTACTTAAACCCAGGGACGAGACAAAAGACAGCCTACAAGCACACTTACACGGGGGATGATGACAGGAATGGCAGGAGGTGGATGGCTGGAGGGAGAGGAAGGTTCAGCTGGACGCTGGCTGGGGCTTGATCCCGCACGGGACGTCGGCCTGGACCTCGACGGCCACCGATGCCACCGCAAACTGGTTCCCGCGTAGCAACGAGTCGAAGCTGCGTGGTGGAGTCAAAGCTGCGTGGTGGAGTCAAAGCTGTGTGGTGGAGTCAAAGCTGCTTGGTGGAGTCAAAGCTGCATGGTGGAGTCAAAGCTGCGTGGTGGAGTCAAAGCTGCGTGGTGGAGTCAAAGCTGCATGGTGGAGTCAAAGCTGCATGGTGGAGTCAAGCTCATCTCTCTTGTGGGGGCGTTGCGTGATGGGCTCGCTCTCTGACGCATCTGCCGACTCTCTCAAAGATCTTCCTGCGCGTCTCTCTTAAGATCTTCCTGCGCGTCTTTTTCAAAAGGCTTGCGCGCGCGCTTTTATTGCGCCTCGGGCGATCAAGCCGCCGGCCTCCAGGACACGCCCATCGGTGAGCTCGCCTCGGCCTTGATTGGTCGCGAGGGCTCACCGATCCCGCCCCTAGAGGAGGCGTTGGCAAGGCCACGCCTTGTTCCTGGCGCTGGGCTGAATCCTCCCACCTTCTGCTCCGAGATGACCTCGTGCTCAATGGAGTCTTGCGGCGAAAAACACGGTCCCAAAGCAGCAGCGGCGAATGCGGAAAACCGCACGCAGAAAACCGCCCAATGCAGTTGGCAATGGCTGACAAAAGGGGAATTGGAAGGGAATCTACCTTATTTGAATTCGGTGCAATGGAGTGTCAATTAATGGAAGACAAAGCCTTAAACTAATACACATAATAAGGAGATAACTACAAAAAAAAAATGAAATCTATGATTTGCTACGTGATTGTATATGGAATAATTAAGGGGACGACCTTTGACCTTTATACACAAACTGGAGGGTGATATTTACAACAAGCTTCATTACACTTCAATTAAAAAAAACACAGCAACACAATTCTCAAATCCACAACAATATATATTTATATGGACCCAAAGGGAGTCAGTGATTCCCTTCCTTTTATATATACTAGGGCGTGCCCGTACGTGGGTGCAAAAAAACATGCGTGCAAACAACAACAACAAAAAAAAACTTTGAAACCACGTGGCAGTAACGACCACAGAACCCCCCCCCCCTCTATTTACATGAAATGGTTTGGTCCATTCGCAAAGCCAAAGCGAACGGCTTGCGAGTACGGTAGAACCCCCCCCCCCTCTATTTACATGAAATGGTTTGGTCCATTCGCAAAGCCAAAGCGAACGGCTTGCGAGTACGGTGACCATACCTTGGGAACCACTTGTCCGATTAATTTCAAACCTTGAAAAGGCACATCCTCGGGTCCCCAGCAATATACCTGGCAAGTTTCAAGTATATCGGACCCGTGGTTGTCGAGAAACAGCGGTCACAGACAAACAAACAAACACACAGACACACACACAGAGATTACTGGAATTATAGATAGATATATATTTGATATGATATATATATTTATATAACTTTCTATATAAAAATTAACAGCAGTTTTGTTTTTATTTATGATCAAAGGTAATGACCACACTTATAATTATAACATAAAGATAATAAAGATAAACACAAAATATTATTAACCTGTTCGCTGCCAAGGGAAGTAACTAATTTTCAGATAGGATAGGACAAAAATCTTATCCCAACCTGCTTGTAATTTCCACCAGCTGCCCTCAACCAGCCTGACTCGGTCTTTTTGAAGTTTTCTAGAGCCCTTCCCCTTACAGGATGTAACCCAGACAGCAGTAAGCTTGTCTCTTTCCTCACAGTGAGAAGCCAAAGTAGGCTGATGGACAGATGAGGGCAGCGAACAGGTTTTAACCAACTACTTTTCATTGATTTACAAAGGATAAAGACATAAGGGATAAGGCCATAATTTATTATTGTTAATTATTGTTTATGAATTAAATATTAAAACAATAACATCAACAAACATCAAGAGTTTGCTCAACTTTTATTCAGTGCTCTGAAAAATAATGGAACATGATAACAATGGTCAAACGTATATACAAAATGGCATAAACATGGCCAAAACAATGTCTCTGCTAATCTTGAGAAGTACACAACTGTCACTGTCACTGTAACTAGTTGTTCTTCTCTGGTGGTGGAGGTGTCTTCAGCTCCCCAGACGGGCTGCTTGCAGCATCAGGACCGCTGGACAGGTTGAGCATTCCTGAGAGACCAGAGATGTTATACAGACTGACGCAGCCGGTGCCTTGTGTCTCCACATGTGGGGAGGTGGCTGGTACATCTCCGACGCCGTGGGGGTGTAGGTAGCTGGTGCTGAACTTGGTCGCACAGAAGCAGGAGCAGGGAAGGTGGGGACTATGGGGGGTTCTTCCTCATCACTCTCCTTATCTATCAGCTCACTGAGGATGGTGTTGATGCGCGACCTTGCCTTCCGGAACTTGCGCTTAGACATGCTGACCAGGCTGTCACGCACGTAGTTGGCGAAGGCTGCGGTGGCTGTGATGGGCTGAGGCTGTGCGAGACCTTTGAGGAGCTCCCCAGACTCGTGCACCCTCTTCTGGAGTGACTGCAGCAACTGGTCATCGTCCTGGCCACGCTTCCCCTTGCCCTGTGAGGATGAAGAGGGGACAGGGGAGGGTGTGCTGTCGTCATCAACCACGATCTCTGCACAGGCAGCCTCGACAGCCTCGAGGTCCCCGCTGTGTGCTGCAATGGTTTCCTTTACCTGCAATTATGACAATTGATTAGTAAAATACAAGGCAAAAATACGAGGCAAATTCAATGATTTGTAGTAATCAATGATTAATTTGCTCAGAGATCTGTAGTACAGTAAAACTAATATAAATAAATATTAGTATTGATATTAATATGTGTTTATACTTACACTGTTGACGGGCTCAGCACGATGGCGGACCACAGTCGTGAGGAAGCCGAAGTTTGCCTTCACCCACTGCTCCCTCTGTCATTTCCGGGGCGCCGTCACCGCTCTTCTTCTTCTTGTCGAGACGGGTGTGGGTGTCTCGCAGGGACTTGAACCACCCTTGAAGGTGCTCGACAGTCTTCCCCATGGCCTTGGCTTGATCCTCCCAGAGCTTTGCCTTCTTGTCCACCCTCCGGTAGTCAGTCTTCTTGATGTCCCAGAGGATGGCGTTCTCGCGAAGGAAATCGCACATGAGCTGCTCCTCTTGGACATCAAGACAAAACTGTGTCTTCTTGGCCCTCTTCTTCGCAAGGGTTGGCTGAGGGGAGGTGGAGGCTACGGACGCAGCTATCGATGCCACCGACGATGCCCGAGAGGCGTTGGAACCAGCATCCTCTCCGTCAGAGGGTGAGCGTGATGGGGAGGGTGTGGGTGATGATGGATCCTCCTTGCGTCCGCGTCCACGGCCACGGCCAGGAGACTTCTTGGCAGCATTCTTCGAAGTTTTCTTCGGCATGACGGTGACGTTGACACTTCGATGTCTAGTGCGGTTATGATTTGAATCGTCGAGCGGCAGCCTTTTAATAGGCGACGCCACGTGGTCGTCGGCGATACGCTGCCACGCGCTATGCATAAGTTAGACTCGTTGGGCATAAGTTGTGAACGCCGACAACACGCTACGCATTCGTTGGTATAAGTTATCGAAACGTTCTGTGTACGTTACTAATACGTTATGCATACGTCCAACTCGTTATGAATACGCTATTATACGCCCAAAACTGAAAAAAAACATCGATAGTTCAGCGAACGCCAGCGTTTTAGATAAATTTTGATACGTCGGCATACGCTGGCTAAATCGTCAAGGTGTGACAGGGGCGTAACACAAGTAATTCGGAAGTTGTCACAAGAGGATTGAATAAAACAGAAAGCGACGGCCTGGACAGGTTGCAGATCAGCGAGTCGCAATAACTGCGTTTTTTGGCCACAGGTATTCAGGTAATCAGTAATGGCTAATGCGGTACTGCAATCTAATTTAACGGATGTCTGGTGAAACCACCAGGTTATACCCGATGGTGCGTGAGGGCCGCAAACGAGTCCTGCCTGTGGATTCCTTGACGTTGCTCCCCATTTTCATAAAGTCAACATAAATCCTTAAAGTGTGATATCGTGTGTTGGGGATTATAAGTACATTTATTAGCTCGGGTGTAAAAATGCACCTCCACTCTTTGTTCAATTCATATTAAAATTTTAATACAAGGGCGCTTATTAACTGCAGGATATGATTTATATCGTATATAAATCAAACAAAATCGAAATATTCGTTTAATAAAATAGTTTCATCTTTGCGCAGGTTCTTCTTCCTCTTTTTGGCCCCACGGCGCGGCACGTGCCACGTGGTCATATAAATTGTACATTGACATTCATCGCTTTAATAATTGTTTACAAAATGAGATTTGTGTTTAATATTTCGCTAAAAATTAAAATAAATATTTTTCCCTTTCTGACTGAAATATTCTCGTCTCCTCGATACCGCGAACTTCCTTGGGATTTATGTCAATTCGAGCTTCACTGCTTCACCGAAATCGGCTGAGGAATTAAACAGCTCGCAGGAGTCGATAAGTCGGTGTTTGAGATAAAATGTAAGTTCTGCCTCAGTAAGGGTCGAACCGTGACCTTCGTGTCGGATTGATGGAATCGCACGCAGTCTTTGACTTCCTACCTGTGAAAACTGTAACCTGTGTTTTAATGGCGCTCCGTGGTTACTCAATGTTCATTCTTTCTATATCGTGTCTCTTTTGCTTTGAAAATGTCGCTTCGTATCGTCTCCGCAAAGCACAATTTGTAAATTAGGGTAATGTTTTCTCATTTGTATACCACACCCACCTCTTCCCTCTCCTCTCCCCCACACCCACCTCTTCCCTCTCCTCTTCCCCACACCCAACTCTTCCCTCTCGTTTCCCCGACACCCACCTCTTCCCCACACCCAACTCTTCCCTCTCGTTTCCCCGACACCCACCTCTTCCCTCTCGTTTCCCCGACACCCACCTCTTCCCTCTCGTTTCCCCGACACCCACCTCTTCCCTCTCGTTTCCCCGACACCCACCTCTTCCCTCTCGTTTCCCCGACACCCACCTCTTCCCTCTCCTCTCCCCCACACCCACCTCTTCCCTCTCCACTCCCCCACACCCACCTCTTCCCTCTCCACTCCCCCACACCCACCTCTTCCCTCTCCTCTCCCCCACACCCACCTCTTCCCTCTCCTCTCCCCCACACCCACCTCTTCCCTCTCCCCCACACCCACCTCTTCCCTCTCCTCTCCCCCACACCCACCTCTTCCCTCTCCTCTCCCCCATACCCACCTCTTCCCTCTCCTCTCCCCCACACCCACCTCTTCCCTCTCCTCTCCCCCACACCCACCTCTTCCCTCTCCTCTCCCCCACCTCTTCCCTCTCCACTCCCCCACACCCACCTCTTCCCTCTCCTCTCCCCCACACCCACCTCTTCCCTCTCTTCTCCCCCACACCCACCTCTTCCCTCTCTTCTCCCCCACACCCACCTCTTCCCTCTCGTTTCCCCCACACACACCTCTTCCCTCTCCACTCCCCCACACCCACCTCTTCCCTCTCCACTCCCCCACACCCACCTCTTCCCTCTCCACTCCCCCACACCCACCTCTTCCCTCTCCACTCCCCCACACCCACCTCTTCCCTCTCCTCTCCCCCACACCCACCTCTTCCCTCTCCTCTCCCCCACACCCACCTCTTCCCTCTCCCCCACACCCACCTCTTCCCTCTCCTCTCCCCCACACCCACCTCTTCCCTCTCCTCTCCCCCACCTCTTCCCTCTCCACTCCCCCACACCCACCTCTTCCCTCTCCTCTCCCCCATACCCACCTCTTCCCTCTCCTCTCCCCCACACCCACCTCTTCCCTCTCCTCTCCCCCACACCCACCTCTTCCCTCTCCTCTCCCCCACCTCTTCCCTCTCCACTCCCCCACACCCACCTCTTCCCTCTCCTCTCCCCCACACCCACCTCTTCCCTCTCTTCTCCCCCACACCCACCTCTTCCCTCTCTTCTCCCCCACACCCACCTCTTCCCTCTCGTTTCCCCCACACACACCTCTTCCCTCTCGTTTCCCCCACACACACCTCTTCCCTCTCCTCTCCCCCACACCCACCTCTTCCTTCTCGTTTCCCCCACACCCACCTCTTCCCTCTCGTTTCCCCCACACCCACCTCTTCCCTCTCCTCTACCCCACACCCACCTCTTCCCTCTCCTCTCCACCACACCCACCTCTTCCCTCTCCTCTCCCCCACACCCACCTCTTCCCTCTCCTCTCCCCCACACCCACCTCTTCCCTCTCCTCTCCTCCACACCCACCTCTTCCCTCTCCTCTCCTCCACACCCACCTCTTCCCTCTCCTCTCCCCCACACCCACCTCTTCCCTCTCCTCTCCCCCACACCCACCTCTTCCCTCTCCTCTCCTCCACACCCACCTCTTCCCTCTCCTCTCCTCCACACCCACCTCTTCCCTCTCCTCTCCCCCACACCCACCTCTTCCCTCTCCTCTCCCCCACACCCACCTCTTCCCTCTCCTCTCCCCCACACCCACCTCTTCCCTCTCCACTTCCCACACCCACCTCTTCCCTCTCTTCTCCCCCACACCCACCTCTTCCCTCTCCTCTCCCCCACACCCACCTCTTCCCTCTCCTCTCCCCCACACCCACCTCTTCCCTCTCCTCTCCCCCACACCCACCTCTTCCCTCTCCACTCCCCCACACCCACCTCTTCCCTCTCCACTCCCCCACACCCACCTCTTCCCTCTCCTCTCCCCTACACCCACCTCTTTCCTCTCCTCTCCCCCACACCCACCTCTTCCCTCTCCTCTCCCCCACACCCACCTCTTCCCTCTCCTCTCCCCCACACCCACCTCTTCCCTCTCCTCTCCCCCACACCCACCTCTTCCCTCTCCTCTCCCCCACACCCACCTCTTCCCTCTCCTCTCCCCCACACCCACCTCTTCCCTCTCCTCTCCCCCACACCCACCTCTTCCCTCTCCTCTCCCCCACACCCACCTCTTCCCTCTCCTCTCCCCCACACCCACCTCTTCCCTCTCCTCTCCCCCACACCCACCTCTTCCCTCTCCTCTCCCCCACACCCACCTCTTCCCTCTCCTCTCCCCCACACCCACCTCTTCCCTCTCCTCTCCCCCACACCCACCTCTTCCCTCTCCTCTCCCCCACACCCACCTCTTCCCTCTCCTCTCCCCCACACCCACTTCTTCCCTCTCCTCTCCCCCACACCCACCTTTTCCCTCTCCTCTCCCCCACACCCACCTCTTCCCTCTCCCCCACACCCACCTCTTCCCTCTCTTCTCCCCCACACCCACCTCTTCCCTCTCTTCTCCCCCACACCCACCTCTTCCCTCTCGTTTCCCCCACACACACCTCTTCCCTCTCGTTTCCCCCACACACACCTCTTCCCTCTCGTTTCCCCCACACACACCTCTTCCCTATCCTCTCCCACACACCCACCTCTTCCTTCTCGTTTCCCCCACACCCACCTCTTCCCTCTCGTTTCCCCCACACCCACATCTTCCCTCTCCTCTACCCCACACCCACCTCTTCCCTCTCCTCTCCACCACACCCACCTCTTCCCTCTCCTCTCCCCCACACCCACCTCTTCCCTCTCCTCTCCCCCACACCCACCTCTTCCCGCTCCTCTCCTCCACACCCACCTCTTCCCTCTCCTCTCCCCCACACCCACCTCTTCCCTCTCCTCTCCTCCACACCCACCTCTTCCCTCTCCTCTCCTCCACACCCACCTCTTCCCTCTCCTCTCCCCCACACCCACCTCTTCCCTCTCGTTTCCCCCACACACACCTCTTCCCTCGTCTCCCCCACACCCACCTCTTCCCTCTCCCCCCCCCCCACACCCACCTCTTCCCTCTCCTCTCCCCCACACCCACCTCTTCCCTCTCCCCCCCCCCACACCCACCTCTTCCCTCTCCTCTCCCCCACACCCACCTCTTCCCTCTCCTCTCCTCCACACCCACCTCTTCCCTCTCCTCTCCCCCACACCCACCTCTTCCCTCTCCTCTCCTCCACACCCACCTCTTCCCTCTCCTCTCCTCCACACCCACCTCTTCCCTCTCCTCTCCCTCACACCCACCTCGTCCCTCTCCTCTCCCCCACACCCACCTTTTCCCTCGCCTCTCCTTCCCAACCCCACTTCTTCACTCTCCTCTTACCCCCTTGCCACCTCACCTCCACCCTCTTCTCTAACCCCACCCTCTTCTCTAACCCCACCCTCTTCCCTAACCCCACCCTCTTCCCTAACCCCCACTCTCTTCTCTAACCCCCACCCTCTTCTCTAACCCCCACCCTCTTCTCTAACCCCCACCCTCTTCTCTAACCCCCACCCTCTTCTCTAACCCCCACCCTCTTCTCTAACCCCCACCCTCTTCTCTAACCCCCACCCTCTTCTCTAACCCCCACCCTCTTCTCTAACCCCCATCCTCTTCTCTAACCCCCACCCTCTTCTCTAACCCCCACCCTCTTCTCTAACCCCCAGCCTCTTCTCTAACCCCCACCCTTTGTCTACCCCCATCCTCTTCTCTAACCCCACCCCCCACCCTCTTCTCTGACCCCATCCTCTTCTCTGACCCCATCCTCTTCTCTGACCCCACCCTCTTCTCTAACCCCCAGCCTCTTCTCTGACTCCATCCTCTTCTCTGACTCCATCCTCTTCTCTGACCCCATCCTCTTCTCTGACCGCATCCTCTTCTCTGACCGCATCCTCTTCTCTGACCGCATCCTCTTCTCTGACCGCATCCTCTTCTCTGACCCCATCCTCTTCTCTGACCCCATCCTCTTCTCTGACCCCATCCTCTTCTCTGACTCCATCCTCTTCTCTGACTCCATCCTCTTCTCTGACCCCAGCCTCTTCTCTGACCCCATCCTCTCCTCTGACCCCATCCTCTTCTCTGACCCCATCCTCTTCTCTAACTTCAGCCTCTTCTCTGACCCCATCCTCACTCACTTCCCTTTGCTTGTGGAAGAGGGAGGGCAGAAGGCACCGTGCTGAAGAGGGGAGCGGAACAACATGTGGATGTAACAAGGGAACATGAATGAACAGGAGAAAGAAATGTTTGTTCCTTTGTTTTGTCCCTTTTTATACATTTTTTTTTTTCACCTCAGCTTAATCTTGTGTAAATATTAACATTTTCTAACTTATTGACTTTTTTTTCTTTTTTTTTGTCATTCCCCATCCCTTTCCTGCCTCTTGTTTTACCCCTCCCTATTCCACCTTGGTTTGGATGACCAGGTTATAGAAAGCTTCCGTCCTGAGTACCTCTTGGATCATTTCGCAATGGCGGTGCCTCATCAGACTCTGGGTTTTGTGAACCGCTTGATTCTCGCCCCCATGGTGCGTGTTGGAACGCTGCCGATGCGGCTCTTGGCACTAGATTGTGGTGCCGACATCGTGTATTGCGAGGTTTGTTACCGCCACCACCGAAGGTGGGGGGAGGTTATGTTTTCACCCCTGTCTGTCTCGTCTGTCTGTTTGTTTGTCTGTGAACAATATATCTCAAAACGTTATGGACGGGTTTGGACGAAATTTGGTGGCGAGATTTGGTTTGTGACAAGGACGAAATGATTAGATTTTGGGGAAGATTCGAGAATTTTTTTTTAAAAGTTCTTCATTGAGAAAAAAAACCCACCTTTAGAGGCCATTTTTCCCCGCAAAGCGGGGGTTGGCCTTTTTCGGGGACCGTGGTTGTTGTTGTTTTTTTGGTCCCCTTTTTGAAGCAATGTTTTACGGCCGGATGCCCTTCCTGCCGCCAACCCTTTTTGTCGCCTTTTACGACAAACAGGGAATTACCAGTGAACTGGTACTCAATTTGCCGACCTCGGAAGGATGACAGGCTGAGTCAACCCCCCTGGCGTTAATTCAGCGATCGACCGGGATTCGAACCCAGGATCCTCGGATCCTAAGCCGGCACCCTAGCCGCTAGCCCAACACCAGGGTTAGATGGGGCTAAAACGATATATAGCACGATATTTCAAAAAGTTGTGGATGCGTTATGACTAAACTTGGTGGATTAGTTGATCAAGTGAGAAGAACAAGCCGATTCGAGTTTGGTCCAGGTCCGGATCTAGATCCGGCCTATCGGTGGGACACAAAATGTAAACTGTTCAGCCTGGCGGAGGTTTGCGCTCTCCTGGTTGCCGTTCTAGTTTTAAATGCTCCATGATGTGGGGACGATCCATTCCTGTGCTTGCACAACGCCATAACACCTGATCAATTGAAATTGGTGAAGAGCCATTTACCTACCGTAGGTTTTGCAAGAAGCCAACTTGGTACCAAAGTTTTTGATTATAATAAAAGTTTTGGATGTACAGTATACACATCAACATCCTCGGGTGGTGAAGCAGGGCCGTTGAGGAATCCTGAGGCCATGATTGGTGGGGATCCTTATTGCCATGAGGCCCTGTAATGCATTATTGGTTAACCCCTGTGGGGTTGAGGGAGGGCGGTGATGCGGGGAGCGGAGTTTTCCTGTGGCAGGGCATGGTCCGAAAGCCCAAGCCCAAGTCAAAGGAAAGTTACCCTTTTTGCCCTTTTTGGACTATTGGTCATTTTGGCTCTTGCAAACACTCTCGCCTCTCCTGCATGTTTTGTGACTCGACCTCTTCACCATGTGAAAGAATCAGCAATGATGTTTAATATGTTGTTTATGTCTGTAGTAAAATAAACATATCTTCCTGTTCTTTTATTTATTTATTGTACACCGCACCTTTCCTATGCCATCTCCAGGCATTGCAAATCGTCATTGCCGGGCACCAAAGGGGGCTCGGCAGTGACGCACGCTGAAAGAGAGTACTCAGTTTTCACTCTGGTTTCTTTCTTTCTTGTTGTACACCGCTCCTTTCCTATGCCACCTCCAGGCATTGCAAATCGTCATTGCCGGGCACCAAAGGGGGCTCGGCAGTGACGCACGCTGAAAGAGAGTACTCAGTTTTCACTCTGGTTTCTTGTTTGTTTGTTTTCTTGTTTCCTTGGTTGTCCGGACGATATCTCAGCCATCCTTTGAGCTAGGAAGCTGAAATTTCGGCACAATAGTGAGCAAGTCCTTTGTCAAAAACGGTATTTTTTGTTTTTTGATTAATCAATTAATTGAGGAGTTATTTAATTATTAGCGTTTAATTAAGTACTTATTTAATTAATTAAATTTCATTTCTCTTCTGACCATTATTAACTCAGGCACCTTTTGAGTTAGGAAGCTGATATTTGGACATGCCAATGACCAGGTGATTTGGCTGCAAAGGATATTTTTGATTTATTAATTAATCAATTAATCGATTAATTATTTAATTATTCGATTAATGACAAAAAATTTTTTTTTTTT
Source organism: Myxine glutinosa (assembly GCF_964187855.1). Taxonomy (NCBI): domain Eukaryota; kingdom Metazoa; phylum Chordata; class Myxini; order Myxiniformes; family Myxinidae; genus Myxine; species Myxine glutinosa. Next base: position 30,251,464 of record NC_136266.1, on the reverse strand, counting down.
AAAGTTACAGATTCTGATGAAATAGTGGTAGTTTATGTGTTCTCTGACCAAATTGATTAATAATTTAATTTTTTTATGATTATTATTTATTTATTTTCATTATTAATCATTTATTTATTTTCTTTCTCATTTGGCTAATATCTCAGGCACCTTTTGAGCTGGGAAGCTAATATTTGGACATGAGTGACCAAGTGATGTGGCTATCAAGGATATTTTTGATTTATTTGTTTGTTTTCTTGCTTTCTTTCTTGCTTTCTTGTTTGTTTGTCCGGACGATATCTCAGCCATCCTTTGAGCTCGGAAGCTGAAATTTCGGCACAGTAGTGAACAAGACCTTTGTCAAAAACGGTATTTTTGTTTTATGAATAATCAATTAATTAAGGAGTTATTTAATTATTAGCGATTTAACTACTTATTTAATTAATTAAATTTCATTTCTCTTCTGACCATTAACTCAGGCACCTTTTGAGTTAGGAAGCTGATATTTGGACATGCCAATGACCAGGTGATTTGGCTGCAAAGGCTATTTTTGATTTATTAATTAATCAATTCATCAATTAATCGTTTAATTATTTAATTATTCCATTAATGACAAAAACATTTTTTTTTTTCTACTTACAGATTTTGATGAAATGGTGATGGTTTATGTGTTCTATGACCGAATTGATGAAGAAATTAATTTTTTAATGATTATTATTTATTTATTTTCATTATTAATCATTTATTTATTTTCTTTCTCATTTGGCCAATATCTCAGGCACCTTTTGAGCTCGGAAGCTAATATTTGGACATGAGTGACCAAGTGATGTGGCTATCAAGGATATTTTTGATTTATTGATTAATCAACTAATCGATTTTTTATTTATTGATTAATCGATTAATTATTTAATTTTTTATTCATGACTTATTTAATTAAATTTCTAAAAGATACATCTTCGGATGAAGCACGAGTGGTTTAGTTATGCTATTAGCCAATTGATTAAGAAAATATTTTGTGATAATCTTTTATTGATTTTAATTATACAATGAATCAATCAATTAATTGTACACCTCTCCCTCCCAATGCAGTCTCTAAGAGCTGCACTGCGGTATTGCCGGGCGCTGTAGGCGCCCCGGCAATGCCGCGCTGTAGGATATTTAATTATTTGGCATGGGGACGGTGTACTTTAAATGTATCTGTACTTGTTTGTTTTCTTTCTTGTTTTCTTTTTCTTGTTTGTCCGGGCGATATCTCAGCCATCCTTTGAGCTAGGAAGCTGAAATGTCGGCACAATAGTGAGAAAGTGCTTTGTCAAAAACGGTATTTTTTTTTTTTGATTAATCAATAAATTGAGGAGTTATTTAATTATTAGCGATTAATTAAGTACTTATTTAATTAATCAAATTTCCTTTCTCTTCTGACCATTAACTCAGGCACCTTTTGAGTTAGGAAGCTGATATTTGGACATGCCAATGACCAGGTGATTTGGCTGCAAAGGATATTTTTGATTTATTAATTAATCAATTAATCGATTAATTATTTAATTATTTGATTAATGACAAAAAAAATTTTTTTTAAAGTTACAGATTCTGATGGAATAGTGGTAGTTTATGTGTTCTCTGACCAAATTGATTAATAATTTAATTTTTTTATGATTATTATTTATTTATTTTCATTATTAATCATTTATTTATTTTCTTTCTCATTTGGCCAATATCTCAGGCACCTTTTGAGCTGGGAAGCTAATATTTGGACATGAGTGACCAAGTGATGTGGCTATCAAGGATATTTTTGATTTATTGATTAATCATTTCATCTATTAATTATTTATTGATTAATCGATTAATTATTTATTGAGTAATCAATTAATTATTTATTTTTTTATAAATGACTTATTTAATTAAATTTCTAAAACATACATCTTCGGATGAAGCACTAGTGGTTTAGTTATGCGATTAGCCAATTGATTATGAAAATATTTTGTGATAATCTTTTATTGATTTTAATTATACAATTAATCAATCAATTAGTGTACACCTCTCCCTCCCATTGCAGCCTCAATGAGCTGCACTGCGGTATTGCCGGGCGCCCGAGGCGCCCCGGCAATGCCGCGCTGCAGCATATTTAATTATTTGGCATGGGGCGGTGTACTTTGAATGTATGTGTACTTGTTTTTCTTTCTTTTTTATTCTTTTTTTTTTTTTTTTGTCCAGGAACTTGTAGATCTAAAGATGTTGCAGTGCAAGAGGGTTGTGAATGGTCAGTCGCTCAAGTTGTTTGCCTTCTCTCATTTCAATTTACTCACCTATTTTGTTGACGGTAGCCTAACTATTTTACTCTTGCAGATGTTTTGGGCACAGTGGATTTTGTCGCACCTGATGGGAAGGCTGTGTTTCAAACGTGCAGCCTTGAGCACGACCGAATCGTCTTTCAAATGGTACGAGAAGCACACAGCCATCGCTCCTGCATTGGGAGAGGGTGGTTATCTTATTTATTTATACACTGCCCTTGAGAAATTCCAGAATGCTGTGGATATTTTAAAGAACTTAATGTGGTAATCCTCCATGATGAAGGCCTCAACCGGGGCAACAGTTTGCGCATCAGGTACATCTGCTGGCTCTCCTGTCCTGGGGTCGTCTTCAAGGGACTCAAATACACTCTGTCAGTCGCCTGTTTGACTGTTGTTAACTATGAGGGTAGGGTGGAGTGGGGGGGGGGGGGGGGGGTTCGGTGGGGGAGTTGCAATTGGCTCTGGCTCTGTCTCTGTCCATCCATCATGCTATCTCCAAAATGGTTGTGTAAAAACCATAGAATTGTCTGAGGAGGTCAGACACAATACTGTAGCCAAGCATTGACAATCTCAAGGCTACAGGTCCATCTCCAGAGACATTGATGATTTGATTGATTGATGTTGATTGACATTGATGTTCCTGTGTCCACTGTATGCAATGTTATCAGGAAGTCTAAGGCCCATGGCACTCTAGCCAACCTACCTGGACGTGGCTGCAAGAGAAAATGTGGAACTTTTTTTTTCTGTATATTGATCAAAGATTGCATCGAAGGATTGTTCGAATGGTGGAGAAAACACCTCGATCAACTGCCAAACAGGTTCAAGCTGACCTTTAGACACAAGGTACTACAGTTTCAACTTGCACCATTCATCGCCAACTCAATGAAAGGGGGTTTTATGATAGGAGACCCAGGAGGACCCCACTGCTGAGAGAGACATAAGAAAGCCCGACTGGAGTTTGCCAAAACAGACCTGAACAAGCCAAAATCCTTCTGGGAGAATGTCCTGTGGACAGATGAGACCAAATTAGAGCTTTTTGGTAAAGCACATCATCTATATGTTTACAGAAAACAAAATGAAGCCTTCAAAGAAAGGAACACCTTCCCTACAGTCGAATATGGAGGAGGATCAGTGATGTTTTGGGGTTGCTGTGCTGCCTCTGGCACTGGGTACCTTGAATGTGTGCATGGCATCATGAAATCAGGAGATTACCAAGGCATTTTGGAGCACAATGTTCAACGCTGTGTCAGAAAGCTGGATCCCCGTCAAGGGTCATGGGTCTTGGTGCAGGACAATGACCCCAAACACACTTCAAAAAGCACCCAGGAATGTTTCAAGACAAAACACTGGACTGTTCTGAAGTGGCCAGCAATAATGAGTCCAGATCTAAATCCCATTGAACACCTGTGGGGAGATCTGAAAACAGCAGTTGGGAGAAGGCACCTTTCAAATCTGGGAGAACTGGAGCAGTTTGCACAAGAAGAGTGGGCCAAACTGCCAGAAGAGAGGTGGAGGAAGCTTATTTATGACTATAGGAAGTGCTTCGACTGCAGTTATGCACTTCCTGCACTATAGGAAGTGCTTCGACTGCAGTTATTTTGTCCCAAGGCTGTGCTACCAAATATTGTCTATTTGAAAAAAGTGCAAGGGTGCCAATATTTTGGGCCATGACTGTATGCAGCACGATGTCGCAAAAAGATATGGATGAGTTGTGACAAAACTTGGTGGATAAGTCGGGTAGGTGGCAACAAGCCGATTAGATTTTGTTTTATTTCTGGGTCCAGATGCGGACTACCAGTGGGGTACAAAACGTAAACTGGTTAGCCTGGCGGAGGTATGCGCTCTACTGAGTACCATTATAGTAGTATGATGTAGCACATTCAGGATGATTCAAGAAACAATAAACACTTCGATTTACTCAAATTAATCAAAGGGAGGTGCAAAGTGCCCCTCCCTTTATACAGACTTGGCATTTAATATGGAATATATTTTTTTCGTGACTTGGGTTTACTTTCTTAACTCAGTATATCAATCTGGTGAGTTTCTTTTACACTTTGGTGATTTATTTGTTAAACGAACCATGTCACTGATTGTCTGTTGCAGCAAGAAGTCAACAATAGGATTATTTCACAGGTGGTGTGGCTAAAATGTACGGACAGGTGCATTTGATGATTGGCTTCACAGTCGGGTATACAAGGGTTGTTGCGTTCTGTATTAGTGGAAAACAACTGCTGCACATCTACAAAAGTTATTGCCGCTTCCTCTGGAGATGGTCCGTCAACTCGACAATGCTGTTTGTCATGGAGTGGTGGCTTTACGAAATTACGGCATGAAACAGCGTGCTATTGCTCGGCAGTATGGCATCACTCAAGGTTAGGTGTCAAAGATCCTGAAACGAAATGCTCAGAGGGGTGTCCCTACTCCAATACCGAGGCCAGGACGTCCCCGCAGAACCACAAGGAGGGATGATCGCCAGCTGCACCGGTTAGTCCGCAATGGCCGTACCAAGTCAACTAATCGGCTTAGGGCTGAGTGGCAGCAACTGACAAATGTGCCTGTATCCAGAAGGCTAGTCAACCAACGACTGGTTCAAGCAGGCTATCGTGCCAGGCGTCCCCTGAGAAAGCCACGCCTGACCAGACAACACCGCCAGCGCCGATTGCAGTGGGCCAGAGAGCACCGTCAATGGCAGCCAGGACACTGGAATCACGTGATCTTCAGTGACGAGTCTAGATTTCTGGTCTGTCGTCAAGATGGCCGCGTCCGAGTGCGCAGACAAGTGCATGAAGCCTCCAACAAAGATTGTATAGTGCCAAGAGTCCAAGCTGGATGTGGTGGGGTGACCGTTTGAGCTGCTTTTCATGCAGGGGGCAAAACTGACCTGGTTGTTCTGAATGGAAACCTGAACCAGTTCAAGTACAGGGCCATTCTGGAAGAAACATTGCTTCCATTTGCTCGTGCAGCCTTTCGAGGAAACTTTGTCTTCCAAGATGACAATGCACGGCCTCATCGTGCTCGCATGATCCAACACTTTCTTGCTGACCGTGGTGTAGAGCATATGGAGTGGCCTGCCATGTCCCCGGATATGAATCCGATAGAGAACTTGTGGGCAGAATTAACGCGTCAAATCGACCACTTGGACCAGCATGGTGCAAAAAGGTGCAAAAAAGGTGCAAAAACAGATCCTAGCAACTACAGACCAATCAGCCTTCTCCCAATTATCAGCAAAGTCATGGAATCCATCATTGCTTCGGATATGAAATCTTTCCTCTTCTCCAATGGCTTGATCTCTGATCATCAATTTGGTTTCAGACCAGGTCACTCTACTCTGGACATGCTGCTTCTGCTGTCTCAACAATGGATGGAGGTCCTCAATGCCAAACAGGAAATTAGAGCTGTCTCCCTCGACATATCACGTGCCTTCGACACGGTCTGGCACCCCGCTCTGCTCACCAAACTCTCCTCCTTTGGTATCCATGGAAATCTCCACGCATGGCTGGCAGACTTCCTCTCTAGTCGTCGTCAACGTGTGGCCCTGAATGGGTTTCTCTCATCTCCTCTTCCTGTTCAGGCTGGAGTTCCCCAAGGCAGTGTTCTGGGCCCCGTGCTTTTTCTGGTCTTCATCAATGATCTCTCTGACTCTCTCGAAAATCCTCTCTATCTCTTTGTGATGACTCCACTCTCTGCCGCTCCATTCCTCTTCCCTCAGATCGGCAGTCTGCTGCCTCCTCACTCTCTGAAGACCTGGACAAAATCACAGACTGGTCAAACAAGTGGAACATGTCTTTCAATCCTGACAAATCTCACACTCTTACTATGTCTCTCCGAAAAGATCGACTGGACAACCCTCCCATCTACTTTCTCAACAATCCTCTCCAAGAAGTTCTGTCGCTCAAGATTTTGGGTCTCACTATCTGCCATGATCTTTCTTGGGAAAACCACATTTCCAAGCTGGCCTCCAAAGCCAGTCGCCGACCGGGCATCCTCCGTCGTGCGAAGTCCTTCCTCGGCACACCTGAGCTCCTCACCACATACAAGGCTTTCATCCGCAGCTCAATGGAATACTGTTCTCCCCTATGGGCCGGTGCTCCTGCCTCACACCTAGCTCGGCTTCACGCTGTTGAAACCAAAGCTTTCAGAATTATTGGAATCTCCCGCGATGAAGCTATCTCTGAGGGCCTTTCACTCACTCACCGCAGGCAGGTAGGTGGTCTTTCTGTCTTCTTCCGACTCCTCTCCGGCCTTGCACCCCCAGCTCTCTCTGTGCTCTGTCCCCCAAATATTCCTACAGGTCGCACAAGATCTGCCAGCAACCCTCTGATGGTTAAACTGCCGAAATCTCGGCTCTCTGCTCACCTTCACTCTTTCATTCCTCTTTTCTCCCGCCTCTGGAACAAACTCCCTCACTCCCTTCAATCCCACTCCTCCCTCCAGGTCTTTAAAACAGCTGTTCACCACCATCTCTTATCTTCCCCCATCCAAAACCTTGATCTTTTCTACCCCCGCTAATTCACCCCAGATCCACCTTGTTTGAAATTCCAACTTCTTTCCTGGAAGTCCTGGCAGTGTCCATATGTTTTATACCTCTCCCACCACCCCCTTCCCATGCCCCCCCCCCCCCCAAAGCCCTCGCCCTCTCTCAGATCTCTCGATGTCTCCATGTCTCTCGGTCCCTGCTCTCAAATGTTGTGTTTGTGTCCTTCCCCCTCTCTCCCCATCTTGTCTACCGCTCCCGATGTTATATGTTTTATGTGTCGGTTTGTCTTTCTGTGTGATTAATGTTCGCTCTTTCACGAGCCTCGATCTTGTATACAAAAAAAAGAAGAAAAAAAAAAAAGAAAAAGCAGCCGACCTCTGTGCGTGAATTGCAACATGCTATTGTCACTGCATGGCAAGCGATTCCTGTCCAAACCTTGGCAAATCTCGAGAACAGCATGCCTCGACGTGTACGTGCTCTCCTGAATGCTCGTGGGGGTTACACGAAGTACTGAACTGTAATTTTACTGTCCGTAATCCCAGTCGTAATTTAACTTTTGTTTTTGTTAAAAAATATTTTGGCTAATGTGCAAAATAAAGAGATACTTCTGGAAAACGTACAGAAGTTTAACACAGTACTGTCCGTGAATTGAGTTCGATATCAGTTTACATCACTTTCAAGGATCAATTTATTTGTTTCGAAATGTCAAATGTGGTTTTTGTTTCTTTTAAAGGTCACATTAACAAAATCTAGAATAATTTCAACATAATTCCAATGAACTTTTGGTTCTAAGTCATCTTGAAAAGTAAATTCACCCCCACAAAAAATATAATCCATATTAAATGCCAGGTCTGTATAAGGGATCGTTTCTCTGTATGCAGCTTTTACATACAACACAACAACAACAGGCATTTTAAGGCCATTTTCCCTGCAAGAGCGGGGGTTAGCCTTGCGGTCCCCATGACAATGTTCTACATTTTGCCCTATTTTCTGCCCTATTTTGCCCGACTTTTACATGGGGACTGAAAATACGTTTCTCGGCTTCTACTGGACGAAATCGGCTGCAAATTTCAGAAGTAAATACTTTGTACGTTGAGGTAATATGTTCCAAATTTCAGCGACGTCCGTTTATCCATTCTTGAGTTATATTTAGAAAACCCTTGAAATCACGTTTGTGTCTGTCAGTCCGTCCATCCATCCATCTATCCGTCCGCCCAAAATGTGTTAGCGCTCATACCTCAAGGACTATACATTGAAACTAGCTGAAACTTGGAATATACATCAGCCAATAGGTCTAGTTGATGGCTTTCAAAACAAATTCCACCTAAGTGCTATAGTTTTTGCTTTAAAATTAAATATATATGAAAAAATATATGCACACTTTATCGGGGCGCCCTACATCTGGCAAATAAAATACATTTACTTCATGCAGATGTATGAATCAAATTGGTGCCCCTTTATATGAACTTTTCTAGAGCATTACTTGGTTCCTCCTCAGAACACAAGGGTAGTTCAGCATGCAGAGATTTTTTGAATGCCCCTTATTTTGTATTGTTTGGCATTTTCTACAAGCTATGGAATGTCCCTTCTTTTTTTTTGCCACATGGCACATACCCTTATATAAAGGGGCCTTTTCTATGCTCCTGGCATTTTACCCAAGAATGGGATTTAATAGGCATACATTTCCGTTTTTTTCATGAGCACAAGCATCAAGATTTTGTGACAAATTTGATACGACTGACGTTTGGGCAGTGTATTGGTTTGGTGCACATTGTTCATGCACGTTTGCTTATTATTTGATCTGGAACGAACTGTGTATTATACGTGACTACTTTGCAGTGTTCGTTGAGGTGAGATCTTTATTCTAAAAGCTGAGTATAGTACAAAGGTGTCAAGTTATAATTGTGTAGTTGGACTTTAAGCTGTGTGGACAGAACCCGAGAGATCGGGAAATTTCAGCTTGCTTCCGGAAAGTGAACTGTCTCTGGTGAACGAGCAATTTATAGCGGCTTCTGGTTGTAGAACAACCTACTAATTACTTGTAGATTGAGAATGGCGGACTTTTGCCCAATTATATACACAGTCATGACGGAGAAGGCGAGCGTCATTTGCTTTGTTGCGTCGAAGCATGCAAGACCACTATGTGCATCATGAGTGCTGCAACGATTAAATTAACGAGTTTCGACTTTATCTACCTACTACTTAGAGATTGATTGATAAAATAACCTTAAGTTTTTGTGCCACTCAGGAATTCCCCTGTTCTGATTAATTTTTTTTTTCATACTTGTGGATGAGCCAGTACACTGAACGGATCAGGGTGCAAAACATGCCTGCATGGGGTGGACAAGATGGACACAGAAGATGCATTGGCTGGAAAAGATAGATACAGAAGGAAACACCAAGGTTGGAAAACTGGAGAATTGGAATGAGGGATTTGGGTGGGGTTAATGAGGGTAGAAAAGATCGTGGTTTCAAGATCTGAGACAATCTGGATTGTGGTGAACAGCTGTGCAGAAGACATGGTTGGTGGAATGAGGTTGAAGAGGATGTGGAAGTTGATTCCACAGGTGGGTATAAAGCAGGAACAAATGAGTGGAGGTTTGAGCAGTGATCCTGGATTTAGGTAGTTTCACCACAAGGGGGTTGATGGTGAACCATGTGAGCTATGCAGAAACCTGTGGGTGGGGTGAACGAGGGCATGGAAAGAGCAGAAGGTGCAAGACCAGAAAGGAGGCGGGAGAAGACATAGACCAGCGATGTGCCTGCGATGGCAAAGTAATAATCCCAGAGATTCAGCTTGATCGTGGGAGATTCCAATGATCTTGAAGGCCTTGGTTCCCTTGGAATCAAGCTGAGCAAGATGAGGGAGGGGAGCCAGCCCAGAGGGGAGAGCAGTACTCCATTAAGCTGTGGATGAAGGTCTTTTAGGTGGATATGAGTTCAGGTGTGCCAAGGAAGGACTCTGTATGACAGATGAGGCCCATTCATGGCTGGCTTTGGAGGCCAACTTTGAAATGTAATCGTGGCTGATAGTGAGACCCAGGAGTTTGAGTGACTGAACTACCTCGAGAGTTAAGAAAGTAGAAGGGAGGCTTTGCCAAACCGCCGTTGAGAGAGATATAGAGAGTGTGAGATTTGTCAAGGTTGAAAGACATATTCCAAGTGTTTGACCATTTTGTGATTTTAGTTTTCCAAGGTGTGAAGAGAAGGAAGAGGCTGCAGCCTACTTGTCTGAAGGATAAGGGATGTCATGGCAGAGGGTGGAGTCATCAGCCAATAGATAAATAATTTTCCAGGAAGTGATAGAATCATTTCTGAAGATCAGGAAAAGGACTGGGCCCAAAACACTGCCTTGGGGAACTCCAGCCTTGACAAGGAGAGGAGTGGAAGGATTCCGTTCAGTGCCACACTTTGGCTACGAGAGTAGAGGAAGTCAGGAAATCATGTGTGGAGATGGCCTTGGATGTCATAGGCAGAGAGTTTGGAAAGCACGGTGCGATGGCAGACTGTATCAAAAGCATAAGGAAAGTCCAGAGAGATGGCCCTGATCTCACTCATGTCTTGCATTGAGGGCCTCCATCCATTGTTGGGTGAGTAGTAGCAGCATGTCCAAGGTGGTGTGACCTGGTCTGAAACCAATTTGATTATCTGAGGTGAGGTTGTTGGAGAAAAGGAAAATGACCTTTTTGAACGACCATCATACAAAGCTTTTTGTAGACGAGAAGCCTCATCCTCTTAGTGGGTTTTTTGGCTTCTTTTTTTGGACTGGATTTTGTTACTGGATACATTTTCCAATAATGTCGCATGTCTGTGTTGTGTGCAGGGCACAGCCGACCCAGATCGTGCACTGCTCGTAGCACGCCTTCTGTAAGTGTATCCTCTTCTTCTCTGTTAAAATTTCCTTCATGATATTTCAAAGCACAAAACATTTTTGGTATGGATCACAGAATCGATAATTTTACTTTACACTTTCCTGGATTTTTTTTTTTTTTTGTTTACAAAACAAAGTGCACAAGTGAAGGAGCGGTCTGCACAACTTCAATACCACTATTACCTGCTGGATAAAAAAATTATCGATCTCATATGTGAGGATTCAGCAAAGGCATAACGTCATGGTGACAGCTTGGCACAATGACACCGGGCACCATCATGTGTCCACGTGGTGGGGCGAGGGAGGGGGGGGGGCATGACAAAACTGCCCCAAAACTTTTGGGGAGTACAGAAAAACAAAGTTCCACAAGTTTATTTTAGGGTAATTAATCTTTTAAAAAATATACGATTGTAAACACAAATGGAGACTGCAGAAGTCTTTCAAATATCACAAAATTGTTTTATTATTATTTTTTGTCTGATCTTGGTTATTAAAGTTTATTTCTCCTCTAGCGAAAATGATGTTGCTGCCTTTGATGTCAACATGGGGTGCCCGAAGGAATATTCGACCAAGGTTGGTTGTTGTTGAGATTGTTAAAATATATCGATACATTACTAACATAATTGCCTTCGCCGAATTTGAGAATACTTTTGTGCATAAGGCAATTTTTCCAAAAATAAAAATCGCGTTTTTTGGATCGAAAATGAGTTTGATCGTCATGAAATTTTCTGGAGATGTTGGGTATAGTTAGGTGATGGTGAAGAATTTTTTTTTTGCAAAAAACGATCGAAGGCAATTATTACTAACATAATTGCCTTCACCGATTTCGAGACTACTTTTGTACATGAGGCAATTTGTCAAATTGCCTTCGCCGATTTTTAGAATACTTTTGTGCAGAAGGCAACTTTTCTAAAAATTAAAATCGCGTTTTTTGGATCGAAAATGAGTTTGATCGTCATGAAATTTTCTGGAGATTTTGGTTTATAGTTAGGTAATAGTGAAGAAAATTTTTTTTTGCAAAAAACGATCGAAGGCAATTATGAGTAACGTATCGATATGCATCTTTTGCCTTGCTTAGTTGTGGCTCACATTGTGCCACCCCTCGTATTTTTGGAAGGTTTTATCTTTGTTTTTTTGCTGCAGGGAGGTATGGGGGCAGCACTACTCTCAAACCCAGAAAATATCAAGCGGGTATGCAGCCATGTTTTTACTTTTAAACTCCACCAACCGTGGTTCACGGAGCAGCTCAGAATATTTGCCGTTGTTTTTAAAATAATCATGTGATGTACTCGTTTAACACATTCTCTTTCTGAATAAGCCATGGATTATATATAATTAGAAAAGACGACCAAAGCTACAATGACATGAAGATTAACCCTTGATCCAAAATTGGATTCTATTGGCATGTTTTAATGTTCAAATTTTTTTTTTGGACGTTTTAAATTTAAGAGTTTACTTGTGTGACGCCATCTTACCTTTATGGTCTTGAAACGGTGGCACTGACAGGGAGGCAACAGAGGTTGCAGGATTGCGAGAACAGCTGGGTGTAGGAGGATTGCGGGAGTGAAGAGGTTGAATAGAAGGAAGATGGATGAACTGAGGGAGGAGATTGGTGTGGAGATGAGCTTGACGGAGAAATTGGTGAAATGCCGGCTGAGATGGGCTGGACACTTGGTGCAGATGGGGAAAAAAAGAATGGCAAAGAGAACGGATAGTTTGAGGGACCAAGAAAGGAGGAAAAGAGGTAGATTGAGGTTGAGGTGGAAAGACTGGGTGAGGAGGGATATCAAATAGGGTGGGGGTGTTTGGAGAGTGGAGACAGATGGCTGAGGGTGGAGATGTGGAGGCGTATCGTGGTTGAGGCAAGGCGAAGCTTGGTACCATTGGACTCTCCTCCCCCCCCCCCCCCCCCTTTTATAAAGGGAAGAGAAGAAGAAGAGATTTAAGAAAGAATGAATGAAATTGTATTGTACTGCATTTTACCTATTATTGCTTTCTCCATTGATCATTTCCTTGTTTCTTGTCCACATCTGCATTATCCATCCTGTTCCTTCACATCCAAATGCAGCCCTGTGGTTGGCATCAAATGCAAATGTCCCAATGAATAAAAATGCATTGATAACTAAACGAATGCAATCGGATGATGACGGCTATCAGGTATGACAGCATTTTGAGACCTAAGTAACCATTTTCAGTCTTGTGAGTTGTGCACGACAGGTTGTTGCTCCATCCCACCAAGATAATCTTAAAAACAACAAAACTTTTTTGTTACAGATTCTCTCAAAGCTCGTGAATGGTGTTTCTAAGCCAATTACGTGCAAGATTCGCATTCTGCCTTCGGTGGGTGCTCTGTTGCTCACCATGTACTGTCTAATTTTATTTGTGTAGAGGATTGATCACCCACTTTGAACACGTAAAATTGTGATGGCAACCTGACTTTTCACTTGAGGACCCCTGTGTGTCGCCACTTTATTTTTATGCCTCCGCCGATGAAGTCGTCCATGCATCCGTGATTGGTTTTCATTACCACGATAACTTGTGAGGTAGAGATGGGATTTTGACCAAAGTTGGTACGAGTATGTATTATGATGCAAAGATTAACTGATTTCATTTTGGGATGATGGTCAAATGCCAGAGTTTGGGTAAACAATATGTTTCTGCACTAACTTGTGAACCAATGATGGGATTTTGACCAAATCCAGTGTAAGTATATATTATGATGCAAAGACTAACTGATTTTATTTCAGCATCAGAGGTCATGTCAGGTAAAAATGTGATACTTGATAACAGCTGAAGGGATTTAAAATAAACCTGGTACAAGTATGTATAATGAGGTAATCTGGGCGGGGGCATATTGGTCGAGGTAGCGACGTCAGAGTGCCGTTCTATTTTTATGTCCGCCACCAGTTATGTTTTCACCAGTGTCTGTCCGTTTGTTTGTTTGTGAACAAGATATCTCAAAATGTATTGGATGGATTCGGACAAAATTTGGCAGAGAGTTAATGTATGTGATAAGGACGAAATGATTAGATTTTGGTGAAGATCCGGATTCGGATCCGGCTACTCGAATTTTTAAGTGTTTCTTCACCATTTGGAGAAAGGGTCAAAAACGATATATAGTACAATAATTCAAAAGGTTGTGGACGGATTAAGATGAAACTTGGTGGACAGGTTGGGTGTGTGTCAAGGAAGAATTGATTCGATTTTGGTTAAGATCCGGATTGGAGAATTTTAAGTGATTCTTCACTATTGAGTGATCGGGCTAAAACCAATATATAACATGATATCACAAAAACGTGGTGGGGAGGTTGCGCATGTGACAAGGAAGAATGGATTCAATTATGGTGAAGATTTGAATCCGGATCTAGATCCGAGAATTTTAAAAAGCGATTCTTCACCATTGGGAGATGGGGCCAAAAACGATAAGGAACAGGATATCTCAAAAAGTTATGGACGGATTTGGACAAAACTTGGTGGACAGGTGTGTGTGACAAGGAAGAATCGATTCAATTTTGTTGAAGATTCGGATCCGGATCCACCTAGTATAATTTTTTAAAAGTGATTCTTCCCCATTGAGTGATATGGCCAACCAGGTGGATGCTCTCTACTGAGTGCCGTTCTAGATACACTTGTGTTAATATTGAAAAACCACTTATCGGACTCGTGCCAGTGTTGAAAAACCATTTTTCACAATCATGTTAGCATTGAAAAACCACATTCCCCACTCGTGTGAGTGTTGAAAACCACTTTTTACCTCCACCACCAAAGGTGGGTGGCGGTTGTGTTTTCACCCCTGTCTGTCTGTTTGTTTGGGAACCAAATATCTCAAAAAGTTGTGGACAGATTCGGACGAAATTTGGCAGAGATGTTGCTTTTATGTGACAAGGACGAAACGATTAGATTTTGGTGAAGATTCGGATCTGGCTACTATAATGTTTTAATTGATTCTTCACCATTGGGAGATCGGGGCGAAACAGATACATAGCGGGATATATTAAAAAGTTATGGACAGATTTTTTTCGAAATTTGGTGGACCGGTTGGGTGTCCGACAAGGACAAATAAATTCGATGATGGTGATGATCTGAATATGGATTCGGATATGAGAATTTCTTTTTAAAAGTGATTCTTCACCATTGGGAAATACGACCAAAAACGATATATTCAAAGTTATGGATGGATTTTTATGGGGTTAAGTTATGGAGTTATGGATATCTCAAAGTTATGGATGGATATGGACGAAACGTGTTGTACAGGTTGGGAGTCTGACAAGGAAGAATCGATTAAATTTTGGTGAAGATCCGGATCTGGATCCAGATAGTAGAATTTTAAAGTGATTCTTCACTATTGAGTGATATGGCCAACCAGGCGGAGGTATGCTCTCCACTGAGTGCCGTTCTATTTAATGAATGATTTAAGGCTCGTTGTGGAGCTGACACACACACACGCACATACACACACACACACACACACACACACTTTACAAGTTTTTACTTGATACAAGGCAATGAAAGAGCACACTAAGACTTGCAAGAAATATTTTTCTCCACAAAGTTAATATGGAAGATTTATTGGAAGTATAAAACAGAAACACCAGAACCAATCACTTACATAATTAATTGTGATGTTTCATGAGGATTTTGAAAGGTCCCATTTCAATCAACATTTAACATCTAGAAAACACATCAGAAATTCTTCACCTCAATTGATTGAAGAACACCAGAGTTAAGCATTGAAGTTGGAGATAATGCTTACGCAGGTAATGTAAAGAATATCTTGTATTATTATTTTAAAAAAATTCCACTGATAAGGTTGACTCTTATAATTTAACTTAATAAAGTTGACTCGCATGTAATTATTCTCGCACCTTTTGAAAATAATTTGGAGGGGGGGAATTTTAAAAAAATGAAATTACGAGCACATTTTAAAATCTTTTCAAATGAAACTTTGTACACTACTCACAATAAGTTATAAGGATATTGGCAGGTTCTTCGGTGTGGTTGATTTTGTGTGTTAATTATGTTGAAAAAAGTTGTTGGTCCTAATTCTATGGTTATTAATGAGTGTGAAAAAACACAGCATTCTTGATTTCAACACCCTAACCCCTATAAAAAAAAATGAACTCACTCCCACAATATCCCTAACTTATTTTGAGTAGTGTATATGCAATCAACATTGAGGATGCATGAAATGTGTAACGATTTCTTTTGGATTTGAGCCTTCCCCCCCCCCCCCTCCACCCCACTCTCCCCCACCCTCACGTTTCATGTGTGGATTTAGGGTCACAGGGGTCAAAACGTGAAAAAAAACAAAAAACCTCAATTTGATGTCGGGTCATTCCTGATTGAACTTTTTGCCATGTTTCACCTTTACTTTTGGTGGGAAGCGTGTTGAATTGCGTGCCATCGCCTTCACTCTAGTTTAACTTCATAAAGTTGACTCGTATAGTTGAACTGCCCATTTTGTGAGGGACTGCTCGTGGGTCAGACCCTCTGTCCTTCCAACCACTTATCTTGGTCTTTCCTTTAGACTTGACAGACAATCGATCCATTTAACTCGTTCGACTACTTTGTTCCATTTAACTCCAAGTTGCATCACCGTGCACATCACCATGTCTCACTGCAGATTGAATGCACTCCAGTTTGAGTTCAATCCTCTAGACAAGTAATTTTCTGAGTTGTGTTAAAAAAGAAAAATCAACAATATATATATATATATATTTTTTTTACGGTGCAGCCCAGAGTGCAAAGCCGTCCAGAACAGTTTGTCTGTCCGTATGTATGTATGTATGTACGTATGTACGTATGTATGTATGTGTGTCCCTCACAAACATACACCAATCAGAGCTGAGGATCTGTTCACATGGCAAGGGTAATGTGATGTCATTATGGCGTGTATGACTGCTGACTCTACACACCGCCATTTTGATTCCTATGCCGTTCAGGCCGAACATATTGTCGAACCTGTTGTATATCACAATCGCCATGCTCTAACTTTACGGTTTTAATTAATTGTGAAACACAAACGAACCAATTGTTAAAATTACCATTAAATATCGAAAGCATTGGCGTTACGGGTCGTCCAACGATACAGTACGTATAGGCCATAGGCTTCATGCGTCACCTTCATGCCGTTTTGAACAAATTCGCCCAGGTTTCTTCATACAGTAGTATAGTTTTCATTGTAATAATAATGACGTTAATAATAATAATAATAATAATAATAATATAGTAAATATAATCGTAGCACTGCAATCCCTTTGTCGTGACTGCGAATTTACTGGATTGAAGCAGTGTACGGTTGGTTCATTGTTGATTCTAAACATATAGAATAAACCAGTGTCTGTGTCTCAATGCAATCTCTTCACTTTCTGGTGACAGACAGCTTAGAGACCGAGAGTACTTCAAAAATATTTAATACTTACATTATTTGCTAACTGGTATCTCCACCCAGGTCATACTATCCTATTAAATAAGTCGTACTATCCTATCATACTATCCTCCACCGCTGTTAGACTTTCGGTCTTGTTTATATATACAGTCACGTGAAAAAGTAAGTACACCCCATGTAAAGTTTTTACTTTTTCAACATATTTCAACATACAGCTATTTTATCTTCATTTCAACAATATTGACAGATAAAGGTGATATAACATAACAAATATCATGAAACATTTACATTTTGTAGTCCATTGTATAATTTAAATAAACATAAATGCAAATTTCGCATGTGGAAAAAGTAAGTACACCCTTGGCTCTAAAAGGGTGGTTTTGCCCCCTTTGGCAGAAACAACCTCAAGTAGGCGTTTCTTATAACTGTCTACCAGTCTCTGACATCGACTGGGAGAAACTTTTGCCCACTCCTCCATGCAGAATTCTTTCAGCTGTGCGATGTTTGAGGGGTTTCTTACATGCACAGCTCGTTTCAAATCCCCCCACAACATATCGATGGGATTTAGATCCGGGCTTTGACTTGGCCATTCCAGAACCCTCCATTTCTTTATTTTCAGCCATTCCTTGGTGGATTTACTGGTATGTTTAGGGTCATTGTCATGTTGCAAGGTCCACCTTCGGTTGAGCTTCAACTTTCTGACAGATGGCCTCACATTATCCTCAAGCACCCTCTGGTACAATGAAGAATTCATCGTGGATTCTATAATGGTGAGCTGCCCAGGCCCTGATGCAGCAAAGCTGCCCCAAACCATAATATTTCCACCACCATGCTTTACAGTTGGTCTCAGGTTCTTGTGGTCAAATGCTGTCTTTGGTTTGGTCAAATGGTCATGTCAATGTCTTTGGTCAAATGCTTTTCGTTTTTGCCAAACATGTCTTCTGGTCCTGCGGCCAAATAGCTCTACCTTTGACTCATCTGTCCAGAGTACATTGTTCCAGAAGTGCTGGTCTTTGCCTAGGTGTTCATTGGCAAACTTTAGTCTTGCCCTGATGTTCTTTCTGGACAGCAAAGGTTTCCTCCTGGCATACCTCCCATGTAGATCAAATTTGTGCAGCCTCTTTCTAATGGTAGACTCCTGCATTTTGACATCAACAGTGGCAAGAGCTACCTGAAGGTCCCGTGATGACATTCTGGGGTTCTTAGAGACTTCTTTCAGCATCTTGCGGTCTGCTCTCGGGCTGAACCTGCTGGGGCGGCCTGGCCTGAACAAGTTGGCAGTTGTTTGGAATCTTCTCCACTTGTAGATGATCTTCCGGACAGTCGAACGATTGATTTCAAATTGTTTGGAGATCTTTTTAAATCCCTTCCCAGACTCGTAGGCATCTATAACCTTCTTTCTGAAGGCCTCAGAGAGCTCTTTTGATCTAGGCATGGTGACGCCGCACACTTCAACAACAAAGAGCAAACCAAACTAAATGTCTGAGGTTTAAATAAGACAGGTTCCTCCAAGATCCTCACCAACGATGTTCTAATCATTTGCACCTGAGCTGGTGCACCTGATTCTAATTTTAGGTATTTGAAGTGGTGATAAATGTAGGGGTGTACTTACTTTTTCCACATGCGAAATTTGCGTTTATGTTCATTTAAATTATACAATGGACTACAAAATGTAAATGTTTCATGATATTTGTTATATTATATCACCTTTATCTCTCAATATTGTTGAAATGAAGATCAAATAGCTGTATGTTGAAATATGTTGAAAAAGTCAAAACTTTACATGGGGTGTACTTACTTTTTCACGTGACTGTATATATTGTTGCGGATATGGCATTTGGCCTCCATATCCGCTTGTAAATATTCCCCTATTTCCCCAATACTCCCCAACTATCCCCAATCCCCCATTCCCTAGTCCCATTGCCTGTAAATAACACTCTGTAGAACCGACCTTCCCCTTTTTCCCCCATTAAATGTCGTGCCCAGATCCACCGCATCTCACGTAGACAACTTTCGGACATCTTGCTAGTTATTCTTAGTCTATGTCAGTTAAGGACTCGTTTCCATTAATTCTGACTCTTCGTTGCACCAGAATGTGATTGTATGGCACCAGTAGTGAGTTTAGGACCTCCCCATACCTCCTCCCATCTTCCCCACGAAACAACAACAACAACAACAACAACTACAACAACAACAACAACAACAACTACAACAACAACTACAACAACAGAGGGGGCGGCGCGGCGCGGGGAGTGTGCGTTCTCACTCCGGCTTGGTTAGCCGCCATTGCCATGTGCGCCCACGGGGTTACCACGAAGGGGCTGGCTGTCAGCTCCTCGTCAAGGGCGGAGCCGGTAACCCCCCCCGCACCCAATAAGAAGGGCGGACCGATTCCATCTGGGGCGGAGCTAACTAGCCGAGGGCGTGTCACTCCCCGCCGGATATGCGCCGCCACTTACCGGATGTGAGGTCAGATGCGCCCCCAGCTTGAGAAGACAAGTCGCGACCTCCGAGCGCTGAGCGACCTCCCCGCATCATTGGACCGGACCGGGTCGATTTTGCCCCTGAGCCAAGGTGCACCTTGAGCCATCGAAGACCCGCCTTCCTTGCCATCAATCCCCATGTGAGTCAGTTTTGTCCCGTTTATCTGTGGTCTGTCGGGAATAAGATAAGTGTGTCTAAGTGCCTATCTTTCTATGCTGTCCCTCTCATTCCTGTAATCTAACCTTCCGCCATATTATAACCTCCTCCGGAGGTCTTGAGAACCGTATCCCTGGTGTCGTGTCATTTTAATCCCAGCCGTTGTGTCCTTTTCCTTCATTGATCTAGCGTAGCGCGACTCGGCCAAGGTTCGAGTATAATCGGGTAACTTGTGCGGACACGGCGGCCATTCCGCTCGGCCCACCATAACATCAAAGTCGTGTCTGTAACAATTGGTGTCAGGAGTGGGATTCGGACCTGGGACTAAATTCATTTAGCCCAAATTTTGGAACACCAAGTGTACCATTAGGGTAACATTTTGGTGTTGGGAAGTAGAATTCGATCCGGAGCGCGTTTCCCGCGCTCGAAATTATAATGGCGAAATTTGATTTTGTTTTACAAAATATAAAAACCCGAATTTTGAAAGTCGCGCTATGGCAGACCAAGTCGGTTGGGTTCCGGTAGAGGAGAGTGAGGCAGGGTCGGTCCAGGACCAAATTGAGGGACGTGAGGAGAGCGAAGCAGTGAGGGTAGCAGACGCACAAAATAGCGTCGTTGCGCCCGACGTTGCGGGCGCGCAAAATGGCGCCTCGCTGGTCACCGCGCCCGCGACCGTGGCAGCGCCCCTGGTGGATTCGAACCTTTTCCTCCTGCAAATGAGGGCCCTTATGGAACAAATGGGTGAGCGATTGGAGGGCCAAATGGGGTCCAATAGCGAGAAATTGAGGGATGACATGGGGGCCCAGATCGGGGGGTTAGGGAGTAGAATAGAGGGATTAGACAAGAAATTTGAGGGGTTAGACAACGGGATAAAAGAGGTGAAAAATGGGTTAATGGGGGTAGAAAACAGAATGGCCGCTCAAGAGAATCAAATGGAAGGGATGCAAAAGGGGTTAGAGGGGTTAGAAAACAGGATGGAAGGCAAATTGAGGGACATGAGGGACCAAGCGGAAAGGGAAGTTAAACAAATGGGGCAGCAGATAGAGGGGGTCAGAATGGGGGTAGAAACCAAACTGGATGCTCACAGGGAGGAAATGGAGCAGATGAGGGTGGCATCTGGGCAGGAGATGCAAGTGATGGGAGAGGAGATCAGAAGAGGTGTGAGTGAGGAGGTCGGAGGAGTGCGCGAGGAGGTGAGGCACTGTGAGGAGCACATGGAGAAGGAGGTGAGAAAGGGGACTGTAAAGTTACAAGGGGGCATAGAGGACCTGACGCAGGAGGTGGAACAGCTGACGGAGGGACAAAAAGGACTAACGGAGCAGGTTCAAAGGAACACTGCGGTATTAGGGGGGTTAAAAGCGACACAAAACGACATAAAAAACGACTTAATAGCGACAAAGAGGGAATGTCAGATGGTACGTGAGGGACTGACAACGAGGTTGGACGAGGTGACAGAGGTAATGGAGACGAAGGACCGGCAGGTGAGGACGCACATGGAAACGGTCAAGGTAGCCTTAGAGGACGAGCTTGAGGAGACGTACCGGGGAATAAAAGAGGTGAAGCAGAAATTAGAAGAAGTGGAAGAAGGGGTGAGCGAAATTAAGAAGCGACGGAGAGAGGATAAGAAAGAGATAAAGGAGGAGGTAAAATAATTGGTCCAAAGTCTGTGTTTGGATCGTGATGATGTGCTCATTAACCGGATGAGGGATTCGCAGGTGATGGAGGAGAAGCGAAGAGGAAGAGGACCCGGTGTAAGTGGTGACCAACATGGTCGTGCGTATGATGCGCCAGGTGATTTAAGAAGCTTGGGGGTCGAGATGGACCCGGGTGTTCGTGAGAGGCCGTTGGTGAAGTGTGCGACAGGTCTGGTGTGCGAAAAAGGAGGTGTGCAAGAAAGTCCGACTCTGGGGTGTGTGAGGAAAAAGTGTGTGCCAAGGAGTGAGGGTGCTGGCGAGAATGAGTCGGTCGTAGCGTGTGTGCGAGGGAGCACATGGAAGCGCGGTGTGGTAAGTGTTACAGAGGGTGTGACGGGAGAGTGTGCGCGAGAAAGGTGTGTGACGGACAGGTGCATGGGGAAAGAGTGCGCTGTCAAGAATGGAGGTGAGAGTAGTGAGAGTGACAAGGAGCGTGAGTTGGTTGTGCCAGGTGAGCGAGGAAGCACACCTGGAATGGTAGAGCGTGAGTGGGAATGCACGCTGGAATTGGTAGTGAGGCACGTGGTTGGGATTGCGAATGAGAGCACACCTGTGATTGTCACAGAGGAGGTGACAGAGGAGGGGGCGCGAAGAGGTGTGTTGGTGAGGTGTGCGACCAACGAATGTGTGCCAAAGTGTTCGGTGGTCAGGTGTGTGACCAAGGCTGTGAGTGGAATGGGTGTACCTGGGTGTGTAAGGAAAGGTACGAGGAGCATGGAAACGGCTGGATGTGTGAGCAAGGAACGGGCTGCGGGGTGTAAGCATGCAGGTGAAGCATCGACGTTACACGGGTTAGAGGTTAGGTCGACTTTTAGCCGAATCGGGCCCTCGGTGCGTGCTTTGAACGGCCGCGTCCGAGCTCCACTAGGCGGAGCGGGCGGCTGGATAGGAAGGATCGTCATGGCGACCCCTTTTTGTTGAGACGTGCCGGCAGGTCGAGGTCGGGACATTGGATGGCTCCGTGCCGAGATGGTGCGTGGGATCTCGGCCCGGGTAAGCCCCCGTCCCTGCACCGAGTGCCGGACGCGTCCAGCCGCTGGCACAGAACAACCCGCATTCATGGCTTGGCTTTACGAAGCCGGGCTTTGGACAGGAATTGGCGCACCGAGAGGCATTAGTGAGTAGACTGGGTGATGAGGTTAGTGTTTTGGACCCAAAATTAGAGAAAAACAAAATTTGATGATTGGCAAAGGATTGGCAGTAATGATTGGCAGATGATGAGTAGGATTGGCAAATTTTTGATTTGTTGAAATTTGATGTGCAAAATTGGTAGTGAGCGATGGGCCCGGTGGGTAAGGGTGGCATCCCTGCCACCCTTCCCATGGGGGGGCAAATGCGCAATAGCTTATGGGGTGTATGGCAGTGAAAACTAGCCCGGGTGGGTTAGGTTATATTGATAGGGATCTAGCGAAGATGACATGTAACGTTAAGTTTAGTTAGTGACTGATACCTGTAGTGGGGACGCAGGTAGATTAGTATGGATGATAATGACGAGGGAGCGCAATAGTTTAAAGGGACGACTGGGAAGCGCAAGTTTCAGAAGGGAGTAGTTAGCTGAGATGATGCCGTGTGTGTGAGAATTGAACAGGTGTGATTGCACAGGTGTGCAACTGGACAGGTGTGTGGAGCAGTGTATGAGTAGTGAGTGTTGTGGATCAGCGCGAATGCGCTTGGGGAGAGAAGGGTGCAGGTGGCACCAGGTGTGAGAGCACAGGTGTGCAGGTACAGGTGTGTGGAGAGAGTTGGAGTAAGTGGTACGGGGTGGTGTGCATGGTGCGAAGGTGTGGATGGGGGAAGAGTGGACCCCTTTCACGAATACCCGGGGCGGGTAGTGTAAGTGTTAGGTAGAGGGTATAGGTAAATTGTGGTTGGATATTGGCATTTGTGGTGCGGTTGCAGAATGGTGTTGTGGATGGGTGCATTAGTGTTGTGGAAATGGCTGGGCGTGTAGCCTGTTAGTGTGTGTAGTTGGTTGGGCACTCCACCACTGTGAGGATGTCGGCCAGGTGAGGCCGCAGGTGGGCTCTGGGAGCCGGTAGAGTTGTGGATGGGGCCCGAGGATCCGGAGGACGGACCCGGGTAGCCCAGTGCCAGAGAGGGCACCGAGTGGGGGAGCGCCAGAGGGCCTTCCCCAGGTAGTTAGGATAGGGTGAGGAGCAGGTAAGCTCGGAGGCAACTGCAGTGGTGGAGGTGTGCAGGTGGGTAGACCCGCTGGGAGAGGTACACGCCACGGCCCAGAAATTGTGCGAGGGCACTGGGAGATGAATCGGGGGAGTGAGACCCCAAATTGAAAAGCACCACAGTTTGGTCAATGGGCATTGGTTTTTAGAACCCATAGTGTAAGAGGGCCAATGGTTTGGCAGGAGAAAGACCCCGGGTAATGTAAAGTTGTTAAAGTCATTTAGGAAATAGTTAGGATTGATGAACCTGTCGCACCATACGCAGCCACTTACCTGTGGTGATGATGATGACTCCACACCTGTGTTTTCTTTGTTTGTGTTGCAGAAATGAGAATTGCTGTGAGGATTTGTGAGACGCATCACGACGTGGATGAGACATTGGGGTGATTCCATCTCTCCCTCCCTAGGAGGGACTGATGATGAATTGGTGATAGCAAATTATGATGTTGAGTTGGAGATGGCAAATTTTGATGAAAGTTGAAAATGGCAAATTTGATTGGTTAGGAGGGAGAGAAGACGAATTTGGTTTATGGGAGGAACGGGGAAGACAGTAGGGACGTTGTTGATTTGTAAAGTAGATGTTTATGGGTAGTGTTGTGTTTTGTGGATACAGTAAGGGGTAAGGGAGGGGCCATGTAGGTTACCTGGTGGGGGGGGGGGGGCGTACGGTAGGAACGTACCTGTCTCACCTGGTTCCCATGTGCCCCCAGTGTGCATTACCTTACATTGCGTGCACTTTTGCGCCCTTACCACCTTACTCGCTTGTCTGCTTCTTTTGTCTCCCACCTCCGAGGATCTGGCTTTGGGGCAGAGAGAGAGGAGAGAGAGGTGCTGGCTACGCAGTTGTGGGCCTGCACTTTCGCTGCTTGCTGCCTGGATCGATACACCATATGGACCGCAATTTTGGTGGCCACCCACAATGGACCGCAGTTCTTTTGCGGCCAAGCACCACCCGTGGATGGACCTATGGGTCAACGTGGCACCTATGCCATACAGGTGAACCACTTATAGTTGGCACCCTGACGGCCACAATAAGGAAATGGACGCGGTTGGCGCCTTTCTTTATTTTCTAAGGAAGCCAGAACACCAAGTGCACCACACGAAGAGCAAGAGACACCTGCAGGGTTAGGGGTTGTTGTTTTTATTTTAACTAGGACGTGCCCGTACGTGGGTGCCCGTTCCGTGGCCAAAAAAAAAAAAAAAAAAAATTCCCAAATTTAAATCAAGTGTACCTCCCTGTCTTTGCTAGCCATGACATTCGATGCCATTGACCATTGCCACTCCTACGCCACGGTGAGGCGACAGGGTATGATTTGTAGGAGACCTGAAAGTGCAGTGTCAGTATGTATTCCATGTTCGAATTGTATTAGTTTTAAAATAGTAAAAAAAAAAAAAGGTTTGCAAAGCATATCAGCAAATTGAAACAGAATTGAAACAGAGCAGAATTCGTTATTATTATTATATTACTACAAATTATTACAAATTATTACATTACAAATTTTATTCGTTAATGTTAATTCCCTGCCATCACCCTCTGCCATCACCCTCTGCCATCACCCTCTGCCATCACCCTCTGCCATCACC
The DNA here is from genome assembly GCF_964187855.1 of Myxine glutinosa. Lineage (NCBI taxonomy): Eukaryota > Metazoa > Chordata > Myxini > Myxiniformes > Myxinidae > Myxine > Myxine glutinosa. The sequence continues at coordinate 30,226,360 of NC_136266.1, read as the reverse complement.
CTTCCATCACCCTGCCATCACCCTCCCATCACCCTGCCATCACCCTGCCATCACCCTGCCCCATCACCCTGCCCCATCACCCTGCCCCAATGCCCCATCACCCTCCCATCTCCCCCCCATCACCCTCCCATCACCCTCCCATCACCCTGCCATCTCCCTCCCACCACCCTCTGCCACCACCCTCTGCCATCACCCTCTGCCATCACCCTCTGCCATCACCCTCTGCCATCACCCTCTGCAATCACCCTCTGCCATCACCCTCTGCCATCACCGTCCCATCACCCAGCCATCACCCTCCCATCACCCTGCCATCACCCTGCCCCATCACCCTGCCCCATCACCCTCCCATCTCCCCCCCATCACCCTCCCATCACTCTCCCATCACCCTCTGCCATCACCCTCTGCCATCACCCTCCCATCACCCTGCCATCACCCTCCCATCACCCTGCCATCACCCTCCCATCACCCTGCCCCATCACCCTCCCATCTCCCTCCCAAACAAAGAATAATAAAAATTGTCTACATGTACATTGTACACACCTTTATGTCGTTAGCACCACTTCATAAGGCACCACGTACGGGCTTCTTCTTTGTTTCCTCGTCCTGGGCAAGAATGCGGAGGCTGCTGGATCTGCCAACCCTACAGGTCGCCACGTAGAACTGGCAATGGCTGAAGAAGTCTCTTGGGCAGAAGATCCCAACATGGTGTAGCGACTGCCAAAAGAAGTTGTGCATTTATTTTGATGAAATCTTTTCGTAACAATTTTTCTTCAATCAATAAATAAATAATAAGAATTGTCCACATGTACACACCTGTATGTCGTTAGCAGCTCTTCATAAACAACATTGCTGAGGAAACGGCACTTCTCCAGGAGATCCTCACATGGTGTACAACTGGCAAAAGAAGTTGTGCACTTATTTTGATGAAATCTTTTCGTAACAAATTTTCTTCAATCAATAAATAAATAATAAGAATTGTCCACATGTACACACCTGTATGTCGTTAGCAGCTCTTCATAAACAACATTGCTGAGGAAACGGCACTTCTCCAGGAGATCCTCACATGGTGTACAACTGGCAAAAGAAGTTGTGCACTTATTTTGATGAAATCTTTTCGTAACAATTTTTCTTCAATCAATAAATAAATAATAAGAATTGTCCACATGTACACACCTGTATGTCGTTAGCAGCTCTTCATAAACAACATTGCTGAGGAAACGGCACTTCTCCAGGAGATCCTCACATGGTGTACAACTGGCAAAAGAAGTTGTGCACTTATTTTGATGAAATCTTTTCGTAACAATTTTTCTTCAATCAATAAATAAATAAGAAGAATTGTCCACATGTACACACCGTTATCTCGTTAGCACCTCTTCATAAACAACGTTGCTGAGGAAACGGCGCTTCTTCTTTGTTTCCTCGTCCAGGGCAAGAATGCGGAGGCTGCTGGATCTGCCAACCCTACTGGCCGCCACGTAGAACTGACCATGGCTGAAGAAGTCTCGTGTGCAGAAGATCCCAACATGGTGTAGCGACTGTCCTTGGGATTTATTCACAGTCATGGCAAAGCAGGGTCGTACCGGAAACTGCCGACGCCGCAGAGTGAACGGGAACATGTTGTCAGATGGACTCAAGGTTATGCGTGGAATGAGCAATGTGCGTCCAGAATTGACACCCATCACAGATTGTGCAACCAACAGATTTGGAAGGATCTGAAGTATGATGTACCTTGAGCCATTGCAGTGCCCGCTTTGCTGGTCGAAGTTTCGCAGCAGCATGATTACCATACCCACCTTGAGAGAGATTCGATGTGGCGGCATACCAGATGGACAGAGGGTGTTCAGGAACTCAGGCGGATACAAATGATCACCCTCAGATTCCGCTGTATCGACGCTACAGCAAACATGTTCCTCCCCTGGAAATATGGTCGTCATGTAGGCATTTACCTGATCGACTTCGGAATTGGTCGGACATAGTATAACACGCTCGCATAGCCACTTGGGGTTGCTAATGTTGTTATGCAAGTCTTCGTACACCCAAGTGACAATATCCTGAAGTTTTTCACCTGGAAGAATGAGCGGTTCCTTGAGCTCAATAGCAAATTCACCCTCTTCTGGATTGACAGGAATCTTCCCTTCACCCAGATCCAGCAGGAATTTTGCAAAATCAGATTCGTCCTGTTGTTCTCCAGCACCCTGCATGATCCTCATGTTTACTCTGAGACGAAGTATCTGCACTTTTCTCCACAGGTATGAGCTCTTGAAGCACCTTCCAACTATGTCAATACGGCTACCGTGTGGCACAACAGTAAGGATCTGCCTCCAGTCACCACTGAAAACCATTGCGATGCCGCCAAATGGGTCCTCTGAGCCCCGAAGCCACTGGAATGTTCGATCTGCTGCCTCCAATGCGCGACGATCCATCATTGAAACTTCATCCACCACCATTAGATTAGTCATGCGTATGAGTGCTGCAGTGGTGTCATTTTCACTGATGTTGCAAGTGGACTCATCAGTGAGAATGAGAGGACACTTGGTCCTACTATGGAAGGTGGCCCCTTTAGGCAGCAGCGTAGCTGCAATACCACTTGCAGCAGTTGCAAGAGCCACTTTGCCCATTGCTCGCACTTTGTTGAGTATATGAGACAATGTGAATGTTTTCCCAGTCCCACCACTTGCATCAACTGCAAGCATGCAGCCATGTCCGTGTTCCACACTCCGCATCACTGTATCGACAACAACGCGCTGCTCGTCATTAAGAAGGCACTCTGTTTGAGCGATGTGAGCCTCAAGTTCTCCTATATTGTGCACTGTTTCGTGCTCGATGACGCGCGGAATGCGAGACTGGAAATGAACTGGTTCAGGCTCAGGAAGGCCAAAGGTCTTACTGAGCGAAAAGCCGTGGCACTCAACTTTGTTCCTCAGCTCTTGGAGCACTGCACTCACAATGCGTCCATTTGGTTCATTCACACCTGCTGCACGCATGAAGTCCTCGCACAGCACATACTTGTGCCTTTCCCAGAACTGCACGTGGTTGCCTCTGAGAACGAATATGAGCATGTTGGCAAATACTTCGCGGACTGCAGGGCCAAATGCAATATTTGCAGCCTCTTCCATAACAGAATCCACCTCCTGGTCATTGTCAACGATGCCATATGCAATGCAGGCTGCCAGATAGGTCTCCATGACCCTACCACCAACACGACGGAGATCCTGAAAGCATGTGGGGCCAGGCACGCGGTACAGTAGCATGCGGAGATAGTACAACTCGGCAGTATGTGAGTTGACGGGAATAATGGGGAGCCGCCCAACCGTATCAGCCTTACGGTTATCCTGGAAACTCAGCCTTCTCTTCCGCAATTGAAACCTTTTCCTCAAGTAGGTGAAGTGTTGGAATACATCTGGATATAGAACATGACGCATGTGTGGATGGAGATTCATGGCTTCGAAAAAGGCGGTGAGGGTTGTTGCAGGGGGTCCTGACTCTGCCAAGTTCTGTACGGCACCTTCGTCATTGAACGTGATCACCTGCTCATCCTGTAGATGGAGTGCCAGCATCTCGACTGGTGGGTACTTGCGTTGAATGGGGAAATCGTATATGCGCCAGTATCCCTCAGATGCGGTGATGTAACGCCCTAGTTCGTAGCGTGCCACTTCATCATGTCGTAATGCCTCTCGCATCCTCTCATGAGGCTCAAGTCTGACCAGGCACTGGTCCGGGCCCTTTTCAAGGTATTTGTACAGGTACTTGACACAGGTGACAGCACAGACGATCTCAAGGTTGATGTGAGCATCGTACCTGAGGACAATATATGGATTGTAAGGCACAACCCATGCATTGTTAACTAATACGTTAGCACCGCCTCGTATTGTCTTCATGATGGGATCACCAGGTGCAGCTTCTGCCCGTCTTCTGTACAGGGGATAGGAGTCATCAGAGAAGCTTGTCGTTTGTCGTAGGGCTTTGGGATAGTCCTTTGTGCACTTCCGGTCTGCCATGCAAGGGCTCAAGATGTTCCATTCCCCACATGGGCCGTGAATCATGTGTGATGTCACAATACGGTGTAGTTCCGGATTTGTGAGTCTGTCAGGAATCTCAGCAGAGACCACGCGATCGACATCTGCTGGTGTTCTGGGCTTGTCGCGAGGTACCACGGTCAGGAGCATGTGTATATGGGGAAGGTGACGCTTTTGCGTTTCCTTCACCATCACGTAAGCGTCCACATGCCCCAAGATGTCATGCTTGAGGATGTCTGCGAGGAGTGCTTCCACCTTCATATGAAACACCCGGGCGATGATATCAGGTCTTGCATTGGGTGGCTGACCCTCAAAAACCGATTCTTTAATTTCTGGCCACTTTGGGTTGCAGGTGAATGTTAGGAAAAAGTCTGGCTTTCCCTTGACTCGGACTAAAGCCATTGCATCCTGAAACTCTTTGGCATACCAACGTGGCGACCCATAAATTGACGGTGGCAGAATGGTGAGGCGTCCAGGTAGCACCTCAGCATCACTGTTCAACGCATCAACGATGATCTTATACTTTTCTGCCTTAATTGACTTCTGGTTGCAGCGAATCCAAGTGAGACGGTGTGACTCAATTTTTGCCATCATGTCGCATACGTACTGCTGTGTCAACCTTCCACCACGAAGCAGTAGATTGAAGTGATGAGTAGGATCACGTACTTGTAGATGGTAGCGGTAGAAAGTTGTTGGCGTTGTCCCTGCCAACTCAGTGTGGTACCCCTGAGAGCCGCAGGGTAGCAGAAGTATGTATGATAGTGGGTCATACGCTGGATGCATGGCGTCTATTGTCTGTAAACCTCCTCCTCTGAGGTGAACAGCGACTGCCAGCCTTCCAAACTGCTCAGTTGTCATTGCCCCTGGAGCAATGACAGCCACATCGCTGTCTGGGGAGGGAAGGTTGACGGTACCATGATGAAGGTCTCGGCGCCGCGTGCGACCTGTTAACACAATATTCAGTTCATTGGCGCTATCATTATGAACCACATACTCAATGGCTGATTTGAATTGCTGGACGTATGGGTTGCACTCATGAATGGCCTGTTGTGCTCTTAGCAAAAACTGCTCATTCAGGCCACTGTTCGAGGTGTGGGCACGACGATAATCCAGCTCATGGGCTGGATCGTGAAAGTAGATCTGAGCAAAGCGTGGGGTACAACCCAGATCGGCAAGAGGAGCACCAATGTAATGGTAAACCTTACCTTGTATGCGCACTCCAGGATTGAAGCCAGGCATACGTATCTCTCGGACACCGATACTTGCCATTGCCAGCGCGTTGTTGTACTGTTTCGCGTGCTTCACAAAGGCCTGGTTAAGGAAAAGGTTTTTAATAGCATCTGGAGGATGTGATGGAATTGAACCGGGTTTTGGATTCGTAGGATCATGCATAAGATCGACCTTGCCGTGGTTGCAGCAAAATCCTCTTCTCTCCTCATTCCACACCAAAGCAGCACAATGCGAGCATTTAGTGCATTGAAATATTGAGGTCCTGCTCAGCGCGTGCCTGTACTCACCATGAAGTACCTCTCGGAAGAAATCGGTATCATCGTATCGAGCAAGGTTGCGATTGTCATGGCGAGCCTGCTCTAGTCTCACACGGTGTACATCCTGATGGCGCAGGGCATCCCTTACTTGCCGGTCTTCTCGCTGGTGAGGGATTTCTTCTGCACGACGCCTTGTCTCGCGTCCAGTGTTGTCTGCCAAGCGAGCAGTCCGTACCTCATCCGTTTCTTCTGCACGACGACTTGTTATGCGTCGAGTGTTGTCTGCCACGCGAGCAGTCCGTTCTTCATCCGTTTCTGCTGCACGACGACTTGTTATGCGTCGAGTGTTGTCTGCCACGCGAGCAGTCCGTTCTTCATCCGTTTCTTCTGCACGACGACTTGTTATGCGTCGAGTGTTGTCTGCCACGCGAGCAGTCCGTTCTTCATCCGTTTCTTCTGCACGACGACTTGTTATGCGTCGAGTGTCGTCTGCCACGCGAGCAGTCCGTTCTTCATCCGTTTCTTCAGCACGACGACTTGCTATGCGTCGAGTGTTGTCTGCCACGCGAGCAGTCCGTTCTTCATCCGTTTCTTCTGCACGACGACTTGTCACGCGCGTAACGTCGCGTGTCAGGCGAGCAGCACGTTCTTCGTCAGATTCCATTGCGCGTGCACGCCGTGCAGCTTCGTTCCTTCGTTCTCGTAAACGACGACTCGATTGGGGCATTGTATAATAGATAATAGAACAGATAATAGAATAGAATAGATAGATAGAATAGATAGATATAACAATAAGACAGTGGGAAGATACAATCGAGACAGTAAGTCGGCACTTTCGTAAGGCCGGAAGTGAAGGCCTCACTGTCCGGAAGTTCGCATGTCGCAGTTACGATTATTCGCCATTTAGTGTTAATAATGCCCAATTATTCAATTAGCGCCAACGTATTTTGGCTGTTTGCAATTTAAGCGCAAGGAATCAATCAATTCAATGAAAAAAATGAAAAGGAAAAACACGCAACAACGTGTTCCGTGATTGGCTGCGGGAAGTGAGGTCTTTGGCTGATGGGTGATTGGCTGCCGGAGGACATGAAATGGTTTGGTGCATGAAATGTTTTGGTCCATTCGCAACGCCAAAGCGAACGGCGAACGCTTTACATGAAATGGTTTGGTTCATGAAATGTTTTGGTCCATTCGCAACGCCAAAGCGAACGGCGAATGGCTTGCGAGTACAGTGACAACCCCCCCCCCCCCCTCTATTTACATGAAATGGTTTTTATTAGTTTTAAAACATAGTTTAACGCCAACATAGCGGCAACATAGTTTGCAAACGTGAAATAAATGAATACGCTCTCAAATGTGCCATCCGAGGCAGAGTGTGTTCGCCACGTTCGGCACACGCGATAGCTCGCTGCTCTCTGATTGGTTGAATCGTTTTTTGGACATAGCTCGGTAAGTAATTGTCCGATTAATATGAAACCTTGAAAAGGCACATCCTCGGGTCCCCAGCAATATACCTGGCAAGTTTAAAGTATATCGGACCCGTGGTTGTCGAGAAACAGCGGTCACAGACAAACGTACAAACAAACAAACACACAGAGATTACTGGAATTATAGATAGATGAACAATGGTGACTGCACCGATTGGTGCTTGGGGTGGTGCTTTTGGTGCTTGGATGGGGTGCTCTGCACATTATTAAAGGCCGTAAGGCCACAGAGCACTCGTGGGTTGGTGTATCGATGCTGGCATGCGTGCTCTCTCTATGCATAACATCTGCATGTGTTCCTCCAAAAACAGGTCCTGGATCGTAGTGTAAATATCAGCGTAGTCTTGTAAATAATGCTCCCTACCGGCTGTATGTTTAGTTTGCGAATTCTTTCCGGATTCGGTTATCCTGTGGGTGTGTTTCTGTGAGAAGGGTGCAACGTCGCAGGGGGACATATTTACTCATTTGTGAATATCTGTAAAACTGTCGCACTCAGGGTAGAGTTAATAGTAGAGGGAACTACATCTGAGTGCCACACTAAAATAGGTAAAAATTTATCGGGTCGGGACGCCCCGAGGGTAGAGAAGGGTGCAATGTTGCGGATATGGCATTTGGCCTCCATATCCGCTTGTAAATATTCCCCTATTTCCCCAATACTCCCCAACTATCCCCAATCCCCCATTCCCTAGTCCCATTGCCTGTAAATAACACTCTGTAGAACCGACCTTCCCCTTTTTCCCCCATTAAATGTCGTGCCCAGGTCCACCGCATCTCACGTAGACAACTTTCGGACATCTTGCTAGTTATTCTTAGTCTATGTCAGTTAAGGACTCGTTTCCATTAATTCTGACTCTTCGTTGCACCAGAATGTGATTGTATGGCACCAGTAGTGAGTTTAGGACCTCCCCATACCTCCTCCTCCCATCTTCCCCACGAAACAACAACAACAACAACAACTACAACAACAACAACAACAACAACAACAACAACTACAACAACAGAGGGGGCGGCGCGGCGCGGGGAGTGTGCGTCCTCACTCCGGCTTGGTTAGCCGCCATTGCCATGTGCGCCCACGGGGTTACCACGAAGGGGCTGGCTGTCAGCTCCTCGTCAAGGGCGGAGCCGGTAACCCCCCCGCACCCAATAAGAAGGGCGGACCGATTCCATCTGGGGCGGAGCTAACTAGCCGAGGGCGTGTCACTCCCCGCCGGATATGCGCCGCCACTTACCGGATGTGAGGTCAGATGCGCCCCCAGCTTGAGAAGACAAGTCGCGACCTCCGAGCGCTGAGCGACCTCCCCGCATCAATGGACCGGACCGGGTCGATTTTGCCCCTGAGCCAAGGTGCACCTTGAGCCATCGAAGACCCGCCTTCCTTGCCATCAATCCCCGTGTGAGTCAGTTTTGTCCCGTTTATCTGTGGTCTGTCGGGAATAAGATAAGTGTGTCTAAGTGCCTATCTTTCTATGCTGTCCCTCTCATTCCTGTAATCTAACCTTCCGCCATATTATAACCTCCTCCGGAGGTCTTGAGAACCGTATCCCTGGTGTCGTGTCATTTTAATCCCAGCCGTTGTGTCCTTTTCCTTCATTGATCTAGCGTAGCGCGACTCGGCCAAGGTTCGAGTATAATCGGGTAACTTGTGCGGACACGGCGGCCATTCCGCTCGGCCCACCATAACATCAAAGTCGTGTCTGTAACAATATATATACGTATATATATATATATATATATATATTTTTTTTTTTTGCATTTTTGCATTTTTAGGTGGATTTGGGATTCCCGTGGTTTTCTTCAATTGTTTCTTTTTCTTTTTTCTTGATGTCCAGTTGGAGGAAACCGTTCAACTGTGCAAGATGATGGAACAGACTGGTATTTCTGCCATCGCTGTTCATGGCAGGTGAGATTATTAATTGCATACCTTTTATTATGTTGCTTTTATCACCAAAGGAGGTTATACATTCCCCCCCTGTTTGTTACTTCGCAAAAAAAATAATTTGTTTTTTCAATTATGTTGATCACTCGTGTCCGTGTGTGTGTGTCCGTGTGTGTGTGTCCGTGTGTGTGTGTGTCCGTGTGTGTGTGTGTCCGTGTGTGTGTGTGTCCGTGTGTGTGTGTGTCCGTGTGTGTGTGTGTCCGTGTGTGTGTGTGTCCGTGTGTGTGTGTGTCCGTGTGTGTGTGTCCATGTGTGTGTGTGTGTACGTGTCCGTCTGTACGTGTCCATCCCCGTGTCCGCTCACTTATACTTGCCTACAGGTCACAATTTTAAACCCATCTTCACGAAACTTTACCCAATGGTAGAGTTCGTGGTCTGACAAAATGCTATATATTTTTAAGGTCAACATAGGCCAAAGGTCAACCACTTTTTTCAAATTTCTAAAATCCTCAATTTTCATCCGATTGACTTGAAATTTGAATAGGATTACATATCGGCTTACTGAATTCAACCACCAACTATTTTTGAGATCAGCTTGGGCCAAAAGGTCAACCACTTTTTTTAAATTTCTAAAATCCTCAATTTTCATCCGATTGACTTGAAATTTGAAGAGGATTTACATATCGGCTAACTGAATTCAACCACCAACTATTTTTGAGATTAGCTTCGGCCAAAAGGTCAACATAGGCCAAAGGTCAACCACTTTTTTCAAATTTCTAAAATCCTCAATTTTCATCCGATTCACTTGAAATTTGAATGGGATTTACATATCAGCAAACTGAATTCAACCAACAACTATTTTTGAGATCAGCATGGGCCAAAAGGTCAACATGGGCCCAAGGTCAACCGTTTTTTTCTAATTTCTAAAAGCTTCAATTTTCATCCGATTGACTTGAAATTTGAATAGGATTTTCATATCAGCCAACTGAATTCAACCACCAACTATTTTTAAGGTTAAAAGGATGCTCTACTGAGTGCCATTCCACTTTGTTCTGTTTTGCCAAGTGTTGCTCTGTGGGTGATTTTTCATTTGTCTGTCTGTCTGAGCAAAGTTCACCAACAGGGGATGTTTGATGAGCAAAGCCTGGTGTTGGCTTAGCGGTTAGGGTGCTGGCTTGGGATCCTCGGATCCTGGGTTCGAATCCCGGCCGATCGCTGAATTAACGCCAGGGGGGTTGACTCAGCCTGTCATCCTTCTGAGGTCGGCAAATTGAGTACCAGCTTGCTGGGATGAATGATCACGGTGTGTACCCCGATTTAGAATAGGTACACTGTATCCCTGCACATCGTAAGCGTGACCAAGGGTTGGCATCAGGAAGGGCATCCGACCAAAAAAACATTGCCTCAAACAGGGAACCATGATTGTCATGGGACCCGCAAGGCTAACCCCCGCGATCGCGGGGAAAATGGCCTTAAAACGATCATTCATTCATTCTGTGAGCAGGATATCACAAAAAGTTATGGACAGATTCAGACAATGTGGTGGACAGGTTGGGTGTGTGACAAAGACGAACTAGAATTTTAGTGATTCTTCACTCGTGAGAGATTCTGTCGTATTTTTCCAAACGTTTTTTTTTTTTCTTTTCTTTTTTTCACGTTTACTTTGCTGAACAGGTGTCTGAAGCGATTATATAGCACGATATTTCAAAACGTTGTGGACGGATTATGACAAGTCGGTGGCTGAGTTGTGTTGGTGATAAGAACAAGCTGATTAGATTTTGGTTTGGGTCTAGATCCAGTTCCAGCCTATTGGTGTAATACAAAACGTAAACTGTTCAGTCTGCCGAGTTCTTTTCTGTTTTGTTTGTTCGATGTGGTCATTCTGGTATGAGATTGTAATTGCATTCATCATGGCAACAGGACAAGAAGGTTCTTGATGATTGATTGTAGCTAGATCATCGATGTATTAATTTTTTCATGGCAATTCAACTCGTTTATTGCAAAAAGTGTATGTTGAGCAGAAATACAAATTAAGAAATTTGCTCCTACTTGTCACTGAGGAAGATGAGTATTTTGTTGTGATCAGTATAACTTTTGTGTAAATTTGGAGGTGGGATGAAAATGAATGGAGGGGGTGAGGGATGGTTGGGAGTTTGGATTTAAAAAGTCACCAAATTGCACATTTGCCTCAGTTGCGTGTTATCTCCTCAAAAAAAATTGACGGAATGGCACAAAACATGAACAAACAAGAAAGAGCAATCAGAGATCGCAAACCCTCGCCAGGATGTATTTTCAGTGGTTTTTGAGGATTTTGTGTTAAAACAAATATGGTGGCCGAACCACGTGACCGATGACGTCATCATTCTTTTTTTCTAAACTAATTTATTCCTAGATTATGCTCAATAAATTTCATCTTGATCAGATGAAGTTTTGTACTTGTCAAATTATGACGTCATAATGGAGGTACCTATGACATCATCATTAGCCCATTTTATTCCCCATGGAGAGTTCTTTACAATGAGCCATGTCTCAATTTTTCCATGCAGCACTTTCGGATATATAGAGGTGCAAAGTTTTTCGGTTTTTACAAGATGGCGGCTGAACCACGTGACCTATGACGTCATAATTATCATTATAAAAGTCTACAGGTGGAGTTGCACCTATGGTGAACATTTCCTGTCAATCGGACCAACGGTTGCAGAGAAAATCGTATTCATTCTGTGTGGACAAACAAACAGACTCAAATGCAACATCCTCTCCTCTGGCGAGGGTAACTAGGTTGTACAGAAAACTCGGCCATGTTTAAAAGGATTTTTTTTTTTGCTGCTGTATATTGTTGCTGTTGTTGTTGTTGCTGCTGCATATTAAAGGCTAAGCCCCGCTCTAGCAGGAAAATGGCCTTATAATGCCTGTTGTTGTATATTGTTGCTGTTCCGCAGAACAAAGGGAGAGAGGCCACAGCACCCAGTCCACTTTGACTCGGTTCGTGCCATAAGCAAGGCCATTTCCATCCCAGTCATCGCAAAGTAAGCCCCCTACAGGCACATCATAGAATTATAAATCACATCAAACTTTCTTCAAGCCAGGATGCAGCGACATTGCTTGAAACCTTACGAAGTACAGGGAGTCCTCTATAAGTAGTCTTTGTGTCCGATTTTTCAGTACATCGTGGTTGATTAATTAACGCTCTTTTCTGACATAAGTAGGTTTGTTTCAGTATAAAAATGTAAAAACAGAAGCTGTCTCAGTCCTGTGCAGTATTGTTACACCATCATATTTGTTGAGCATGCATGAGCAGCTTCACTTTATTCACTTTCGCTTTATTTATTTACTTCTTCATGCAAGTGACAAACGATCGTCAAGCGAGGCAAGTGCCTCTGTGAGCAACAGGAAGACGCAGTGCAGTTACCTTGCGGACTAATTTGGAGGTGTTGAAGCGGTTCAATGCTGGTGATGTGCAGTGCATATCGTTGCTGCTGTTAGGACACCCGTGATGACTGAGGCCAATCAGGGCAAACAATGACGAGGTGAGAGCTGCGATGCAGGGCAACACACCACTGGGTGCTTTCATGGAATGTACGCACTCGTCTTTTGGTGGTGCAGAAGATGGAATGTGGAGCAAAGACCAAAACCAAGGTCATGTGCCAATAAATTTACTTGCGATCCAGGTTAACGCCCGCACTTTAACGACCTGAAGGGTGAACGAGGTGAGTGAAGTCAAAGTGAAACGTTTAACGCGAGCAGAGGCTTGTTTGAATGGTTTCAGTGGCGCAATGACCTCCATAACATCAAGATGACAGGCGAAGCAGTTTTTGATACCTTATTTTACTTTATTAACTTAAAAAATATCTTGCAGAACTTATCTAAGAGGGAACCAAAATTTCACAGGAATGCAACACCCCCCTTATAACACATGTAGTCATATGGAAAAATACTGGTCTGATATATGCTGTTTTTATAGAAATAGTATTTCCCAGAAATGCATGGAGGAATCCCTTTACGTGGCAGGCCAGTAATTGCTTGGATGTTGTCATTTTGTTGCTTGGATGATGCTGTCATACTTGGATGCTATCATACCCAGACTCTGTGGCATGATGGTTTGAATGTCCGCTTTTAGTCTGAGAGGTGAGCAGTAGTTCGAATGCTGGCCCCAGGCCTAGTCATACCAAATATGTTAAAAATGGTACGTCTACTTCCTTGCTTCATGGTAAGCATTTAAAAAGGATAGAGCACAGACAAACAGCCATTGCTCAGGCTTGATGGGCTTAATTATGTATTGGAGGTTTTTTGATTATTGAAGAGCTGGTTTGAAGCCAACAGTTGTAAAGTCTCCGATTTGTCATCGATTCATGGTCTTACCGGTTTGTCATCTTTTTGGGAGAGCGTTTGTCATTTTAAAACCACTCTTTGTCACTGTTTCTTCCTTTGGCCCATAATCGCCTTCATTCAGTGGAGGATCTCATGACCACATCAGGAGTTTTGAACATCTGAAAAGTTTTCGGGAAGCCTGCGGAGCTGCCTCTGTGATGGTAGCTCGTCAGGCGATGCGAAATGCTTCCATCTTCCGTAAAGAAGGCCCCCTGCCTTTGGATCATGTAATTAGGAAGTATTTGCACTATGTGAGTACTTATGGGCAGGGTGGAGCATTCATCTGACAAACAATCCTTTTGGAATTGCAAATATTTTATGACATTGCCTGAGACTTGAATTCCTATTGAAACCACAGTGGAACATTGTAATATTTTCTGAATATTGGAAAGAGTTTTGCAATGTGGTGATCGGTGTGTTCAGCTCGTTATTGTCACCTTGTTCAGTTATTGTACAAGTTTTCTCTCCATGTGGGCACAGGCTGTAAAGTTCCAGAATGTACCTGCAAACACCAAGTACTGCATTTGTCAAATGTTGTATGACCAGTTAGAGACGACACGAGGAAAGGCCCTGTATGCTGCACATTCTAATCAGGAGCTTTGGTGAGTGTCTCTGGTGCACTATATTGTCATGGTGATGCCATGATAGTACAGAGGTTAAAAGAGTGATTTTTATGTATTTATTTATGCCGATGGTGTTGAACTGTTTAGAATTTAGATGGTGTCTGTGATGGAAAGAGGAGGGGATTACTGTATTTTTGGCGTATAAGTGTGTTTCCAACCTCCTATCCCCGCCTCCTCCCCCCTCCCCCACCCCCATCCTCACTACGTCATCTCAAAATGCCTACCGTAAAGTAATGACACAAAGTACATACAAGTGTTGAAACGAAGGCTAAGATCAAAAGTAAGAAGGCCGTGTTGGGCTTCATCCCTGGGGGAATGACCAGGTTGTTGCAGCCACTGGACATTCCTGTTATTGGTTGTGTTGTGGAAAACCATTCAGGTCCGCACAACTTTTAGTCCAACGGTTTGGTTTAATTGCATTTAGATCATCACATCATTCCTGTAAGTAGAAATACACAATAAGCATACGATGCGACATCTCATAAAGCCATTCATATCAGTCAATGCAAGCAAGCTAGATATTCTATAAAGGCGTACCATTAACGAGGCTACCGATGTAACATGTCACAAGGGAGAAGTCTCGGAGCACTGACACAGCAACGGGTCTTATAGTCACGCCCCTAGTGGGGACAACAATGACAGCGAGCAGCGAGCATCCCCACCCGGGTTCAGTACGGATACGATTTCACTACATTCACCCCCCGTCAGAATTATACGGCCGCGTGGCTAAAAGCGAGTGAGCGTCAGCATGGGCGCGGAGTATTAGTCGGCCCAACCGTAGCGGGCCGGGCGGCGAATTTCTCTGCCAGCACGCGTTCGAAATTCCCCGGGTACGGCGTCTCGTAACCCTGTATCCCCGGTGTCAGAGGCGTCAACAAGGTCGGGTGATGAAGGGGGTAACGCCAAGTCGTCGGACCCGGGCAGTCTCGACGGGGGGAGGGTCGGTGGACTGTCGGCGATGGGAGCGTCGGGAGAGGTCATAGTCTCATAGACGGGTTCGACTGGTTCGTCCGATTCCCTACTAAGGTCGTCGACCCCGCAAGGGGCAAGATGACGAACGGAGACAGTAGTCTCACGACCATCAGACGTCATCACACGAGCATGCTCAGGATTAGCCTGGAGAATCTGCACTTTGTCCACAAGGGGGTCGTACTTGCTCGCGCGAACTGCCCGTTTAAGGTAGGCCGGCCCGGGCCCAGCGAGCCAACTGGGCAAAGACCGTATACACCCCGAGCTCCTGGGGTGGTGGAAAAGACGCTCGTGGGGAGTTTGGTTAGTTGCCGTACTCAGGAGTGCCCGGATTGAGTTCAACGCCGCAGGTAGCGACCAAGCCCATTTATTGAGGCCCTGGCCGTGGGTCCGGAGATGGAGCATGACGGCCCTCCAGATAATCCCGTTGAAGCGTTCGATCTGCCCATTAGCCTGGGGTCTATACGGCGTGGTGTAACTAGACGCAACGTTGTTTTGGAGCAGATAGCCGCGCACCTCCTGAGACAAGAAGACTGCACCCCGGTCGGTATGGACATAGGCCGGGTAACCGAACATTGAGAACAAGTTCTGTAAGCAACGCATCACCGTGGCAGCAGTCATGTCCGCGCACATATAAGCAAAGGGGAATCGTGAGTACTCATCAACGATAGTGAGCAGATAGCGAGAGCCGCTCGACACCGGCAAAGGGCCCTTGAAATCCATCGCCAAGCGTTCCCACGGGCGTGTAGCCTTCACCAGAGTCCCCATAGGGGGGTTATAGAAACGCGGTTTGATTTCCGCGCAGATAGCGCAGTCGCGACAGATACGGCGGATATCGTCAATCGAGTAAGGGAGATTCCCA
Source organism: Myxine glutinosa (assembly GCF_964187855.1). Lineage (NCBI taxonomy): Eukaryota > Metazoa > Chordata > Myxini > Myxiniformes > Myxinidae > Myxine > Myxine glutinosa. Next base: position 30,210,675 of record NC_136266.1, on the reverse strand, counting down.
CTCCGCACGAAATGAGCGAAATGCGTTACGCCGGGATGGCCCGCAGTAGCATGCAGCACCCGTAGGCCCTCCAACGAGGTGATACCAGCACATGTAGTGGGGCGCGATAAGGCATCGGCGGCCTGGTTATCCTTCCCTGGGCGATATTTGATGGTGTAACAGAAGTCGGCGAGTTCGATACGCCAGCGAGTGATTTTCTCGTTCTTAATGCGCTGGGCGTGTAAGGTGTCGTACATGAACGCAACGCTTTGCTGGTCCGTGATGATTTGGAAGCTCCGCCCGAGTAGGTACGGGCGCCATCGCCGAATAGACTCGACGATCGCATACGCTTCCTTTTCAACGGACGAGTGCCGCCGCTCAGCGGAGGTAAGAGTCCGTGAAAAGAAAGCCACGGGACGTCCCCCTTGGGAGAGGGTCGCCGCGATGGCCTGATCCGAGGCGTCACTTTCGAGGACGAACGAGCCGCTCTCGTCAATGGTTGCTACGGCGGCTCGGGCGATGTCGGTCTTAAGTCCTTCAAAGGCCGTCAATGCGGCCGAACTCAGGGGAAAGGTGTCGCAGGCCACAAGGGGGCGAAGTTTCGCGGAGAAATTTTGCACCCATTTGGAGTAATGGGCGAACAGCCCAAGGGCGCGTTTCAGGGAAGCCCGATCGCAGGGAGGGGCCATGTCGAGCAAAGGTCGCAGACGTTCCTTATCCGGAGAGACAGAGCCATGGGTCACGGTGTACCCCAGAAGATCTATGGTGCGTAGGGAGTATCGGCACTTATCCTCGTTCATAGTTAAGTGATACCGTTGCGCGACCTCAAGGAAGCGCTTCAGATTAGCGTCATGGTGCCCTTGGTCATATCCACAAACCGTAAGGTTATCGAGGTAGACGAAAACATCGGTTAAGTGCTCCCGCGCAACGAGGTCATCCATGGCCCTCTGGAAACAAGCGACCCCGTTCGTCACCCCAAAGGGCAATCGTGTAAATTGGTACAACCGCTGCCCCGACTCGAAAGCGGTATAGATACGATCCGCCCTAGAGATAGGGATCTGGTGGTACGCACTACGGAGATCGAGAGTACTATAGACCGAATACTGGGACACCTGTTGCACTAGCGCGTCCATCCCCGGAAGGGGGTAGGCATCCAGCTGTGTAAAGCGGTTAATCGTTTGGGAATAGTCGATTACCATGCGTTTGCGATGGGCCTCACTGCGCACCACTAAGACCTGGGCACGCCACGGTGACCTACTAGGTTCTATGATGCCGTCTTTCAAGAGCTGAGTCGTTTCGTCCGCAATGAATTGCATGTCCGCGCGGGAGTAGCGTCTCGATTTTACCGCGACAGGGGTACAGTCGGAGGTTAGATTGGGGAACAGCGAAAGTGGACGGACGTCCATTTGCGCTAGGGCGCACACCGTTAGCGCGTCGTCCGCCCCCACAACAAGAGTGTCAGGCCCACCGAACTCCATTACCAGACGTCCATGCAGCTTAAGAAAATCGTGTCCTAGCAGAATATCAGCACATAATGCGGGTAAAACCATAAGGTGTACATCAGGGAAAACCCGTCCCTTTAGCACTAGTTTCAATCGGCATTCCCCTTTTGTGCTAAGCCGGAGTCCCTGGGATGCCATGAAGATCCGTCGTGTAGACCGCCCGATCCGCCATCCATGCCTGAGCACAAGTCGCTGGTCGATAAAACTATCCGTAGATCCGGTGTCCACCAAGGCCTGAACACAATGGCCCTCAACCATAAGGGGAATAAGGGCTTGAGCCAGGCCAGACGAGGCAGCTGGGAGCGGGACTGAGCCCCCCGAATGGGTCGGACCAGCCTCGCGGGTGGATCCTACACCAGCAGCAGTTTTGCGATCGTGGCCGGAGTCTGCGTTGACCATGGGGAATCCATTATCGTCATCAGAGGGCTTTCCCCAGCATTCCGGTGTTTCGCGATTCAAAATCCGATGAGAAAAGGCCTCAGTAGTATTTGACATCGCCTTTTGACACTCCTGGCAGATAAAGGCTTCCGTTGTAGCCGAAATCGCCTTTTTCGTTTGGTCGCTTTGACAAAAGGCTTCCGTAGTATTCGAAATCGCCTTTTTCGTTTGGTCGCTTTGACAAAAGGCTTCCGTAGTAGTATTCGAAATCGCCTTTTTCGTTTGGTCGCTTTGACAAAAGGCTTCCGTAGTATTCGAAAGCTGTTTCTTCCCTTGCGTGGCTCGAGGTTTGGCCAAGGACGCGGCCTTTGTCCCCGATGGAGAATGAGACGGTGGTGGCTTTCCGGTGGCGCCAGTCAAGGTTGTCTGAGCGCCCAGCGGGCCGCAGCGAGGGGCCCTCCCCTTCGAAGACGGGTAAGGCGCTGGGCTCGTGGGTTCTGCTACAAGCCCGTTCAAGGTTGCCGCGCCTGCGCGACCGCGGCTGCGCGGGTCGAAGGGCCGCGAGCCGCGTGCCGATTTCTTGCACACTTTCGCGTAATGTCCCTTTAGCGAGCACAAATGGCAAATAGCGTCACGTGCCGGACACACGACTCGGGCATGACGAGGCCCTCCACAAAAAAAACATGCGGCCCCGCGCAAGGCCTTGGGTCTGCTGGTCGTAACGGCAGCTGTCAGGGTAGGGTCATCCTCCGGAGCATCCCGGAGTTCAGCAGGCGGATCCACGTCCTCGTCAGTGGTCCTCTCCGGCCGGGCGTGTAGTGAGGTGCCCGCCAAAAGGCGCGTGCGATCATAGGCGTTCGATTGCATCCGTGCTTCAGTATACACCGTCGCTTGCTCAACCGCCGTAGCGAAGGTCAGGTCGGTCTTCTCCAAGAGTTTGAGACGTAGTTCCTGAGAGGAGACCCCTGCTATGAAGGCATCTAAAAGTCGATCATCTTTAGCCTGCTCGGGAGTCCGTGGCTGGGCGCTGTCCAGCATGAGCTGCCGGAGCTCCTGGGCGTAATGATCCATAGGCTCGTTGGGTTGCTGCCGTCGCGTCTGCAGCAAATAACGCGCATACACAGGGCTTTTTTCTTTTATATAAAGCCGCTTGAGCTCCGCGACGGTAAGATCATACGTCGTGCATTGAGCGACCGAGTGGTAGACCCGGTAGTCGATTTTTGAGTGTAATATTGCCAGCTTCGCGGCAGGCGTCGGAGCGGTATCAGGCTCATTAAAGAGATGCTCCAGTTGCTTGAGCCAGTGCTTGAGTTGCAAGCCTCCGTCCGTGGCTTGTGGGTCGGCGCTGAAAATGGACACCGTCAACGTCTTGTTGCCAGCCATGTCAGCAGATCATAAATGCAATTAAGTATTGTGGAAAACCATTCAGGTCCGCACAACTTTTAGTCCAACGGTTTGGTTTAATTGCATTTAGATCATCACATCATTCCTGTAAGTAGAAATACACAATAAGCATACGATGCGACATCTCATAAAGCCATTCATATCAGTCAATGCAAGCAAGCTAGATATTCTATAAAGGCGTACCATTAACGAGGCTACCGATGTAACATGTCACAAGGGAGAAGTCTCGGAGCACTGACACAGCAACGGGTCTTATAGTCACGCCCCTAGTGGGGACAACAATGACAGCGAGCAGCGAGCATCCCCACCCGGGTTCAGTACGGATACGATTTCACTACAGGTTGCATCTGGAAGATGAGAGAATTGAATGACCACAGGTGAACAGGTTCACCAACAGGGGATGTATGCATCCTGCCTCATCCGCCAATGATGGACGCATGGGACAGTGTGCCTCAGGCGGTGACTGTCAACAGATTTAAGGCTGAGATCGTCAGACGAGCACGAGGATAATGACATTAAGACCGAGGATGATGGGATGAGAACAGCCCACCTGGCCTGACCCCTGAGCTCGCCTCCATCTTCAATTTTATCTTCATTAACTCGCCTCCGTTAACTGGATGTGTATTGCTGTCCAAATTCTTGTTCCTTTGTTTCAGTGACTTCACTTTGAAGTTTTCATAAATTGGTGGAATTTGGAAAATGTCCACAAGTCCCCACTATGTCCCGAATTTGTGTGAAACCCAGAATTGTCATAATTTAATTTTGGGACTTGTGACCATATTTCTGTGTGGATTTTATCAACCATCATTATTTAATACAGTAAAACCCGACATTCCTGGGTTCAACATTCGTGGAACCCGCATATTCGTGGAACCCGTGTATTCGCGGTCCATAAAATGTGACCTGCTTATGCATTCGCGGCCTTATGCTTCACATATTTGCGGTTTTTCGCGGACGCAAAAACCATCCTCTGCCACCTGTGCACGACAGTTACAAAACAATCTTCGTCAGCAGCGCATAAACACAAAGCAGCTCTAGCCAACTGTCCACCACCAACAGCGCACATAACAATTCTAAAATCAGTCTTCCACGCATCATGCATAAAGCACACATCATGCAGATAAGAGCTGTATGTGAACATAAACTATCCCCTGCCACAACCTCCCACACCCCACAAACAATGGTCACACTACCCACCCATTCTCCCTCTACCCACAACCCCTGTATGACTACTTTTGTCTGGTTTTCATTCTTCTCATCCCGCTGCCTTGAACTTCGGTGATTCCTCCCGCTCATGAACTTTTGCACATACCATTCAATCATGGGTCCGAAGAGTACGACTACTGCAAGAGATGTGTCCGCTCCCCAGAGGCCGAAAAATGTAAAGAGGCTGAGCCAGAAAGTGGTGCTGCTTGACACGGACCATCAAGAGGTGAGAGTGCAGCCACTGAGCAAGCACCATGGCGTGAACTGTCGACCTTGCGCTACATAAAGAAAAACGAGAAGGCAATTCGTGAAAGTGTCACGGTGAGTGCAGTACCCAGCACGAAGGTGGTTACCCAGGTCAGGGACGTTTACATCAAAGGAATGGAGAAGCATTCAGCATTAAATGTGTGGGTAGAGGACAATGCCAAGAGGAACATTCCTTTAAGCCTCTGATTCGTGAAAAGGTAAAGCGAATGTATGATCGTCTGGCTGGCACAGGTGGTGCTGCAAACACAAGTGATGCGATTACGAGTGGCCCCAGTCTCTTGCAAGCCAGCAGGGGAGATGATTTGCCCACTTCAAGCAGCGGTACGGTCTCCACAATGTAAAGCTCACATGCAGGTGTGCCTCAGCGGACCACGAGGCAGCTCAAAGTTTCCTTGCTCAACTCGCACTGCTCATCAAAGAGAAGGGGTATATACTGGAACAGATCTTCAACATAAACAAGACCAGCTTGTTCTGGAAGAAAATGGCCTCCATGACTTTCATCTCAAAGCTAGAGAGGACAGCAGCAGGCTTCAAGGCTGCCAAGGACTGGGTAGCTCTTCTCTGCACCAATGCCAAAGGGGACTGAATGATTAAGCTGATGATGCTGTATCGTTCCCAAAACCCGTGTGCTGTCGAGGGCAAAACAAGCAAACTCTGCCCGTATTTTGGAGGGCCAACAAAAAGGTGTGGCTACCATCTTTATGGATTGGTTCCACAACTGTTTCGTCCCTCAAGTGGAGAGGTACCTGGCAGCCAAGAACATCCCTTTCAAGGTTCTTCTGCTGGTGGACAATGCTCCTGGCCAATCCAAGGTGTTGAAGGTGGCCCATGCAAATGTCGAGGTTATTGTCCTGCCTCCTAACACCACCTTCCTGATTCAACCACTCGCCCAAGATGTGATTTCAACATTTAAAATGTATTACACCCACCACGTTTCCATCGCCTGTTGGGTGCTATTGAGCTCACCCCCGAACATAGCATCGGGAAATGTTGGAAGGACTTCAACATCGTGCACTCTATCAGCACCATCAACGATGCTTTGGCCGAGGTCAAAACCTCCAACAACGCTTGCTGGCACAATCTATGTTCATTGAGTTTACTGGATTCTACATCGTCATCAAAAGTTACGTTGTCCTGTACCGTATCCTCAATAACAATTGGAAATGGTACCTGCTGGGTAAGTGTCACGTCCTCGGTGTTTCCTTCAGAAAAGACCACAATGAACAAACGTACTTTCTATCACTGCAATTGTCCCCTTCAGCTATAACCTGTCTTTGTCCATACACATTGTCAAACTGACCTCAAAGGGCAGATGTTGCTGAGATCATTGGCATGACAAGTCTTTTCTTTATCTTCCTCGGCTCCTTGCAGTATACATACAATGCTTTCATCAACAATGCTTTGTAATGCACTTGTTCTCCTGTGAGCCAGCAGGTGCTACTTTATAATGCCGTGTGTAAAGCTCAAGATCATTGAAAATTCCAATTGGGAGGACCAAGTTCATGAGATGTGATTTGCTTTTGACTGCAGACAGGTTGACACAATTTTTCTACCTCCTCTTTGGTTCGCATCGACGCCTCTGCCAGCTACATACCCCTCCACAACTGCGTTGCAAACATTCATTCACCAACCCTCTCGGAATCAAAATCTGAGCATTCTGCTTAGCTTTTCTCTCGTCTCCCTTTTATCCAGCCTGGAAAATCGCCTTTCTCACTCTTTATTTAAATCTAGCTCTTCTTTCCATTCCGTAAAGGTAGTGGCTCACCTCTATCTCTGGTTGTTTCCGCATTTACCTACAGTGATATCTTTGGCCTTGGAGATTTTTGTCGTGATGTGGAGGAGAGGTTAGCCATCATTTCAGCAACACAAGAGCGAAGTGTGGACAGGACCCTTTGTACTTCGGATGTTGGTGAAGGGGGAAACAGTGGAGTTGTGGAGCTGCCCTTCAGGTTTAACAGGTGAGCTGGATCATTGAAGGGGATTCGCAGATCACTGGGGAAAATGTGTTTTAATACCCGAAGTTAAGGATTTTAAGTATAGTATGTGCTGGAAATTGAAATGTGATGATTATTTTAAAAAGGGAAGGAAATTGTAATGCTTATGAAGGAGTTAGGGAGGGGTGACAGGTTTGAAGGAATGACGACATCCAGGCAGTGAAGATTTGGGAAAGGTGTACAAAGACTGTCTATCGTTATAGAATTGTCAGTGTTTCAAGCAATGCTTACACATTTTAACCTTCAGGAAACGTTTCAATGATAACAAGATTACTCCTAAAACGGCGTTGCTGGAATGGTGCCGGCGACAGAATATTCCACAACCAGGGTATAACACTGTAAGTACTTCGCGTGCAAGGTTTTTCTTGACTTGTGGGTAACCTGGCAGGAAGCCAAGTTTGTTGGTTCATCAAGGCTGTTTTAAAACATGAAAAGCTGATAGAAAATTTCACAATATTAAATATTATAATGTTCTTGCTATGTGTACCCTGATTTAGAATAGGTACACCGTATCCTTGTGCATTGTAAGAGGCGACTAAGGGTTGGCGTCAGGAAGGGCATCCAGCCATAAAAACCTTGCCTCAAACAGGGAACCATGATTGTCATGGGGCCCACAAGGCTAACCCCCGCTCTAGCGGGGAAAAATGGCCTTAAAACGATCATTAATTAATTAATTCATTCATCCATAATGTTCTTGCTAGCAAGTCGCTTGCTGCTGATTGCATATGATGTGTGGCATGGCAATGTAGCGTTACCACCACCCCCTCCCGCACCTACATCCTTTTTTATCTGCTCCTCACAACAGCTGGCCTGACTCCACCCACAATTGTAACCCGCACAAAATGGTGGCCATATGTTATTTTTGAAGCTGCACAGGCTGTAGGTCGTAGGCCGCATTTCTCTGGTGTAAGCCCACGGCCCAGTGCAATTGGAATTATCTGAGCTGTATAACCGCAATATATTAATATACATGCACATAAGCAGCACGCATGTTTTTGCTTCATGTATGGAACCCGGGTTATTTTATTGTTTTCAGGAGCGATCGAGGGGGCAGTCTGTTACCTATACACCACCCAAATAAAGGGATGAGCAATTTCTATAATAAATGAAGGTTTTTGTACGTAATTTTGGTTTTAACCCGTCCATGAATGATCGTTTTTAACCCGTCCATTGGTCACGCTTAAATATATTGTTTGTTATATTTAAACTTTAATATATTTAAACCCAACATCGGCCTCTGTTCCCGTTATCGAGGGGGGATTAAGCCCCTCGTCTGTGACTGACCGACGTGGTCCCTGAAGCTGCACCGCGACCTCCGGAAAGGCCGGTGAGCAGCTTCGTTCGCGACCGCGGATAAGATGTTAATTTTCCGAGCGGATGGCAGCCGCGGCACGAACCGTTAACAAAGACTAGAGACCCGATTCTCAAACGTTAGCCAAATCGTGCCACAGGTAATCAATTTGGAAAAGACAAAGACGACGGATGTGAAGAAGAAGAAGACAAAAAGGGTTTGAAATACGACTATAATTTATTACTACTATTTACAACCAAAAGAAACCAAGGAGGAGGAAGGATAATAAAATAAAGACAGAAGGAATCAAGGAGACACAGTGCAACGCTAGCTTACCTACAGTCTTAATTAATACCCCAGGACAAGACACACAAAACGGACGACAATCAAACTCACACAAATGGGGAAATGAAGGCAGGAACGATTGGCTGGAAGGAGGGGAAGGTCCAAGTGGTCCACAGAGCTGGAAGGATGCGGGTGGTGGGTGTGATCCTGGCTCGAGTTGAGCAGCCGCCGACTCTCCCCAATCGTCTCCGCACGGCGACATGGCTTCTTGGCTGCAACTGCCGTCACCGCCGTCGACGCTCCAAGCTGCGGTGGCTAAACCTGCCATTGGTTCAAAGCTGCGATTTGTTCACAAGCTGCGGTGGACTCTTTTGTGCGTCTCTCTCCGAAGCTCGTCTCACCTCCTCTGGACTTATCTCAGGCGCATCTCGTGGTGGGGGCGTCTCCCGCGGGTTATATAGGCCACACCCTTCAACCTTTTCGAACCTCCCCGATCGCTCTTCCTCCGCCCTCTCAAGCCAAACCCCTTTGGCTGGGTTGGTTGAGCGGGGCCGACTCACTCCTCCCCTCTATGACGAGGTGGAGACACGCCTTTCTTCTCCGAGCCGGAGCACATGGCAATGGCGGCGAATGCAGTTGGCAATCGAGGCTTTAGGAATGGGAATGAAAGGGAATGGAAATGAAAGGGAATCTACTCTATTTGAATTCGGTACAATGGAGTATTAATTAATGGAAGACAAAGCCTTAACCTAAAGGTGGTTTTTTTTTTTTTTTTTTAAAGCCTTAACCTAATACACAGAATAAGGAAATAACTACCAACAAGCAGGAAATCTATGATTGGCTAACGCGATTGTATATGACCTAACTAAGGGACGCCCTTTGACCTTTATACACAACTGGAGGAAGGAGGGTGATATTTTTACAACAATAAAAAACACAATTCTCATTTTCACAACAATATATATATTAATTTTTTTGGTCCACTGGGCCACCTAAGCAGATTTGTTTTTGTTTTTTTTGGAGGCCCGGCACTATATTATTTGCTGGTAAATCAAACTTTATAAAATCAGTATCCATGTTTAAATTTATATTTTTCCTGACCTACAGATCAAATTTCAGTGCTTTTTCATACCAGCAACCTCGCAACCCGTAATCACAGAACACTCCCGTCAGCTATTCAATCATCTGCTAACGCAGCAAAATAAAACGAGGACAATTTTAATGTTTGCCGAATAAAAATTTCATTGTACTTCGGATGTCTTTGAAGTAGAACCTATACAGGCCACCTATCAACCAGACCAATTCCGATTGGATGCTCTCTGCTGACATCACCTCCCAATGGTCTTGGTTGGAGGAGCTGGTTCATTGTTCAGCCCTCCAATTGGAGGTTGCAGAGTCTGGGGCGAGACCAGTAGGGCCATGCAGAATCCTCTTCATCACTGAACTTGGTTGGTTTATTGTATCACCTGGTGTAATTGTGGAGTGTTGTTTATGGTTTTCTGTCTCACTCAAATTATAGCTACTGGCTAGCTTTAATCTTTCTTGCAAGCAAACAAACATACACTTTTCTTACTCATTTTCACTCCTCACCTTTACATTTTCTCTTATTTCTCTTTCCTCGTTTCCTCAAACGTCCAATCAAAAAGTCGGACAGAAAGCTTGATATGAGAACAAAGGATTCCCCAAAGTCTCTCTGAAAAGAGGCCCAGACATTCGTAATGTAAGAAAAGATATCATCGGTAGATCTTGCCTTGGGAAAGCCATATTGATGGTCAGATAGAAGACTGAGATTCAAGACACTCGAGGAAATGGGAATTGAGAAGACATTCAAAGACTTTGGAAATAGTAGAAGGTAGAGCAGTAGGCTGGTAGATGGAAGGGTTTGAAGGATCACCCTTCTTTAAAAAAGGCTGTACTAAGGCATGTTTCCATGAAAGAGGAAAAGTTTGGGTTTTTAAACAATACCGAAACAAACGAGCAAGCACGGGAGCAAGTTCTTAAGCACACTCCAAGACACGAGGAGGAATGTCATCTTTTCCATACGCCTTGCTTGTGTCCAGAGAGGGAGTACTTTTTTGACTGCATGAAAAGAGATTATAGGGAGGGGCATACGATTGGTAAGGGGTGCATCAGAGGGAAATGGAAAGTTAGTCATCCATTGTGAAATTAGAGAAAAGAAAACCAAAATAGTTGCTTTATCAGTCGGAGAAACAGTGATAGTATCATCGGAACGGAACAGCGAATGAGAGGTAGAGTGACAGAAGTTGTTGGAGGTACTTAGCTAAGGACCAGAAAGATGTATTAGTGGAGGATGAGAGGTTGTCACATTCGTTTTGGATACAGGAATGCTTCCCTCACGAATAACATGTTTGCAATTTTAACTGCATCACCTCAAAACATTATTAGAATTAAAAACCACATTCAGTTATTGGGTTATTTCTTAAAAATCAATATAATCACGTCAAAAGAAACATTTTTGTGTCTGGATCTTCAAGATCTCAGGGTCTTGAATTTGAGTCCTTGTCATGCCCATTATATAACACCAGGTGGGTTGACTCGGCCTGCCACCCTCTGAGGTCGGCAAAATGCGCACCAGCTTACTTGTAACATGAGGCACTGCATCAGTGGCACAGCCGCACTCCCAGCAATGATGCAACCAGTAGCCGCAGGCTGCATACAAAATGATGATGATGAGTCCAACATGATATTGGAAGATATTAACATCTTGCTTTGGGTATGGTTTAGACCTGGTAGACATTTTGATAATGATTTAATGTTGGGGAAGCAGAACATAGGGATTAATATGTCATGGAAATGACCCTGAGGTTAAGCTCATCTCTATTAGAAGACTTGAGTCCCCTTGAGAATTGCACCTGAATTATTCCGTAACAGTGAATCTGGCTTGTATGTTTATCTCTCATCTTGCATACCTTAAACCCTTCCCCACCTCTTCTCACTATTTTGTACTCTGTGTATTCAATTTACATTATCCAGTGATATATCGAGAATCTTGCACAAAAAACGAGCATCAATTAAAAATTGTGCAACTTAGAAGGTTCAAAAACCTAAAAAGAAAAAGAAAGACTGAAATTAGACTGATCAGAAGTCTAAATGAATTAGATTCGTCTAATTCTGATTCTTCTGATTCGTCTAATTCATCAGTTTGTGCAGTCTTTTTCTACACCGCTCCTTTCCTATGCCATCTCCAGGCGCTGCATAACGTCATTGCCGGGCACCGAAGGGGGCTCGGCAATGACGCACGCTGAAAGGGAGTACTCAGTTTTCACTCTGGTTGTTTTCTTGTTTTATTGTTTTCTTGTTTGTCCGGGCGATATCTCAGCCATCCTTTGAGCTAGGAAGCTGACATTTCGGCACAATAGTGAGCAAGTCCTTTGTCAAAAACGGTATTTTTTGTTTTTTGATTAATTAATCAATTAATCGAGTCATTTAATTATTAGCGATTAATTAAGTACATATACATTTCCTTTCTCTTCTAGGCATTATCTCAGGCACCTTTTGAGTTCGGAACCTGATATTTGGACATGCCAATGACCAAGTGATTTGGCTGCAAAGGCTATTTTTGATTTATTTGATTAATCAATTAATCGATTAATCATTTAATTATTCGATGAATGACATAATTAATTAATTTTTTTAAGTTACAGATTCGGATGAAATGGTGGTGGTTTATGTATTATGTTAGCCAATTGATTAACTATTTAATTTTTTTATGATTATTATTTATTTATTTTCTTTCTCATCTGGGCAATATCTCAGGCACCTTTTGAGCTAGGAAGCTAATATTTGGACATGGCAGTAACCAGGTGATGTGGCTATAAAGGATATTTTTGATTTATTGATTAATCTTCCACTTCCGGTCTTGCCGGCGAGGTTTCGTTTATTCACAGCTGTCCACGCTCTCCATCGAAATCGAAGTTAAGTAATTGTTCCCATTTGTATTTTCGTTATAACTGTATTTATTTTATGGTGTGTGTACGTATATTGTGTCCCGAGGAAGATTTTCGGTGCAAATCTTTCAAACCTGTATAGAAAATCGTGTTAATTCATGTCGTGTCTTGAGGCCTTGTACAGTGTCTAACCTTGAGGCTTTGTTTTTCTCTCAGCGGTCCGTCGTTTGTGCTCCAATAACTTTCGTTCTCTGTTTTCCCAGTCTTTTCACCCCATAGCCTACTTCCTTGTGTAAATCTCAACTAAAAAAAAACAAAAAAAAAAAAACATTTCCTTCTCTGTTCTTATTCTCTGTTCTCATTCGTTTATTCGTTCGTTCGTTCTTCGACCATGTGTTTCTCCCCCATTTCCCCAGATAGTTTTCACAGTTATTAACCTTACAATGTTTGCACTTCCCCCTCAAGTTCTGTAATTCCGTCGTATATTATAACACCTTTTTCTTCTTCTTCTTTAAAAGGCTGCTTTCGACTTGCTCACCAAATCTATTCATCCCCAAAAAAAATTCCATCTCTTATAGTGCCTTTTTTCTACATTCCCTAAACTCTCCTGCACTCCATCCTCCATCCAGCGTCCTTAAACGTATTTTTGACTCGAAGGTCACAAGAAACTCATTTTGCAATAAATGTTCGTTTCCCATTAATCGTACACTTTCTAAAATCAAATCTCACCCCTCCCCTCCAAATCTTCCCCATAACCCCTCCCCTCCAAATCTTCCCCATCACCCCTCCCCTCCAAATCTTCCCCATCACCCCTCCCCTCCAAATCTTCCCCATCACCCCTCCCCTCCAAATCTTCCCCATAACCCCTCCCCTCCAAATCTTCCCCATCACCCCTCCCCTCCAAATCTTCCCCATTACCCATCCCTTTCAAATCTTCCCCCTTTCCCCTCCCCTCCTAATCCTCCCCATCACGCATCCCTTTCAAATTTCCCCCCTTGCCCCCTCCCTCCTAAACTACCCCCTCACCCCTCCCCTCCAAGACTCCTCCTCGCTCCTCCCCTCCTAGACTCCTCCCTCACCCCTCCCCTCCAAATCTCCCCCATATCCCATCCCTTTCAAATCCCTCCCCTTGTCCCTTCCCTCCTAAACTCCCCCCTCGCCCCTCCCCTTCAAATCTCCCCACCCTCATTTCTTCTCAATTTCCCCCCTCTCACTCCCCCTCCTCAAAGCGTCCTCCCCGCTTCTTCCCCCTTCCAACTCTCACCTCCATCTCCCCCAACCTTCTGCCTCGCTCTTCCCCCTCCTCAAATAACACCTCATTGTGCCTCACCCAATCACCATCAAACCTTTTGTCCGCCCCATCCTTCCCTTTCTCCGAGCTATTCTGAAATCTCTGACACACCTTCAAAAGCTCTCCCTACCTCTTCCACCTCTTCCTCATCTTACCCTACCTCTCCTCCCCCCTGTTCTGTATCCGATGCTCCCCCTTCCTCTTCATTAACGGTATGGACCTCAAACATCCGGGGCCTTCATTCAAACTTAACTGATCTCTCCATACAGGTTGCTTCTGTCAAACCAGACGTGATCTGCTTAACAGAAACTTTCCTCCTTCATGATGTCTCTGATTCCTTGGTATCTCTCCCAGGTTACTCCCTCCTCCGGTATGATAGACCTGAGCCTCGTCCTGGAGGTGGGGTTGCTATCTTTATCAAAAACTCTCTTGCTCACTCGCCCTGCACTGCACTCTCTCCACCTCACCCCCAGGAATACCTCTGGCTACGGCTTCCCCTTCGCTCCCACCTCTTGTTCATATGTGTTTTGTACCGTCCACCAAACATTGATGACTCCATCTACATCTCGCTGTCTGATAATATGGACCAACTTCTATCTACTCATCCCAACTCTCTATTCCTCATATGTGGTGATTTCAATTGTCACCATGCCAGTTGGCTGGGTGTGGGTACCTCCCTCACCAGCCATGGCTCCTCAGCAAAGGACTTCTGCGACTCACTGGGACTGACGCAATCTGTCAATTTCCCGACCCGGATCTCAGTCAACGGAGCATCTTCTCTTCTGGACTTGGTTATGACTAACTTCCCTGAAAATGTCTGCTGCTCTTCTTCTGCTCAAATCGGATCATCTGATCATGTGCTTGTTAAAGTGGACATCTCTCTGACCATTCTCAGGGAGCCTGCTCAGCGTCGACGAGTCTGGCATTTCACTCAGGCCAACTGGCACGGTCTTCAAGCAGCCATCAATCATCTGGACTGGTCTCCCATCGCTACCACCTCTGACATCAACTCATCCTGGGAATTCCCATGAATCGTACACTTTTCAAAATCCAATCTCACCCCTCCCCTCCAAATCCTCCCCATCACCCATCCCTTTCAAATCTCCCCCCTTGCCCCTTCCCTCCCCTCCCTCCTAAACTCCCCCCACAACCCTCCCCTCCGAGACTCTCCCTCGCTCCTCCCCTCCTAGACTCCCCTCTCACCCCTCCTCAAAGAATCCTCCCTGCTTCTTCCCCCTTCCAACTTTCACCTTCATCTCCCCAAACCTTCTGCCTCGCTCTTCCCCCTCCTCAAATAACACCTCACTGTGCCTCACCCAATCTCCATCAAACCTTTTGTCCGCCCCATTCTTCCCTTTCTCCAAGCTATTCTGAAATCTCTGAAATCTCTGACACACCTTCAACAGCTCTCCCTACCTCTTCCTCCTCTTCCACATCTTACCCTACCCCTCCCCCCCCTGTTCTGGACCCGATGCTCCCCCTTCCTCTTCATTAATGGTATGGACCTCAAACATCCGGGGCCTTCGCTCAAACCTGACTGACCTCTCCATACAGGTTGCTTCTGACAAACCAGATGTGATCTGCTTAACAGAAACTTTCCTCCTTCATGATGTCTCTGATGCCTTGGTATCTCTCCCAGGTTACTCCCTCCTCCGGTATGATAGACCTGAGCCTCGTCCTGGAGGTGGGGTTGCTGTCTTTATAAAAAACTCTCTTCCTCACTCGCCCTCCACTGCCCTCTCTCCACCTCACCCCCAGGAATACCTTTGGCTACGGCTTCCCCTTCGCTCCCACCTTTTGTTCATATGTCTGTTCTCTCTCTCACCACCTAGCCATCACTCTGACCATCAACATCCCCACCCCAGCACCAAGGCATTATCGCACTATCAACTTCCGTAAGCTAAACGCTCTTTCACCTACCTCATTCTCATCGACCCTCTCTGAAAAAATGTCCACTTCTCCCTTCGTTGACCTCCACACCCCTTCTGACCTCACTGACTACTACAACCACACTCTCTCCTCCTGCCTTGACCAACTTGCGCCTATAAAAACCAAAACAGTTTCTTTCACCCATTCTGCTCCCTGGTTTACCCCTGAACTCCGCGTGATGAAAACTCGTGCTCGCCAACTTGAAAGACTCCGCAATAAAACAGGTCTCACAGTTCACTCCCAGGCCTACAAGGACCACATACAACACTATAAAGATGCCCTCTCCCGTGCCCGCTCCGCCTACTACTCTCAAATTATCCACTCTGGCTCCGGAAACCCAAAACACTCTTCTCTACAGTAAACAAACTCCTCAGCCCCCTGAACACCACCACCCAGTCATTCACAATAGACAACTGCATCTCCTTCCTTTCATTCTTCCAACGCAAAATTGAAAACATCTACAACAGCTTGACCACCGCCGCACCCGCTCCCCCTCAAACCACCTGCCCCCTCTTATCCTGCCATCCCCTGTCTCAATTCTCCCCAGTCTCCCCTACTGACCTCTCTGAACTCCTCATCGGAATGAAAACTGCCACCTGCACTCTTGACCCCATCCCCTCCAGCTTTGTCAAGGCCTCCCTTCCTGCTCTCTCTCCACTTATCATTGCAACAATAAACTCCTCCCTGTCTGCAGGCATCGTCCCACCATCCCTCAAAATTGCTGCTGTTACCCCCATTCTGAAAAAACCTGGACTAAACCCTGACACCCTAAATAACTTCAGACCCATCTCCAACCTACCCTTTCTGTCAAAGGTTTTGGAACGCGCTGTAGCCACTCAACTCAAACATCACCTCTCTGCCAATAACCTGTATGAAACATTCCAATCCGGATTCCGCTCCAACCACAGTACTGAAACTGCTCTCCTCAAAATCACCAACGACCTTCTCCTCTCCTCTGACGCTGGCAACCTCAACATTCTCATCCTCCTCGACCTCAGCGCCGCCTTTGACACCATCGATCACACCATCCTCCTCACCCGATTTGAAACCACCTTTAACATTACCGGCACTGCCCTCTCTTGGATTAAATCATACCTCTCTGACAGACGTCAGTTCATCTCCATCAATAACTGCAAATCCCCCACTGCTCCCCTCCCCCAAGGTGTCCCCCAAGGTTCAGTTCTTGGCCCCCTCCTCTTCATCCTTTACCTGTCCCCCCTCGGTCACTTAATCCGCCGTCATGGTCTCCAATTCCACTGCTTCGCCGATGACATCCAGCTTTTCATCTCCACCAAGTCCATCTCCACCGCCACCCACTCTATCCTGACAAACTGCATCACTGAAATAAAATCCTGGCTTCAAATCAACTTCCTCAAACTTAACTGTGATAAATCTGAAATAATCATCATTGGCCCAAAAACGCTCACCAAGTCCACCCATAACTTTGCCCTCAACATCGACGGTTTCCCAGTATCCACCTCCCCTCACATCTGGAATCTTGGCATCATCTTTGACCAAACCCTCTCCTTCGACAAATACACTAAACAGATCACAAAGACAGCCTTCTTTCACCTGAAAAACATCGCCCGTCTCCGTCCATCCCTCTCCTCCGTGGCTGCAGAAACCCTCATCCACGCCTTCATCACTTCCCGTCTGGACTACTGCAATAGCCTCCTTTATGGTTCACCCTCAACAATCACCAATAAACTCCAATACATTCAGAACTCCGCTGCCCGTCTACTCACCCATTCCCGGACCCGTGACCACATCACCCCCGTCCTTTACAAGCTTCACTGGCTCCCCATCTCCCAGAGAATCCAGTACAAAATCCTCCTCTTGACCTACAAAGCCCTCCATAACCTGGCCCCATCCTACCTGGCTGACCTCCTCTCCAGACACACTCCCACCCGCAACCTCCGCTCTGCTGGTACCAACCTCCTGACCGCCCCCATCCGGACCAAATTTAGATCCTGGGGGGACAGGGCCTTCTCCATCGCTGCTCCCACCCTCTGGAACTCGCTACCTCACACCATCAGAGACTCCTCCTCACTCACCACATTCAAAACATCACTCAAGACCCACCTGTTCAACACTGCATTCAACATTTAACCCACAGCATCTAACCCCTGACTATCTCCTCTCCTTCTCCCTCCTTTGTGCTTTGAATATTTCCCTATTGATTCTTCTTTTTTTGCAATTGTTTTTATGTTTTGCTATGCATTATGTTTTGCACTCTGTCAAAGCATCTTTGGGCTTCCTGAAAAGCGCTATATAAAATAAATGCATTATTATTATTATTATTATATGTGTGTTGTACCGTCCACCAAACAGTGATGACTCCATCTACATCTCACTGTCTGATAATATGGACCAACTTCTATCTACCCATCCCAACTCTCTCTTCCTCATATGTGGTGATTTCAATTGTCACCATGCCAGTTGGCTGGGTGTGGGTACCTCTCTCACCAGCCATGGCTCTTCAGCAAAGGACTTCTGCGACTCACTGGGACTGACACAATCTGTCAATTTCCCGACCCGGATCTCAGTCAACGGAGCATCTTCTCTTCTGGATTTGGTTATGACAAACTTCCCTGAAAATGTCTGCTGCTCTTCTTCTGCTCCAATCGGCTCATCTGATCATGTGCTTGTCAAAGTGGACATCTCTCTGACCATTCTCAGAGAGCCTCCTCAGCGTCGGCGAGTCTGGCATTTCACTCAGGCCAACTGGCACGGTCTTCAAGCAGCCATCAATCATCTGGACTGGTCTCCCATCTCTACCGCCTCTGACATCAACTCATCCTTGGAATTCTTTCAAAGTAAATTGCTCTCTCTCATGCACAGATTTATACCATCTCGTCTTCAGTTGTCATACCCTTCCTCCCGTCCATGGTACACGGAATCTTGTGGTGAGGCTGTTGCCCTGAAACAACTTGCTTTCGTCTCCTGGAAAGCAAATCCAACGGAAGGAAATCTCATTTCCTTTCACAAAGCCCGAAACAAGTGTGTGTCCACCCTCAGGAGAGCCAGGAAACAATATCTCACCATTCTCAAGACCGAACTCTCTTATCTGTCTCCCTCTTCCAAATCCTGGTGGCGTCTGGTCAAATCTGTTTCTGGTGTTTGTTCCCCCTCCATCCCCTCCCTCACCTCAAACGGCTTAACGGCTGACTCCGCACGTGAAAAAGCTGAATGCCTCAACTCTGTGTTTGCCTCTAAATCTTGTGTCCCAAACCCATCCCTCTCTGTACCCACCGTACCCAGTCGTACCCAGCTGCTCCTGGACTCTGTGTCCTTTCCCCCTGACAAGGTGGAAAAGTTTCTGTCAACCTTCGACTCTGATTCTGCAACTGGTCCTGACGGCATCAGCCCACGGGTCCTAAAATCATGTTCTTCTGCTCTTTCACTCCCTCTTTCTGTTCTCTTCACCCTCTCTTTTGCTCAAGGTCATCTGCCATCTGCTTGGAAATCAGCCAACATCACCGCTTTGCACAAAAAAGGTGCAAAAACAGATCCCAGCAACTACAGACCAATCAGCCTTCTCCCAATTATCAGCAAAGTCATGGAATCTATCATTGCTTCAGATATGAAATCTTTCCTCTTCTCCAATGGCTTGATCTCTGATCATCAATTCGTTTTCAGACCTGGTCACTCTACTCTGGACATGCTGCTTCTGCTTTCTCAACAATGGATGGAGGTCCTCAACGCCAAACAGGAAATTAGAGCTGTCTCCCTTGACATTTCACGTGCCTTCGATACGGTCTGGCACCCTGCTCTGCTCACCAAACTCTCCTCCTTTGGTATCCATGGAAATCTCCACGCATGGCTGGCGGACTTCCTCTCTGGTCGTAGTCAACGTGTGGCCCTGAATGGGTTTCTCCCATCTCCTCTTCCTGTTCAGGCTGGAGTTCCCCAAGGTAGTGTTCTGGGCCCTGTGCTTTTTCTTGTCTTCATCAATGATCTCTCTGACTCTCTTGAAAATCCTCTCTATCTCTTTGCTGATGACTCTACTCTCTGTCGCTCCATTCCTCATCCCTCATCCCTCAGATCGGCAGTCTGCAGCCTCCTCACTCTCTGCAGACCTGGACAAAATCACAGACTGGTCAAACAAGTGGAACATGTCTTTCAATCCTGACAAATCTCACACTCTTACAATGTCTCTCTGAAAGGACCGACTGGACAACCCTCCCATCTACTTTCTCAACAATCCTCTCCAAGAAGTTCTGTCGCTCAAGCTTTTGGGTCTCACTATCTGCCATGATCTTTCTTGGGAAAACCACATTTCCAAGCTGGCCTCCAAAGCCAGTCGCCGACTGGGCATCCTCCGTCGTGCGAAGTCCTTCCTTGGCACACCTGAGCTCCTCACCACATACAAGGCTTTCATCCGCAGCTCAATGGAATACTGTTCCCCCCTCTGGGCTGGTGCTCCTGCCTCACACCTTGCTCGGCTTCACACTGTTGAGGCCAAAGCTTTCAGAATCATTGGAATCTCCTGCGATGTTGTCAACACCGAGGGCCTTTCACTCACTCACCGCAGGCAGGTTGGTGGTCTTTCTGTCTTCTACCGACTCCTCTCCGGCCTTGCTCCGCCAGCTTTCTCTGTGCTCTGTCCCCCCAATATTCCTTCAGGTCGCACAAGATCTGCCTGCAACCCTCTTATGGTTAAACTGCCAAAGTCTAGGCTCTCTGCTCACCATCACTCTTTCATTCCCCTTTTCTCCCGCCTCTGGAACAAACTCCCCCACTCCCTTCAATCCCACTCCTCCCTCCAGGTCTTTAAAACAGCTGTTCACCACCATCTCTTATCTTCCCCCATCGAAAGCCTTGATCTTTTCTACCCCCGGTAATTCTCCCCAGAGTCCTTGCAGTGTTCATATGTTTTATTCCTCTCCCACCTCCCCCCAAGTCCTCCCGATGTCCCTGCTCTCAAATGTTGTGTTTGTGTCCTTCCCCCTCTTCCCCCTCTCTTTTGTGTCCTTCCCCCTCTCTCCCCATCTTGTCTGCCGCTCCCCTTGTTTTTTGTGTTTTGTGTGTCGGTTTGTCTTTTTGTGTGATTAATGTTAGCTCTTTCACGAGCCTCGATCTTGTATGCAAAAAAAAATAAAAATTCTTCCAAAGTAAATTGCTCTCTCTCATGCACAGATTTATCCCATCTCGTCTTCAGTTGTCATACCCTTCCTCCCGTCCATGGTACACGGAATCTTGTGGTGAGGCTGTTGCCCAGAAACAACTTGCCTTCGTCTCCTGGAAAGCAAATCCAACGGAAGGAAATCTCATTTCCTTTCACAACGCCCGAAACAAGTGTGTGTCCACCCTCAGGAGAGCCAGGAAACAATATCTCTCCATTCTCAAGACCGAACTCTCTTATCTGTCTCCCTCTTCCAAATCCTGGTGGCGTCTGGTCAAATCTGTTTCTGGTGTTTGTTCCCCCTCCATCCCCTCCCTTACCTCAAACGGCTACACAGCTGACTCCGCACGTGAAAAAGCTGAATGCCTCAACTGTGTGTTTGCATCTAAATCTTGTGTCCCAAACCCATCCCTCTCTGTACCCACCATACCCAGGCATACCCAGCTGCTCCTGCACTCCGTGTCCTTTCCTCCTGACAAGGTGGAAAAGTTTCTGTCAACCCTCGACTCTGATTCTGCAACTGGACCTGACGGCATCAGCCCACGGGTCCTAAAATCCTGTTCTTCCGCTCTTTCACTCCCTCGCTCTGTTCTCTTCACCCTCTCTTTTGCTCAAGGTCAACTGCCATCTGCTTGGAAATCAGCCAACATCACCACTTTGCACAAAAAAGGTGCAAAAACAGATCCTGGCAACTACAGACCAATCAGCCTTCTCCCAATTATCAGCAAAGTCATGGAATCCATCATTGCTTCGGATATGAAATCTTTCCTCTTCTCCAATGGCTTGATCTCTGATCATCAATTTGGTTTCAGACCAGGTCACTTTAATCTGGACATGCTGCTTCTGCTGTCTCAACAATGGATGGAGGTCCTCAATGCCAAAGAGGAAATTAGAGCTGTCTCCCTCGACATATCACGTGCCTTCGATACGGTCTGGCACCCCGCTCTGCTCACCAAACTCTCCTCCTTTGGTATCCATGGAAATCTCCACACATGGCTGGTGGACCTCCTCTCTAGTCGTAGTCAACGTGTGGCCCTGAATGGGTTTCTCTCATCTCCTCTTCCTGTTCAGGCTGGAGTTCCCCAAGGCAGTGTTCTGGGCCCTGTGCTTTTTCTGGTCTTCATCAATGATCTCTCTGACTCTCTTGAAAATCCTCTCTATCTCTTTGCTGATGACTCCACTCTCTGCCGCTCCATTCCTCATCCCTCAGATTGGCAGTCTGCAGCCTCCTCACTCTCTGCAGACCTGGACAAAATCACAGACTGGGCAAACAAGTGGAACATGTCTTTCAATCCTGACAAATCTCACACTTACGATGTCTCTCCGAAAAGACCGACTGGACAACCCTCCCATCTACTTTCTGAATAATCCTCTCCAAGAAGTTCTGTCACTCAAGCTTTTGGGTCTCACTATCTGCCATGATCTTTCCTGGGAAAACCACATTTCCAAGCTGGCCTCCAAAGCCAGTCGCCGACTGGGCATCCTCCGTCGTGCGAAGTCCTTCCTTGGCACACCTGAGCTCCTCACCACATACAAGGCTTTCATCCGCAGCTCAATGGAGTACTGCTCTCCCCTCTGGGCTGGTGCTCCTGCTTCACACCTAGCTCGTCTTCACGCTGTTGAAACCAAAGCGTTCAGAATCATTGGAATTTCCCGCGATGACGCTATCTCCGAGGGCCTTTCACTTAATCACCGCAGGCAGGTTGGTGGTCTTTCCGTCTTCTACCGACTCCTCTCCGGCCTTGCTCCCCCAGCTCTCTCTGGGCTCTGTCCCCCAAATATTCCTGCAGGTCGCACAAGATCTGCCTGCAACCCTCTTATGGTTAAACTGCCAAAATCAAGACTCTCTGCTCACCTTCACTCCTTCATTCCTCTTTTCTCCCGCCTCTGGAACAAACTCCCTCACTCTCTTCAATCCCACTCCTCCCTCCAGGTCTTTAAAACGGCTGTTCACCACCATCTCTTATCTTCCCCAATCCAAAACCTTGATCTTTTCTACCTCCGCTAATTTCACCCCAAATCCACTTTTTTGAGGTGACTTTTGACTTCTTTCCTGGAAGTCCTTGGTGTCCTTGCGTTTTATACCTATCCTGCCTCCCCCCAGGCACTCTCCCTCCAAAAACATCTCCCGATGTCCCTGTTCTCAAATGTTGTGTTTGTGTGCTTCCTCCCCTTCTCTCCCCATCTTGTCGACCGCTCCTCTTTTTATATACTTTGTTTGCTTGTTTGTTTGATTTTTTTGTTTGATAAATGTTAGCTCTTTCACGAGCCTCGACTCTGTATACAAAAAAAAAACAAAAAAAAAAACAACAACGATGAATTATATTTAATTTTTTTATTCATGACTTCTTTAATTAAATTTCTAAAAGATACATTTTCGTATGAAGCACTAGTGGTTTAGTTATGCTATTAGCCAATTGACGAAAATATTTTATGATCTTTTATTGATTTAAATTGTGCAATTAATCAATTATTGCATACCTCTCCCTCCAAATGCACTCTCTATGATAGATGGAAGGGGGAGGCACCCCGGCAATGCCGCGCTGTGGGATATTTAATTATTTGGCATGGGGGCGGTGTACTTTGAATGTATCTTTACTTGTTTTTGTTTTTTTCTGGCACCTCAACTCTAATTTGTTGACACGAATCGCTACCCAATTACTACCAATGAAATACATCCAAAAGGTCACTCATTTGCTTGGAAAAAAAATAGAAGCATTTTTTTTTTGTCAATAATCCTGATTAAGTGGTGATCTTGGGATTTAGATAGTGGTGGATGATGAGTAACCTGAGAAATCACCACGACCTTCTGTCTCGTTGCTCAGTCTGAAAAAACAGGATTTGAACGATTTACTTTGACAAGTTGCACCGATTCAGTGGAATGTAGGGTACCTTTATGTTCTATCTAAGATGTACCTTTATGTTTTGGCGCTGAGCATATCTTGGTATTCTATGCCACCCTTCAATGGCTTTCTACCATTGAGCTTTGTGATATTTAATGGACAAGGTACCCATCTTCAAATGTGTTGTGGTCACCACTGTCATATGTTGTAAGGTGGGGGGAGGAGTGGCTGCTGGAGGGAGAAGGTTTATACATATATATCGTCTTTGAATTTGAGTGTACCTCTTCTGCTGTGCATCTGCAGGAACAACGAGAACTGGATCGAGATTTCCGCTCTGTGGTGTCAGTTGCTGGAAGACGTTTTGCTTCCTCTATTTGGTAAGATTGCACCGAGTGGCTGACGTCAAAAAAATTTCTACCTGGAGTTATAAACGCAACCACTTGGTGGAAACATATACTACCTTCTCTCAGTTTTTGAGCCCCAACCTGACATCAGTTCGAAATTGGGTCCCATTAATTTGTCCGTCGGGAGCCTCTACTCAAAAATCATGAGACGCTTTTTCATATTTTGGATGTGTATGCAATGCTGTTTGGGTTTGAGATGAGGCGCATCAATTGGGATCGGTGCCGATTTAGAATTTTGGGAAAAAAAAAAAAAGAAGTTGCGAATGGACATGGTATATGCTTTTGTGAACCGTTATTTATAGATGACTTACCATCTCCACGACCAGCAAACAACTTTGAATTATATATATATATATATATATATATATATATATATATATATATATATATATATATATATATATATATATTATATATGTATATATATTGTTGTGGATCTCGACGCCCGCCTTCTCCCCTTACCAAGGGGGGATTAGTCCCCTTGTCTTTGACTGACCAGGCGTGACCCGAGGCCTATGACGTCCTTTCCGGACAGTGCTAAATAGGGTTGTAGGACCAGATTCGCTATTACCTAAGTACTAGCGCTGCCCTAAACGAGGAGATAAGCCTCGCATGAATCGTGTGTGTTAGTGGATACGCCGAGCGGTAGCGAACACGCGATCCGTGCCGTTATCAATTACTAGACCCCGATCCAAGCGGTTCTTATTCGTACCACGCTTACCCAATGAAGAAATCACAGAAGCGGTCGAATTGGGAAGAAAGGAAGAACAGAATTTATTCACACTATTTACAATTTATTAGAAGAAGACACAGTGCAGCCTTAATAACAGTCTTAACTTACTCCCGAGACAAACGGGCCCGTCTCACACACAGACACTCACACGGGGATTGCAGATGGTCAGCATGTCCAGGGATGGATGGCACGTCCACGGATGGTCAGCTCTCTCCGGTCCCCAGCTCGTACCGCGAAGATGGATCCCGTAGCAGGCACGAGCTCTCCTCGTGTCGTTGGCGCACACGGTATAATATGGGGCGAACGGTAGGGTCTGGGCTCTGGCGGTTAACACTGGCGGCTATTGCCACGTTCACTCGCGTGGCTGCATACGTAAGAGGCGAATAAGCGCTAAGCCTCGAAGTGTTCACAATGCGCTCCCAACCAGCCCTCTTCTCAGGCCTCCAAGCAAGTCTTCCCGCACGAGTCCTCAGAATCCTTTGACAAAGCGCAATTCCTTCAAGTCATATCGCCACTGTCGTGTGCACGCGAGTCCTTTGCTTCAGTCCTGACCAAGTCCTCTGCCGTACGTAAGTCCTGTTCAAGGGCTTTGTGCAGACTTTTATATGCACGCCCCGCGAACCTTCTAGCATTTGCCAGACGCGCCTTACCACGCCCTATCACGCCATGCCCTCAGAGCCCTGGTTGGCTGGTGGCCCTTACCGTCATCGCCTCTGATGCGCTCCTTGACGCCGCCCCACTCCGACCCCGCGCTCCTCCCTCTTCTCAGGCCGACCTCGTGTCACTTGACTAGCGAGCGAACAAAGGGCAGCGAATGCTGCTGGCAGCCAAAGCGTAACAAACTGCTGTGGGTAGCCCAAAGCGTAACAGAATGAGGGATCAGCCAATTGGGGCGCGGAATCAATTATGCCCATAGATGGAATTGGAGGGTGGTGCAAAAATGAAGGGACCTAAACTCATGGTTTTACACAACGCAGATATTACTAGGGAAATGGCCTATACTTACACATACTATGACATAACTAATACTCTAAGTGGGCCTACGTGTTGCTCGTGGACTAACTATGGGGGGCAACCCTTTAACCTTTAATGATCAATATGTGCCATTGTGCCAATCTCAAAACCGTAGATATATATACAGGGGGCTGCAAAAGTAGGTATACAGTAATGAAAAACAAAACGTGCGCACAAAACGTATTTTATTGATTATACAAGCATATCAATAATAACATATCAATAATAAACATATCAGTAATAAACATATCAATCCCTCAAATGTTCAAACTGTTTGCCCCCGGCATTCACACACTCCACTAGTCGAGTGTGGACACCCATGCACACTCTGGCACAAAGGTCTTTATCAGCATCAATTTCCTGGCAAGCCTCCCGTATGAACTGAATCATGGCATCAACAGAACGTGGCTTGCGTGCGAAAACCCTGTCTTTTACACATCCCCAGAAAAAGAAGTCCATAGGGGTGAGATCCGGCGAACGTGGTGGCCAGTCAACGGCTCCCCGACGTCCAATCCACCTGTTTCCTTACTGTATACCTACTTTTGCAGCCCCCTGTATATATATATATATATATATATATATATGTATATGTATATATGTATGTATATATGTATATATGTATATATGCATGTATATATGTGTATATATATTATATATATATATGTATATATGCATATATATATGTATATATATATATATGTATGTATATATATATGTATATATATATATATGTATATGTACATACATACATAGACTTGGCATTTAATATGGAATATATATATATTTTTTCTTGACTTGGGTTTACGTTCTTAACTCAGTATATCA
>NC_136266.1:30089297-30179297 GCF_964187855.1 Myxine glutinosa | reverse complement strand
CACTGGTTGCTGCCTCTGGCACTGGGTGCTGCCTCTGGCACTGGGTGCTGCCTCTGGCATGGGGTGCTGCCTCTGGCACTGGGTGCTGCCTCTGGCACTGGGTGCTGCCTCTGGCACTGGGTGCCTTAAATGTGTGCATGGCATCATGAAATCAGGAGATTACCAAGGCATTTTGGAGTGCAATGTTCAACCCAGTGTCAGAAAGCTGAGTCGCCGTCGAAGGTCATGGGTCTTGCAGCAGGACAATGACCTCAAACACACTTCAAAAAGCACCCAGGAATGGTTCAAGACAAAACACTGAACAGTTCTAAAGTGGCCAGCAATGAGTCCAGATCTAAATCCCATTGAACACCTGTTGGGAGATCTAAAAACAGCAGTTGGGAGAAGGCACCCTTCAAACCTGGGAGAACTGGAGCAGTTTGCACAAGGGTGGGTTAAACTGCCAGTAGAGAGGTGTAGGAAGCTCATTCATGGCTATAGGAAGTGCTTTACTGCAGTTATTTTGTCCAAAGACCAAATATTAAGTCTAGGGTGTCAATAATTTTGTCAATGCCATTTTTTTTATTTTGTGATTTTAAGGATATATTACGTTCTGAATGAAAAACAAAGGTTCTGTAATATTGTTACATTTGTGGGGGTAGGCATGAAATACCTTAATGAAGTGGGATTGTGTAGGCATTAGTATGGACCATGTGATGCGAAGAAGCAGAAGAAGCAGCTATCTCGATGCACATAAGCATGAGTGTTTGCGTGTCTTCGGACAGGGGGTGGAGCTTGTGTTATCTCGATAGGGTTTAAGACTAGTATAACTCCCAGTATGTATTGCCTCCCTGTGATTTGTCCCTTCGTTTTTTTTGTTCTTTTTGTGGGGGTTTTTTGGATACAAGATCGAGGCTCATGCAAGAGCTAACATTAATCACAAAAAAAGAAACGGACACATAAATAAGAAGACGATACTTGCAAAATCGCCGCCCCCCCCCCCCCCCCCCCCCAAGAAAAAAATTCCATTGATACAGCAAATTGTCCATTTCATCAAGATTAAAATTGACAGTCTTGATTAAAGCTTGGGTCAATCGGAAGAAAAGTGATTTTTTGGAAGGTTGACCTTGAGTTGACCTTTGACCTTTTGACCTCAAATATAGTTTCCTAATTTAATGACTCAATGTGCAAATGCTGTTCAATTTTCAAGTCAATTGGATGAAAATTGAGGATTTTTGAAACTTGGCCTAGGTTGACCTTTTGGCCGATGTTCACCTAAAATATAATTTGTGGTTGAATTCAGTAACCAGATATGCAAGTCATCTTCAAATTTCAAGTCCATTGGCTGAAAATTGAGGATTTTAGAAATTTGGCCTATGTTGACCTGATCAATGAGTCGGAGAGATCATTGATGAACACCAGAAAAAGCACAGGGCCCAGAACACTGCCTTGGGGAACTCCAGCCTGAACAGGAAGGGGAGATGAGAGAAATCCATTCAGGGCCACATGTTGACTACGACCAAAGAGGAAGTCCGCAAGCCATGCGTGGAGATTTCCATGGATACCACAGGAGGAGAGTTTGGTGAGCAGAGTGGGGTGCCAGACCGTGTCAAGGGAGGCGGCTCTGATTTCCTGTTTGGCATTGAGACAGCAGAAACAGCATGTCCAGAGTAGATTGACCTGGTCTGAAACCAAATATGCTCGGAGATCAAGCCATTTGATATTCGAAGCAATGATGGATTCCATGACTTTGCTGATAATTGGGAGCAGGCTGATTGGTCTGTAGTTACAAGGATCTGTTTTTGCACCTTTCTTATGTAAAGTGGTAATGTTGGCTGATTTCCAAGCTGATGGCAAATGACCTTGAGCAAAAGAGAGGGTGAAGAGAACAGAGAGAGGGTGTGAAAGAGCGGAAGAGCAGGATTTTAGGACCCGTGGGCTGATGCCGTCTGGTCCAGTTGCAGAATCAGTCGAGGATTGACAGAAACTTCTCCTTCTTGTCAGTAGAGAAGGACACAGAGTCCAGGAGCAGCTGGGTATGACTGGGTAAGTTGGGTACAGAGAGAGACAGGTTTGGGACACAAGATTTTGAGGCAAACAGAGTTGAGGCATTCAGATTTTCATCAAAAAGGGCCGCCACTACAACAACCATAATCGCCCGACAGAAACCCGAACATTTGCCGATCGGCAAAGGAACCCCACCCAGCCGAACATTCCCGAAGGTCGGCTAGGCTCAGCCTCGGAGTACCGGAATTGATGGTTCATGCCCCAATCTTCATCATTGGGCATCAAGAATGGCTGTGAGGCCACGCCCCAAATTGATAGGGACGATTGGATTGATAGGGACGATTGGACAGCGCTGCGTGATTTGTCAAAAGAATGAAGTAATTGGGGCACTTGGAGAAAAAGCAAGAGGAGACAACATTTTCTCTCTTTTGTGTTGGCTTTCAAAGAGAACGGCTGCGGTTGCCTTTTGCTCTTGTCGTGGTCTTGATCGCGGTGGTCGCTTCGTTGTTTTGCATGGAAGGTTGATGGGCGCTCGTCTGTGTGCACCGGAGAGATCATCGGAGCCTTGTTAGCGAAGGAGGGCCGCCTGCACTGATTACCTCACGGTCGGGGTGCGACGGAAAAAAAAGTGTCTCCGCGTTATTGTTGGAGTGGGACCCACTAGCTTCGGCCGCTTTGGAACTGCCGACTCAATCGACGCCCTCGCTGGAACAGTAAAGCTGAGTTCAGCCGATTAGAAAAGAAACATTATTTTCTTTTCTTTTATAATTCCCCTGTCTGTATATGAGTCGGAGTGGAGGATCCACAACCGAGGAATTTAAGTTTACCTCACCTTTCGTTGTCTTTTACATTACTGTAAATAAATTTATATTTGTTGAATTTTACTTTTCTGTCTTGTTTTGTTTATTTGTTCTGTGGGTTCGGATTAACCCCGTGTTCCTGATTAGATAAGGTTTCGGGCTTTTCCCGCGCGCACCAAAGACAATCCCGCCAAGTTCGAATTATGCCTCGGAGTTAACAACATTCAGCTTTCCGTCGCCCTGCGGTGTTCACCACAGGGCTGACGTGACTATTAACAGTGAAATAAAGAATTGTGGAGACCAAATACTTTTGGCAATTTCAACTTAATTTTCGAGAAATTTGTGAGTTATTTGAAAAAAGTGCAAGGGTGCCCATATTTTTGGCCACGACTATGAGCAAGAGCATTTTGGATCAGGATTTGCTGCATTTCCATCCCTCCTGTACCTTTCAGTGTTGCAGGCCATATTGTTGTAACAATAATAAACTTGAAAGTTCATACTTATTCCAAATAAATTTTATTTGCAGTGGACGAGATGCATGATGTTGATAAAGTAAGACTTTTTAAATTGAAGAATTCCTTGTGAGATATTGTGATATTGTTTTCCTTGTAAGATATTATTGTGTGCTTTACCCCCACATTGTACCATAGTGCTGTAGAGACATTATGATGAAGGATAAAGTATAGTACGATACTTTTTTGGGCATCATAATTCAGCATTTTGAGATGGGAAGCCTGTATGGGACAATGCAACTTCTGGGATGCCACACCCACCTGAAATGTAAACCTTGTGTATCTGAAATGTATCTTTCATGCATCAACTATAAATCCACCTGAAATGTATCTTTAATCGTGCATCAACTATAAATAAACAAAAAAATAATGTTGCAAAGTTAGTGATATGCAGGAAATGCACAATACTGATGTTTTTTTGTTTTTCTCCAGACCCTCACTCCGTTTTACAACAATAATCCTAACACAAATCCTAATTATTGCTTTTAGGGAGAAGGGGAAAAAACAAGCAGAACAGGCCACGGCTATGGTGTGCCTGCATGTGCTGGGCATCGAGGATGCACGTCTCGAGGTGCCACCAGTCGCATCGATTCGTGGGAAGCATGAGCGGGGTGGAGAGATAAATGGAGATGGACATATGGGAGAGGAAACAAATGAAGAAGGTGATAAAAAGAAAATTTGCATCCAAAAGGTGTTTGCGCGTGGTGGAAGCGATTCAACTGAACATTGATTTTCATTTTTTGTTAGCATCAAGTGGAGAATGCAAGAATTTGCACAATATTCATTGCTTGAGGAACACGTGGATCCAAAGAAGAACCTCAGGAAGTTGCAGAGTGCTTTGGAGTTTTCGGGATATTTCCATCTTGTTTACCAGACCTCTGACTTAATTTCAAGTTATCCAGTCTTACAGAAAGTAGAG
Source organism: Myxine glutinosa (assembly GCF_964187855.1). Taxonomy (NCBI): domain Eukaryota; kingdom Metazoa; phylum Chordata; class Myxini; order Myxiniformes; family Myxinidae; genus Myxine; species Myxine glutinosa. The sequence continues at coordinate 30,175,080 of NC_136266.1, read as the reverse complement.
TATTTGCCGGTTACAGGAAGGTTACAGAAAGTCGATTTCAACTGTAGCGGGATTAAACGATCAATATATATATATATATATATATATATATATATATATATATATATATATATATATATATATATATTGTAACGATTTTGAGAAGTGTAACGGGTTTTGAGAAGTGTAACGGGTTTTGAGGAGTGTAACAATTTTGGAGGAAGGGTAACGGATGTGAAGAGTATGGTTTTGGTATGGTAACATCCTGGTAATGTAAATAATGGTCGCAGCCATCCTCCTAATTAATTTCATAGAACATACACGCAGGTCACGATATATCTTTTAAATAGTGTATTTCCTTATTCCATGTAGGCTAAGTATGTGTTTTCCACTAGATTGACTTTGCATTGTATCAAACAAAATAAGCGTAGGCCCTTCCAATTTCCCCAAAACCTCCCTTCCATTTGCCTTCCGCATTTTGGTCGGTTTTTCTCTTCAACCACCATTGGCCACGAGGTAAGGTTGGAGAAGAAAGGCGTGTCTCCACCTCGTCAGAAGAGGGCAGGAGTGAACCGGCCCTAACAGCCAATCAACACCGCGGTGAGTGACCCGGTAGGCGTGCCCTCGGAGCCGGCGGCTTAATTCCGCCGGAGGTGATAAAAGCGAATGTAAGGAACGGCTTGACAGAAGAGGCCTTGAGAGATACGCTGGGGGATGACCTGGAAGAGGAGCGCAATCCACCGCAAGCCCTACCTACCTACCTGCCTGCAATATCCCCTGTCGTTGGAGAGACGCGCTGAACGGAGGGAGACGGCTCCACCCCAGGAAGAGGAGCAGGTGTGCCGAGCCAGCGCGTGACGGCCGCGGATACGCGACGGAGGTTTTCCCGCCAAAACCGCGAGGGGTTGAAAGCTGCGGCCTCCGACCTTGCCTTCCTCTCAAGCAATCAACCTCGAGCCATTACCTGCCTGCAATATCCACCGTGTGAGTGTGAACGTCCTGTCCTACTCGTTTGTCTTGGGGATTAAGTAAATGAAATAGAATAAGTTAACAATGCACGGTGTGACTGCTCTTTTCCATCTAGTGCTGTAAATAATATTGGTCGCTCTAAAATATTGCTTGTGTGTGTATAATAAATCTGTTCTTCCTCCAAACTCTGTCTTTCTTCTCTCTTCTTCTCTTTCGGTCGCTTTAGAGGTTTCCCAATTGAATATCTGTAGCGCGATTAGTCAACGTTCGGTTGGAATCGGGTTCTAATCGGGGAGTAACTGTTCGGACGCGGTTAAATACACCACCGCTCGGTCAATATAACATCTAAAAGCCGTGTCCGTAACAATTGGTGTCGGGGAGTGAGATCGACCCGGAGCGCGCTGCACGCGCTCAAAATTATAAAGCGGACGAAATTGTGTTGTTTTATAAAACCCGAATTTTGAGATCGCGCCATGGACAATCAAGGCGATCGGATGTCGGTGGGGGAGATAGACGGGTTAGGGGTAACCCAGGAACCAGGGGAAATGTATGTGGAAGAAAGGGAGGAGGAGAGCAATGAGGAGGCGGTTGAGGGGGTGTCAGACGCGCAAAATGGCGTCCTCGCGCACGTGGGTGTAGCGGCACCAAATTTTGCCACGCCCGCGACCGTGGTAGCGCCCCTGGTGGATTCAAACCTTTTGTTGCTACAAATCGGGGCCCTTATGGACAAAATGAGGGACGAAGCGAGGGCTAATAGTGAGCGATTAGAGGGCCAAATGGGGGCAATGGGGGGCAAAATGGGGGGAAAAATGGGGGAAATGGGGGAACGGCTAGAAGCTAAATTTGAGGGGTTAGACAATGGGATAGAAGGAGTGAAACATGGGTTAACGGGGGTGGAAAACAGAATGGCTGCCCAGGAGAATCAGTTAGAGGGGGTGAAAAATGGGCTAATGGGGTTAGAAAATAGGATGGAGGACAAATTGCGGGAAATAGGGGAACAATCCGCCCGGGAAATCGAACAGATGGGGAACCAGATGGAGGAGGTGAAGGAGGAGATACGACGAGGTGTAAGTGAGGAGGTCTCTGGGCTACGCGAGGAGGTAAAGCGAGGCGAAAAGCGTATGGAGAAAGAGGTGAGAAATAATACGGTTAGGTTACAGGGGGGAATAGAGAGTCTGACGAAGGGAGTAGAACAGCTGACAGTCGGACAAAGGGAACTAGCGGACCAAGTGGAAAAGAACACTGCAATCATCGGGGGTTTAAAAGCGACACAAAAAGACATAAAAAATGAATTAATAGCGACACAAAAGGAATGTCAAATGGTACATGAGGGATTGACGAAGAGGTTGGAAGAGGTGACAGAAGTAATGGAGACGAAGGACCGGGAGGTAAGGACGCACATAGAAACGGTTAAAGTAGCAATGGAGGAAGAAATAGAGGGGGCGCACCGGGAGCTGAAGGAGGTAAAGGAAAAATTAGAGGAGGTGGAAGAAGGGGTGAGTGAAATTAAAAAGAGACGGAGGGAAACTAAGAGGGAGATAAAGGAGGAAGTCATGGAATATGTACAAGGTCTGTGTTCAAATCATGATGCGGTGCTCACTAACCAAATAAAAAGTTTGCAGGTGGCGGAGGAGGTGCGACGAGGTACGGAGGTGAGTGGCAATGTACATGATGTAAGGGGAGATTCAGTCGGCTTGGGGATTGGTTTGGATCCGGGTGTTCGTGAAAGGCCGTTGGTGAAGTGTGTGACAGGTCAGGTGTGCGAAAAAAGAGGTGTGCGAGAATGTCCGACCATGGGGTGTGTGAGGAAAAAGTGCACGCCGAGGAGTGAGTGTGCCGTCAGGAGTGAGCCGGTCGGAGCGCGTGTGCGAGGGGGTACATGGAAGCGCGGTGTGGTGAGTGTTACGGAGGAAGTAACGAAAGAGTGTACACCTGTGGTGAGTGTTACGGAGGAAGTAACGAGAGAGTGTACACTTGTGGTGAGTGTTACAGAGGATGTAACGAGGAAGTGTACGCCTGTGGTGAGTGTTACAGAGGATGTAACGGGAGGGTGTGCGCGAGAAAGGTGTGTAATGGACGGGTGCATGAGGAAAGAGTGTGCCGTCGAAAGTAAGGGTGAGTGCGCTGTCAAGAATGGAGGTGAGAGTATTGAGAGTGACAAGGAGAGTGAGTTGGTTGTGACAGGGGAGCGAGGATGTACACCTGGGATGGAAGGATGCACACCTGGAATGGTAGAGCGTGAGTGGGAATGCACGCTGGAGTTGGTGGTGAGGCACGTGGTTGGGTGTGCGAATGAGGGCACACCTGTGATTGTCACAGAGGAGGTGACCGAGGAGGGGGTGCGAAGCGGTGTGTTGGTGAGGTGTGCGAGCGACGAGTGTGTGCCAAAGTGTTCGGTGGTCAGGTGTGTGACCAAGGCTGTGAGTGGAATGAGGGTACCTGGGTGTGTAAGGAAGGGTACGAGGAGCATGGGCACGGCTGGATGTGTGAGCAAGGAACGGGCTGCGGGGTGTAAGCATGCAGGTGAAGCATCGACATTAAACGGGTTAGAGGTTAGGTCGACTTTTAGCCGAATCGGGCCCTCGGTGCGTGCCGGGCCTCGCTTTGAACGGCCGCGTCCGTGCTCCACTAGGCGGAGCTGGCAGCCCGATAGAAAGGGTCGTCATGGCGACCACTTTTTGGTGAGACGTGCCGGCAGGTCGAGATCGGGACATTGGATGGCTCCACGCCGAGGTGATGCGTGGGATCTCGGCCCGGGTAAGCCCCCGCCCCGGCCCCGAATGCGGGACGCATCCAGCCGCCAGCACAAAAGAATCCGCGTTCAGTGCTCGGCTGTACGAAGCCGGGCTGTAGATGTGAATTGGCGCACCGAGAGGATGTAATAAGTAGACGGGTGATGGTGATAGTGATAGTGATTTAAAACGAAATTTAGAAAAGTGAATAGAATTGGCAGTAAATGGAAAATTTTTGAATTGTTGGATTTGGACGAGCGAAATTGGTAGTGAGAGACCCCCGTTGTGGTGGGATGGCAAATCCACCATCCCTCACAGGTGGGGGCAAATGCGCAATAGTTTATGGGGTGGCTATGACAACCGAGCCAGGGAGGGCTTGGATAATTGTAGGGATCTAGCGAAGATGACATTAGGTAACGTTAAGGTTAGTTAGTGACTGATACCTGTAGTGGGGACGCAGGTAGATTAGTGTGGATGATAATGACGTGGGAGCGCAATAGTTTAAAGGGACGACTGGGAAGCGCAAGTTTCAGAGGGGAGTAGTTAGCTGAGATGATGCCGTGTGTGTGAGGATTGGACAGGTGAGAATGGAACAGGTGTGATTGCACAGGTGTGCAACTGAACAGGTGTGTGGAGCAGTGTATGAGGGAGTAGTGGTGATTGCGTGTTGTGTTGACCAAATGGTCCAGGAAGAAAGGAGGGTGCAGGTGGCACCAGGTATGATTGCACAGGTGTGCAACGACAGGTGAATGAAGAACAGGTGTAAATGGGTGTATGGAATAAATGGTATGGAGTATTGGAATGGATGGTCGTGGAGTGAGTATGGTGGAAATTGTGGAGTGGAGTGGATGGTGCGAAGGTGTGAATGGGGGAAGAGTGGACCCCCATCACGGATACCCGGGGCGGGTAGTGTAAGTGTTAGGTAGAGGGTATAGGTAAATTGTGGTTGGATATTGGCATCTGTGGTGCGAGTGGAAGAATGGTCTTTGGATGGGTGCATTAGTGTTGTGGAAATGGCTGGGCGTGTAGCCTGTTAGTGTGTGTAGTTGGTTTGGGCACTCCACCACTGTGAGGATGTCGGCCAGGTGAGGCCGCAGGTGGGCTCTGGGAGCCGGTAGTAGTTGTTGTGGATGGGGCCCGAGGATCCGGAGGACGGACCCGGGTAGCCCAGTGCCAGAGGGCACCAGTGGGGTGACAGATCCAAGAGGGGTCTTCCCCAGTTAGTTAGGTTAGGGTGAGGAGCAGGTAAGCTCGGGTGGCAACTACAGTGGTGGAGGTGTGCAGGTGGGTAGACCTGTTGGGAGAGGTACACGTCGCAGCCCAGAAATTGTGCTAGAGCACCGGGAGATGAATCGGGGGAGTGAGACCCCAAATTGAGGAGCACCACAGTTTGGTCAATGGGAATTTGGTTTTTAGAACCAATAGTGTAAGTGGCCAATGGATTGGCGGGGAAAGACCCCGGGTAGTGTAAAGTGTGTTAAAATCATTTAGAGGATAGTTAGGATGAAGGATCTCCTCACACCATCTGCATCCACTCACCTGAGGTGACAGGTACTCCACACCATGCCATGTTTGATTATTTTTTACTGTGCAAATGTTTGGGTTGTGAGACGCATCATGACGTGGGTGTGACATTGTGCGTAATTCCATCTCTCCCTCCTTTTGAGGATTGATGATGAATTGATGATGGCAAATTTTGAAGTAAAGGGATTGTGGAGACGAATTTGGTATAGGGGAAATATGGGGAAGACGTGACAGTAGTGACGAATTTGTAAATGTGTAGATTTTTGTACATATGGGGTGAGAACAAGGGTAGGGTAGGCGACAGGGGGGTGACGTACGGTAGGGACGAGCTTTCTCACTTCGGCCTCCGTACGCATTTCACCTTGCATTGCCTTATTGACGTGTACCCTTGTGACCTTACCCCTCGCTCAATTGTCTTTCTTTTGTCTCCCACATGACCTGTGCGCCATTGGGTGCCGAGGGGAGCGTGCGTGAGGTGGCCATTGTGCGCCCGAGATTCCCAGAACCAGCACGCATTGCGTTGATGTACCACTTTATGGACCGCTGTTCGGCGGCCAAGTACCACTTGATGGACCCCAGGTTCTGGGGCAGAGCACCTCTGTTGGAGACCGGCCATAGTGGCCAGGGAATCTTGCTTGCGGACCTCGGTAAGGTGGCACCTATGCCAAACAGGTGGACCACCCTTAGTTGGCCCCTGAGGCCCTAAATAATAATAAAAAACGAACACAAGTTGTGCTTTTTATTATGTCCAAATAGGCCGCATGAAGCCAGAAGACGTCAGGAAGAACATCGGCCCAGCAGACAAGGAGAAGACCACCACCAGTTGTTTTGTTGTGTTTATTATGAACCATGGTGACTGCGCACCGAGTGGTGCTTTGTGGTGCTTGTGGTGCTTTTGGGTGCTTTTGGGTGCTTTGGTGGTATTGGTACTGGTGCATCGATGCAATGCGTGCTGTCTCCTCCCTCCCAACAGGAATTTCTTTCTCTTGTTCCCTAAAAAGAAAAAAAAAAAACACACAGGTCCTGGGTTGCGTTGTAAATAAGAAATCACGTCATTGTAAATAATGCTCCCCACCGTAAATGTATAGTTTCAGAATAATTCCGTAATTCGGTTAGCTGTGGGCTTGAGTCTGTTAGACAGGATGCAATGCAATAGGGGGACATACTTATTTGTGTTTTAAAATTGTCACACTCAGGGTCAGGTTAATTGTAGAGGGAATTACACCTACATGTCACACTCAGTTAAGTCTAGTAGGCCCGAGGACGTGCCTGAAGAAAGGAGGGTGCAGTGTAACGATTTTGAGAAGTGTAACGGGTTTTGAGAAGTGTAACGGGTTTTGAGGAGTGTAACAATTTTGGAGGAAGGGTAACGGATGTGAAGAGTATGGTTTTGGTATGGTAACATCCTGGTAATGTAAATAATGGTCGCAGCCGTCCTCCTAATTAATTTCATAGAACATACACGCAGGTCACGATATATCTTTTAAATAGTGTATTTCCTTATTCCATGTAGGCTAAGTATGTGTTTTCCACTAGATTGACTTTGCATTGTATCAAACAAAATAAGCGTAGGCCCTTCCAATTTCCCCAAAACCTCCCTTCCATTTGCCTTCCGCATTTTGGTCGGTTTTTCTCTTCAACCACCATTGGCCACGAGGTAAGGTTGGAGAAGAAAGGCGTGTCTCCACCTCGTCAGAAGAGGGCAGGAGTGAACCGGCCCTAACAGCCAATCAACACCGCGGTGAGTGACCCGGTAGGCGTGCCCTCGGAGCCGGCGGCTTAATTCCGCCGGAGGTGATAAAAGCGAATGTAAGGAACGGCTTGACAGAAGAGGCCTTGAGAGATACGCTGGGGGATGACCTGGAAGAGGAGCGCAATCCACCGCAAGCCCTACCTACCTACCTGCCTGCAATATCCCCTGTCGTTGGAGAGACGCGCTGAACGGAGGGAGACGGCTCCACCCCAGGAAGAGGAGCAGGTGTGCCGAGCCAGCGCGTGACGGCCGCGGATACGCGACGGAGGTTTTCCCGCCAAAACCGCGAGGGGTTGAAAGCTGCGGCCTCCGACCTTGCCTTCCTCTCAAGCAATCAACCTCGAGCCATTACCTGCCTGCAATATCCACCGTGTGAGTGTGAACGTCCTGTCCTACTCGTTTGTCTTGGGGATTAAGTAAATGAAATAGAATAAGTTAACAATGCACGGTGTGACTGCTCTTTTCCATCTAGTGCTGTAAATAATATTGGTCGCTCTAAAATATTGCTTGTGTGTGTATAATAAATCTGTTCTTCCTCCAAACTCTGTCTTTCTTCTCTCTTCTTCTCTTTCGGTCGCTTTAGAGGTTTCCCAATTGAATATCTGTAGCGCGATTAGTCAACGTTCGGTTGGAATCGGGTTCTAATCGGGGAGTAACTGTTCGGACGCGGTTAAATACACCACCGCTCGGTCAATATAACATCTAAAAGCCGTGTCCGTAACAATATATATGCCTGGCAAAACTGCCGTGCAGCTCATAGAGACTGTATTTGGAGGGAGAGGTGCACAATATTTGATTAATTGCATAATTAAAATCAATAAAAGATTGTCATAAAATATTTTGTATATATATATATATATACATATATATATATATATATATATATATATATATATATATATATACACACATACAGGGTGGTCCAGAAACCCTGGGCACATTTTAAAGAACGATACCTGCAACAAACAACCATGGTTATTATTGTTCTTTGGTGCAAAACAAAACATGATTACTCGTTAATCAGTCCAATATACATGAAACAGATCAGTTCAAACTGCTTTCCTTCATTGTCTATGCACAGCTGTAGCTGTGACAAAACACTGACACACAGTTCTGCATGTTTCAGTTGTTAAGGCAGCAGTCTCATTAAGGATGAATTGTTTCAAGTCTCTTCGGGTCGTAGGATTCCTCGCATACACTTTGTGTTTGAGGAAACCCCAAAGGAAAAAAATCACAGCGTGTTAAATCACAAGACCACGACGGACAATCCATTTGTCTGTAAAGTTCAAATAAAGGGCCTGGCGTACACTAGCAGAATAATGAGCAGGCGCACCATCATGCATGAACCACATTTGGCCATCATTGAGTGGAAATGCATGCTGCTCCAACATTACAAGGTAATTTGCAGCATTCACATTTTCTTCGCAAAATATTGGTCCAACAATGCCTCCAGAAGAAATGCCTACCCAGATGGACACACCAGCCTGATACTGGACGTTGTGCTCAACTTAAACGTGGGTTGTCTACTGCTACATATCACGCTGTTATGATGATTCACAGAACCAGATAAAGTAAACTTGGATTCATCTGACCACAATATCCTGTTCTGCAAATCATTGTCCATATCCATTAACCCAAGCAATGTCTCACATGCCTCAACGCGCCTGTCAAAATCATCCTCAGTTAGTTGGTGAATTAATCTGGGTATATATGGTTTCGCATTAAGGTCTTTTAGTATCTTACTAGAATTCACCAAATGTCCGTCTGTCCGTCCGTTCCCAGGTACCGCAAAAACGGCTGAACCAATCGCAACAACATTTTGGGTGGGTAATCCTGGGACACCTGGAGTAAAATAGGCTATATTGTTTTTCCAGTTTTTCCAAACACGATGGAATAATATTTACCGATATGAACAGTGATGTGGCTTTTATTGAAATTCTACAAATACTGTTTCGATTTTGGTGACTTGCGTGTGATATGATTTAACGGATATTTATATAAATCGTTAAAAAAAACTTTTTTTAAAGCCTTCAATTTCTGATATTTTGCCTTTTCATTTGGGCCTCTTAATTGAAGCCCCATCCGTAGGGCAGATACCGTTGCTAGTTATTCAAATCGATGATCGGCTTATGTTGGTGACGTTTGATAAACGACGAGTTGATAATGGTGTGTTACTGTCGAGTTGTTGTTGAATGACCGCTCTGCTTTCCTCAGTTCGAACATTACGTGGCCGACCTGGTGACTGTTTTGGAAGAATGCTGCCGGTTTCATCAAACTCATTGTTTATTTTGCCGATGGTTCTTCTGTCAATTGCGTTGGTGCCACATTCTTTGACAAGTTGTCTGTGAACTTCAGCCGAATTTCCAGATATAAAATACAAGCGTATAACGGGAATTTTTCTGTCTCACCATATCCTCCGTCATATTAGGGCGTCTAATTCACAATGAACTGAACTAATGCAAGGACAAAAACGTGTGCAGCACAGTGAGCGAAGATCACCCCGATCCATATCATGTGAGGCACCTCACCCTGTTGCGTATTAAGTGATGCCTGTGCGTGTTGAAGCGGTCACATCCATTTACGAGTAGTCATGTTTTGTTTTGCACCAAATAACAATAATAAACTTAGTTGTTTGTTGCAGGTATCGTTCTTCAAAATGTGCCCAGGGTTTCTGGACTACCCTGTATGTGTATATATATATATATATATATATATATATATATATATATATATATATATATATATATATATATATATATATATTGTCACGTTCCTGGCTATTAAAATCTTTCCGAGGAACGGATAGCCGAACATGCTGTTACTCCAAGGCATTCGTCAAATATGGTGGTGTTAATACACGAGGGGAGGTTTGGGGGGAGGAGGAGGAGGAGGATGCTGAAGAACGCTTACCTGAACGGCTCCCACTGTAAGTCCTCAAACTTGCGGAAAATAACTCGAACCGAGGCGAGATTAAAATGTACAAAAATGCCGGCTTTATTAAACGGAATGCCGGTAATACACAATAAAACGTGCGATAAAAAATAATGTCCTAAATTGGGACGTCCCCACAAACAGACTTGAAACACGGACGAAGGATAAAATAACTGGAAATAAATGTGTGGTTATTGAGTGCACTTAACTCTGATTGCTGGTGGGGTCTCGTCTTGGGTCGTAAAAATCGTCCGGGGCGCTTGCGGCCTTGCGCGTGAAACGCGTTCGTTGGTGCAAAACAGGCCTCACTGTGCATCCCTTCACTCCGGGCCTCGCGCGTGAAATGAACAGGAGTTGTCACGCAGCTCGTCATTCTTGCTTGGGGAAAAACCGCAGCTCTCCGTCCCCGGCTCTTCCACCTCACGACCACCAGCCCGATGCCGGAACACGGCTGCTCGTGCCGAATCCTCCCCGTACACTATCGCTTTTGGAACGAGAGGGTCAAGAGCGAATGTTCGCTCTCAATGCCCAGACGAACAGGGGAATGAGGAGAAGTTGCCAGCACAACTGTTATCGCCAGACCCAAAACCGAGAAGGGGGAGGAGAGGAGCAATTATGACCGTTCGCTATGGCATCAAAAAATGAGAGAGAAGGTGTCTGCCATTCCAACTATTTTTACACCCCACTCTGACGTCATCGGTCGTGCTTCGCCACTCAGCGAGTCCCTTCTTACCAGTCCTCCCAATTCAAGAGCCCTGCCCAATCACGGCTCCTCGGGCGTGTCTTCATGGATCTTTCGTCCTATGCGTCCTTTCCAGTCGGGGTAATCAGCCCAAGTGATTCATCTGGGTTTCTGGTTAGTTTTATTGTTATTGGTATATTAATGGCGGGAAGGATGAGAAGGGCAGATGGTCCACAGGGCTGGTGGCAGGGAGGTTCGGGAATCGCGGCACGCCGTTGGTGGCCCACGTGAGCGTCCACGCTCTGGTGCAGTGGCGAAAACCCGGTCGTCAGTGCTGGTTGGTAACGCGTCTCTCTCCAGTGTTCCTTTCTCATGGACCTCCTCCCGCGTCTCTTGCTCCCTTCGACTCTCTTGCACCTCCTCCCGCGTCTCTCCAGTGGGGTCCTCGCGCCAAGGGTTTTATAACCATGCCCTTGGAACCCTCTCGAACCCTCTAGATGTTTCTTGCCACGCCCTATCAAGCCATGCCCACCGAGCCCTGGTTGGTCGTTAAGGGCTCTCTGGCTCCACCTTTGATGACGAGGCGGCTCCTCCCTCTTCTTCTCCGATCCTGGCCTCGTGGGCAATGGAGTTTGGGGCGAAGAAAACAGCCCAACTGTTACTGGCAGCGAACGCTGCCTTACAGCAACTGCACTTGAAGAGCATGAGACGCCGAAAGGTTCCCGCCGAAAACAGCCCAACTGTTACTGGCACCTTGCAGAGAGGAGATGATTGGGGATAAATCGAAAGGGGAACTATCTTATTTGATTGATGCAACGTAGAGTCAACTATTGGAAACGCAGCCTTACCTGGAACACAGAATAATGATATAACTATAGAGAGGTCCTAAAGTGTCCTACGTGTTGTACATGGACTAACTAAGGTGCAATCTTTAATTAACAGCCAATTAAGGGGAAATGTACACAGGGGTCATTTATAAGGGAATTTACTACTAAATTTACATGTGAAGGTTCTAAAAACTGTAACAATATAATGTATGGATGTGAATGTTATATCTGTTAATGTTAATTCATTAATGTTATTTATTAATGTTAATTCTGGGTGGCAGAGGGATAATTTGAAACGGGCTTGGTTGGTAGGGGAAGTCCGAGTGTATGCACATGCGCTATTCAATAATTACACCTAATTTGTGTCAAGTTCTGTGAAACGAGATTGATATGAAAACATTCATGTTGTCTTTGTTGCTAAATTTATTCTGGTTTCTTCAAACAAATCGCGATTTTAGTCCGCGATGTTCTTACCTCATACCAACGCACGTCCGAGTGTATGCGCATGCGCTATTCAAAAAGGCACCCCAATAACAAGAACAACAATGCGGTCCTCATCGAGCTGCTCGTTGCAGCTAAAAATTGATCCTGGGATTAGAAAATAGAGCTTGGACATATTTGGTTTAATGCATGATGTGCAAAATCCAAACATCCATCAAAACATTTTTGTTAAAAACACTGCAGGGTTAGTGGGAATAGGGGGTGGGGGGGAGGGTGCTCATTTGTTGTTTCTTTGAAAGGTATCCAAAGAGGTGTTAAAAGAATGTCATTAACCAGCTGAGTTTTTTATTATTATTTTTATTTTCTTGTATACAGAATCGAGGCTCTTGTGAGAGCTAACACATTGAACATGAAAACATTCACAGGCACATAAAACGTACAATGAAAGGAGCGGGAGACGAGGGGGGAGAAGGGAAGCACACAAGCACAACAACAGTAGATAACAGGGACGTCGATAGATCTGTGGAAGGGGAAGGCGGAGGGCTGGGGAGGTGGGAGGAGTACATGGTATAAAGCAAATTAACGCTACTAGGATTTTCAGGAAAGAAGTTTTGGATTGAAAGAGGTGGATTTGGGGTGATTTTGATCCATTTGTAGTATCTGCCTGTACCATTCCGTTACACCCATTGGTTGGAGAGTTTGCCTGGCTCCACCTGCGATTTCTTATTTTGTGAAAAATATTGCAGCCACCAAGTTGCTGCTTATTGCTATGTGAAGTCGAAGTTGTCTCTAAACTGTCATATTCACAATTGCCATGTCCTCAATACAAGTCCCTTGGTTGTAAAACAACCAAAGTGACAGTTAAAATGATTTTGATCTAACAGGTGGCACGGACCTTGTGAAGATCGGCCTCAGCAGTCTGTTAAATTTATACTTTGTCCAAATGGCTGTGTAGCATTCTATCAAGTCGGGCTTAACACGTCATTATAAATTTGTCCGAGGTCATTTCGTTGCACGATGTGTATATATGCATCACACAAGATAATTTGTTTTGTGTCGTTTATTGTCACATATCTTTTCTGCATATCTCGTGGGATTGTGAGTTGCACATGTTACATGTCGACCCCAGGGCACTGCATTGAGTGCACCAGTAACCTGGAAAATACTCGTAAATGAAGACACTGATGTGACTTTGTGTTGTTTTAAGGGTGCAACCAACATATGATAGAAGGGTAACTTTGGGGAATATTTATTAATCCCTACTGTCTACCTTAAGCACAATAATATTAATTGAATGTAACACTGAATGACTTTCCAAGGAATCCCCAAATTCAATAAGTACAAACGTCACAGACAACAATGCGGCTACAAGTTGACTCATGACTTGATGTGGCAACTTATCTCCAGTAAGTAATTTGTGCAGCAACTCCAGCGGGTTGTAAATGGGTGAAAGATCGGTGGTGAGCATGGGTGAAAGCACCTAGTCCAAGAGGGTGTGCACAGGATGAAGTGGACTGGACAGTCCTGTTTTACAAGTCCTCAGAAGGTGAAGTCGTCATTATCACCGAAGCATCGAGAAGAACCTGAGTCCACAGGTAAAGCTGTATCACAGATGATTAAGATGGGAACTCCAAGTTGTGAAGGACCATGTGTTACTTTGGATAGGAGTGGTTAGATGGGCGAATGAGCTCAGATAATCAGCCACGGCCTTCTCGAAAATGGCGTGGAAATCACCCGAAATGGTGCTAATGAGAAGGCATACAAGTTTTGAGTCAGTCTCTCTCTCTCTCTCTCTCTCTCTCTCTCTCTCTCTCTCTGTCTCTGTCTCTGTCTCTCTCTCTGTCTCTCTCTCTCTCGTGCTGTTGGAGTCATCTGGACTCTCATCCACCAGATGTGCAGAGCCATCTGCCATTTAAACCGCATGGCTGCGGACTGTTACCCTGGTAAGGGGGGCTGGCAGATACGACACCTTGCCCACAGGTGACATGGGGTAATGCAAGGCAGGGGCATCTATCTCCCTGAGGTATCAGATGACACCCGCATACCCAAATGTACTCGTTTGGTGCACCTGCAAAAGTACTCATTTCAATTTTGACAAGGCTTAATTTTATTCATCAATGGACCTAGAGATTTGACATTACATACTGTGATACAATCACCTGTTGATTTCACATGAATGGAATGCCAACATCATACTCGGACTAATTGGGGCGAGGTGACCACAGTAATTTGCTACTTCATCATTAAAAGACAGATAAACCTTATCATCTTCTTTGATACTGTACACACAGGAACATACAGTCATGTGAAAAAGTAAGTACACCCCATGTAAAGTTTTGACTTTTTCAACATATTTCAACACAGCTATTTGATCTTCATTTCAACAATATTGATAGATAAAGGTGATATAATATAACAAATATCATGAAACATTTACATTTTGTAGTCAAATGTATAATTTAAATAAACATAAATGCAAATTTCGCATGTGGAAAAAGTTAGTACACCCCTACATTTATCACTACTTCAAATACCTAAAATTAGAATCAGGTGCACCAGCTCAGGTGCAAATGATTATAACATCATTAGAGAGGATCTTGGAGGAACCTGTCTTATTTAAACCTCAGACATTTAGTTTGGTTTGCTCTGTTGTTGAAGTGTGCGGCGTCACCATGCCTAGATCAAAAGAGCTCTCTGAGGACTTCAGAAAGATGGTTACAGATGCCTATGAGTCTGGGAAGGGATTTAAAAAGATCTCCAAACAATTTGAAATCAATCATTCGACTGTCCGGAAGATCATCTACAAGTGGAGAAGATTCCAAACAACTGCCAACTTGTTCAGGCCAGGCCGCCCCAGCAAGTTCAGCCTGAGAGCAGACCGCAAGATGCTGAAAGAAGTCTCTAAGAACCCTAGAATGTCATCACGGGACCTACAGGTAGCTCTTGCCACTGTTGATGTCAAAGTGCACGAGTCTACCATTAGAAAGAGGCTGCACAAATTTGATCTACATGGGAGGTGTGCCAGGAGGAAACCTTTGCTGTCCAGAAAGAACATCAGGGCAAGACTAAAGTTTGCCAATGAACACCGAGGCAAAGACCAGCACTTCTGGAACAATGTGCTCTGGACAGATGAGTCAAAGGTAGAGCTATTTGGCCACAGTACCAGAAGACATGTTTGGCGAAAACCAAAGACAGCATTTGACCACAAGAACCTGATACCAACTGTAAAGCATGGTGGTGGAAATATTATGGTTTGGGGCAGGTTTGCTGCATCAGGGCCTTGGCAGCTCACCATCATAGAATCCACTATGAATTCTTCATTGTACCAGAGGGTGCTTGAGGATAATGTGAGGCCATCTGTCGGAAAGTTGAAGCTCAACCGAAGGTGGACCTTGCAACATGACAATGACCCTAAACATACCAGTAAATCTACCAAGGAATGGCTGAAAAGAAATAAATGGAGGGTTCTGGAATGGCCAAGTCAAATCCCGGATCTAAATCGCATCGAGATGTTGTGGGGGGATTTGAAACGAGCTGTGCATGCAAGAAACCCCTCAAACATCGCACAGCTGAAAGAATTCTGCATGGAGGAGTGGGCAAAAATTTCTCCCAGTCGATGCCAGAGACTTGTAGACAGTTATAAGAAACGCCTACTTGAGGTTGTTTCTGCCAAAGGGGGCAATACCACCTATTAGAGTCAAGGGTGTACTTACTTTTTCCACATGCGACATTTGCATTTATGTTTATTTAAATTATACAATGGACTACAAAATGTAAATGTTTCATGATATTTGTTATATTATATCACCTTTATCTATCAATATTGTTGAAATGAAGATCAAATAGCTGTATGTTGAAATATGTTGAAAAAGTCAAAACTTTACATGGGGTGTACTTACTTTTTCACATGACTGTAAATGGTACAGGGGTACTGCTAACTATACATCACGTTCCATATATGGAAGCCTTTTCAGTCATCTTCATAAAATGAGTTTGGCATAAATAGGTCATCTGACTAATGAAAACGAATGGACATGCACACGTCCATACAACACCAGTTCAAATAGTATCACAAAATAGTTAATTAAGGGGGAGTAGTGGTTGTTATGATACAGCATTGAAATATGTGGTCTGAAATCATCAGATTATTTTTTATCATCCTGAACATTCCCGCCCTCAAATAACTCCTCGGTGGATGTTTCAGAGCTATTCTCACAATTCTGACACAAATATCCGTGCAGGACAGGGTAGAGGAGCAACACGAACATTTTTCCTGTTTTGCATTTTGACATTTTACATGCACAGTTGACTACCTGCAACATCATTTTTGGGGCTGGATCTTGTGTCAACCACAAAACTGACGATTCTTCACCTGTAACTCACCAGCCGTGATCGACTGCAGAAGGAGCATTGATGGCCGGGGAGAGGGCCCGTCTGTGTATGGCGGCTTGATAGTCGGTGGTGGGCGTCTCTTGTAGGTGACGAACACTGTTCTCCTGGTGACAAAGCCAAGCAAAATACTCTATCGTGCATCATTCACGTCACCTACCGAGTCTTGACCGTAAATAGGACAACCGAACCTCTCCAATACAGGCTCCCCAAGACCATCTTTGATGCTTCCATTATCAATCACACTGGCGTGGTTCTTGATGCCAAATTTCCTGGTATTTGTGAACCGGGAGCAGTATCGATCAATGCGACATCAGTATCTAAACTGTGAATGACAATATCACGATGACTGGAACTGGGTGTGCTTTTCATGGCGGAGGAGACGGTTGTCAGCCTCATCATGATCACGCTGAAACCTACCCACTAACTTTACGTATAGCTCACCTGATGACACTTTCAACACGTGACATTGGTCAGAATGCCTCACATACATGCTGAATGTCTCACGTTTTTTTGTATACAGAGTCGAGGCTTCTGGAAGAGCTATTACTAGTACACTGAACGAATCGGGACAAAAAGACAAGTTGAGAGAAGTGGGAAACAGCAGAGCCAAAGGCCTTGACAGAGGGAGGCAGACAATAGTTGGGGAAGGAATGTGGAGCAGGAGAGGATGCTTGGGGTGGACAGGATGGATACAGAAGGAAACTCAGGAGGGAAAACTGGAAGTTTGTAAGGAGGAGGGATTGTGGTGGAGGGGTTGGGGGAGAGGGGGTGTGGATTAACGAGGGTGGAAAGAGGAACAAATGAGTGGAGGTGAGCAGTGAACCTTGATTTAGGTCGTTTCACCAGGAAGTGGTTGATGGCTGACCGTGTGTGCCCTGAAGAAACCTGGTGGGGAGGGGAGGGAACAAATCACAGAAAGAGCAGAAGCTGCTGGACCAGAAAGGAGGTGGTAGAAGACAGAGAGACGATCGACTGTTGGCCTTCTGGCAGGTTCTCCCATCTCAGCCAAGGATCTCTGTAGTTCTGTCAGAGTGGTCATTGGGTTCTTGGTCACCTCCCTGACAAAGGTCCTTCCTGCCCTGTTGCTGAATTTGGTTGGACAGCCAGCTCTAGAAAGAGTCTGGGTAGTTCCATATTCTTTCCATTTCCTCATGATGGATCTCTCTGTGCTCTTGGGAACTTTCAACACTCTCGAAATTGGTTTATACCCTTCCCCAGATCTGTGGTTCCTCCCAAATCTATCTCGGAGTTCTACGGACATTTCCTTAGACTTCATGGTTAGAAAACGTATTTTACCCTTATAAGGTTTATTTTCAATGAAATAATAGAGGTATGAGGAGAAGAGGTGGATGGGATATGGGAAATGGAAGAAACCAAGCGACATGACATGATAGAGATGTAAAGGGAGAGGCGAATATTCAAACATATACAATGACAAATAAATAATCCTAACCCAGCTCTGGCGACACACCACACGCTTAGAAACAAACAGGAAGCAGGCGAGGACTTCCCAATTGCACAATGGCATTTGGTGGAACAGGAGCACGATCTGTGGGACAATGGCGTTGCCAGCGAGTCACTTTCTGGCTCCTGGCACACAGCAGGAAAGCGCTCTCCTCCTCCTTGGCCCATGGCAGAGTCGAAGAAAACCAACAAAAGTGCGAGCATGAGAGGGAGGGAGATACTTATTGTCACGGGTCTGTGAACCGGCACTCCCCAAAGGTAATTGCACACAACATCCAGGTTCCCTATTTAGTTATTTCATTAAGTACATGTGCAGATAGTACAACCCTCTTGTCGAGTCTATCGGGTCAATATGCATTGTGGGGGATTAGCTAGGTCTTTCCCTTTTTCTCCCCATTTTCTTCAGACCCACGCAGTTCAAACTAAAGGCACGGGCGCCCTTTCCCCTTATTGCCCGTGATCCGCAGTAATCCCTTTCACTTGTGCCACATGAGTGTAAACAACAGCTAGGCCTTTACAACCTGTGCCGTGTGGGTAGTTCCCATAATAGTCAGGTTCACTATGTTTTTTCGTTCAAAATCATGGTAGATTAGCAAACCTATACATTTTTGGAAACGTTATTACATGGAAAATCTGAAAATCAATGTTTACATTTGCCAATTCCGACCAATTCGATTCGACCAATTCCATTCGTCCAATTGCTTCGATCGACCATTCGACCAATTCGTTTGATTCGATTCATCGAATTCGATTCGATCGACCATTCGACCAATTCGATTTGCCAATCAATTTGACCGACCTTTGCTTGTGTGGAACGGACTGTGAAAACGATGCAGACTATATTGTCGGATACGACACACAGGACAGTGATGACGAACTCTAAATGGCATATTCTGTAATCGTGTATGTTATACTGACAACCACAGTTACACTGACTGCATGTGTCCATATGATTTTGCTGACTGCCTGTGTATGTTTGGTGATATGAATTATTGTGACACATTTTGATGTTATTAACTGCCTGTACAAAATGATAACATGTATTTGATTATGCAACTTATCGCGAATATAAAGACAGTATTTTGCAATTCAAAACCTTTGATTCGTGTCTTACCATTCCCCATAGCACTAATTTGATACTTTCATTGGATTCCTTGTCCCTGAAAATATAGGTTTAGTATATTTTAAAAAGTTTTTAGGGTAATTAGAGGCAGAAATAGAACAAAATATGTATTTTACAGTGGCCATTTTGAAAATCCAAAATGGCCGCCATAAAGGTATCTCTCCAAATGTAAACATTGATTTTTAGTTTCCTTATGCTATAACCTTTCCAAAAATGTATAGGTTTGCTAATCTACCATGATTTTGAACGAAATGTAATTTATTGACATAGTGAACCTGACTATAAGCAAGATGTTTGGATAAGCCGAGAAACCTGGGCCATGTCTACAGCCAAGTCTTTTCCTGTAAACAAGAAGCTTGGTAAGCCAAAACACCTGGGCCACGTCTGCAGGTAAGCCTTTTCCCATAAACAAGAAGTTTGGATGAGTCGAAACACTTGACCACGCCCGAATTTCCCACAAAACCACCAGCCTAACCATGCCTGAATTCCCCGTAAAAAGACCAACCTGACCACACCGAAGGTTTCCCATGAAACAGAAATCTGGGCTCCGCCCACCGAGCTGCAATATAAACGCCTTTTTTTTTTCTTTTTTTTTGGATACAGAATCGAGGCTCGTGAAAGAGCTAACATTTATCACACAAACAAATCAAACAGACAAACAAAGTATATAAAAAGGGGAGCGGTAGACAAGATGGGGAGAGAAGGGGAAGCACACAAACACAACATTTGAGAGCAGGGACATCGGGAGATGTGTAGGAGGGAGAGGGCTTGGGGGGAGGAGGCGTGGGAAGGGGGGAGGGGTGGGAGAAGTATAAAACACAAGGACTTCCAGGAAAGAAGTTGGTATTTCAAAAAAGTGGATTTGGGGTGAAATTAGTGGGGGTAGAAAAGATCAAGGTTTTGGATGGGGGAAGATAAAAGATGGTGGTGAACAGCTGTTTTAAAGACCTGGAGGGAGGAGTGGGATTGAAGAGAGTGAGGGAGTTTGTTCCAGAGGCGGGAGAAAAAAGGAGTGAAGGTGAGCAGAGAGTCTTGATTTTTGCAGTTTAACCATAAGAGGGTTGCAGGCAGATCTTGTGCGACCTGGAGGAATATTTTGGGGACAGAGCCCAGAGAGAGCTGGGGGAGCAAGGCCGGAGAGGAGTCGGTAGAAGACGGAAAGACCACCAACCTGCCTGCGGTGAGTAAGTGAAAGGCCCTCGGAGATAGATTCATCGCGGAGATTCCAATGATTCTGAACGCTTTGGTTTCAACAGCGTGAAGACGAGCTCGGTGTGAGGCAGGAGCACCAGCCCAGAGGGGAGAGCAGTATTCCATTGAGCTGCGGATGAAAGCCTTGTATGTGGTGAGTAGCTCAGGTGTGCCAAGGAAGGACTTCGCACGACGGAGGATGCCCAGTCGGCGACTGGCTTTGGAGGCCAGATTTGAAATGTGGTTTTCCCAGGAAAGATCATAGCAGATAGTGAGACCCAAAAGCTTGAGTGACAGAAATTCTTGGAGAGGATTATTCAGAAAGTGGATGGGAGGGTTGTCCAGTCGGTCTTTTCAGAGAGACATCGTAAGAGTGTGAGATTTGTCAGGATTGAAAGACATGTTCCACTTGTTTGACCAGTCTGTGAATTTGTCCAGGTCTGCAGAGAGTGAGGAGGCTGCAGACTGCCGATCTCAGGGATGAAGAATGGAGCGGCAGAGAGTGGAGTCATCGGCAAAGAGATAGAGAGGATTTTCAAGAGTCAGAGAGATTAATTATTGATGAAGATCAGAAAAAGTACAGGGCCCAGAACACTGCGTTGGGGAACTCCAGCCTGAACAGGAAGAGGACATGAGAGAAACCCATTCAGGGCCACACGTTGACTATGACTAGAGGGGAAGTCCGCCAGCCATGCGTGGAGATTTCCATGGATACCAAAAGAAGAGACTTTGGTGAGCAGAGCGGGGTGCCAGACCGTATCGAAGGCACGTGATATGTCAAGGGAGACGGCTCTTATTTCCTGTTTGGCATTGAGGACCTCCATCCATTGTTGAGACAGCAGAAGCAGCATGTCCAGAGTAGAGTGACCTGGTCTGAAACCAAATTGATGATCAGAGATCAAGCCATTGGAGAAGAGGAAAGATTTCATATCCGAAGCAATGATGGATTCCATGACTTTGCTGATAATTGGGAGAAGGCTGATTGGTCTGTAGTTGCTAGGATCTGTTTTTGCACATTTTTTGTGTAAAGCGGTAATGTTGGCTGATTTCCAAGCAAATTTCCATGGCAGATGACCTTGAGCAAAAGAGAGGGTGAAGAGAACAGAGAGAGGGAGTGAAAGAGCGGCAGAGCAGGATTTTAGGACCCGTGGGCTGATGCCGTCAGGTCCAGTTGCAGAATCAGAGTCGAGGGTTGACAGAAACTTTTCCACCTTGTCAGGAGGAAAGGGCACAGAGTCCACGAGCAGCTGGGTATGGTGGGTACAGAGAGGGATGGGTTTGGGACACAAGATTTAGAGGCAAACACAGAGTTGAGGCATTCAGCTTTTTGACGTGCGGAGTCAGCTGTGTAGCCGTTTGAGGTAAGGGAGGGGATGTAGGGGGAACAAACACCAGAAACAGATTTGACCAGACGCCACCAGGATTTGGAAGAGGGAGACAGATAAGAGAGTTCGGTCTTGAGAACGGAGAGATAGTTTACTGGCTCTCCTGAGGGTGGACACACACTTGTTTCGGGCTTTGTGAAAGGAAATGAGATTTCCTTCCGTTGGCTTTGCTTTCCAGGAGACGAAGGCAAGTTGTTTCTGGGCAACAGCCTCACCACAAGATTCCGTGTACCATGGACGGGAGAAAGGGTATGACAACTGAAGACGAGATGGGATAAATCTGTGCATGAGAGAGAACAATTTACTTTGGAAGAATTCCCAGGATGAGTTGATGTCAGAGGCGGTAGAGATGGGAGACCAGTCCAGATGATTGATGGCTGCTTGAAGACCATGCCAGTTGGCCTGAGTGAAATGCCAGACTCGTCCGCTGAAGAGGCGTCATTCTCGTCCGCTGACCTGATAATGGTCAGATGTCCACTTTAACAAGCACATGATCAGATGAGCCGATTGGAGCAGAAGAAGAGCAGCAGACATTTGCAGGGAAGTTAGTCATAACCAAGTCTAGAAGAGAAGATGCTCCATTGACTGAGATCCGGGTCGGGAAATTGACAGATTGTGTCAGTCCCAGTGAGTCACAGAAGTCCTTTGCTGAGGAGCCATGGCTGGTGAGAGAGGTACCCACACCCAGCCAACTGGCATGATGGCAATTGAAATCACCCCATATGAGGAAGAGAGAGTTGGGATGGGTAGATAGAAGTTGGGTGTAGAAAGTGTGAACTATGAGCATGAAAATGAACTAATGGCCCAGGAAACTCCCTCCACAGGGAGGGGCTCATAGCTTAGACAACTGGCGGAGTATTGTACCCCACGTGGGGGTGCAGTGGTGTGACCATTCCCCACAGGGGGGCCCATGAGCATTAGTTTAGGGGGATGGCATTGTTAGGCCCATGGAGAGGCCAGCAATGGTTGCTTCCATGGGGGCACCGAAACTCTAGCTGAGGGAGGGCAAGGATAATGGTTAGGGTTCTGGAGAGACCATAGGAATCGAGATTTAAGTAGTGACCATGAACTGCAGAGGGGACGTAGAGTTTTGTTGGTTGTTAACAAAGGGTGTGTGCATAGTGTAAAGGGACGATGAGGGAAGCACGAGCTATCGGGGAAATCAGTTAAATAGATGAGGCTGTATGTGTGAGAATAAATTGAATTGTGTTGTGAAAATAATTGTTTAAGTAGTACGTGTGGAATGCAGTGTGCGAAGGATTGAATTGGGGGGGGTGGGGGAGGACGGACCCCATTCACTAATCGGAAAAATGATGTCGCCATTTTTTTCTGTTGACCTTTAGTGACCTTGACTCAAGGTCAAAGTTCAAACGTCATTACAGTGACCATACTTCATCCAAAGTATATCAACCTGGGTACCAAAATGTGGTAAATTTCACAAGGAACATTGGTTATGACATTTGTTTCGTCATTTGACCTTTCGTTTTTTAGCAATATGCAAATGAGCTAATTAGACAAAAATATGCATAATTAGCATAACCTGTTATACATATAATGGCTAGTACATCCAGAAAATGTTAATTGTTAGTAATAAATCACAAATGTATCCTGGGTCCTATTAGCTGACTGATGTCAATATTCTTGTGACCTTGAACTAAGGTCAAAGTTCAAAGAGCATATTTTGGCCACAATTCTGCATTACCATGATTGTGTTCCTATGTGCATCTAATGGTTATTGTTGACACACATTGTAAAAAAATTTGCACTGAGTAAACTGGAAACATGTTTTTACTTTTAGATTAGCTTCTTTTCTTGTTCACAACAAAGCATCTTCATAATCTTCTTCTTCTTTATCGATCCCGAAAGCATGTCCGTGGTCATTGTTAGTACAGTTGTCATCATCTGCACCACACACACATCTCTGTGCAGTTCATATTCTGTGATCTGCAAGAGCAGTGAGAGCTGCATTTTATTGTCGTACATCCACACTCAACTCGGTGAGTGATGGCATATGGGGCAGGAAGTTGCTTTGTTGAGATGGCCACCAGACCATCACCTTCCACTTTCCACCCAAACTCGGTAGCAGGTGGGAACTGTGGTAACTAATGTGGTAACTAAAATACTGTCGCGCGGGCCCCCGGTTAACACCAGAAGCCACGGAAGACCGGAACGGCTTTAATGGGAGGCAACAACCAATACGGATTTTACTATGTCGCATGGGAGGAAGAAGGAAAATGGAAGGCTGCGGCAAAAGCTTAACTGCAGACACTCCGATCCTGTAGTGGGATTAACTCAAGCGGGCACAGGTTTAACAGGGGATGCAAAATAATACAAGGGTTTATTAAAGGAAAAAGGTAAGGACAGGAAAAATCACGCGCTAGTAATAAAATATCCTAATCGGGACGTCCTCACACACAGATTTCGGATACGAGACACAGGAATGGATTAACAAAAGAAATACGTTCGTTATGTGCATCTGTGGTGTGCGAGCTGATCTGTCTTATCTTTCAGGGTATCGTCCCCCACACGGCTCCAAGCTCCGCCGCACACCACGAGGACCCTCGCTCCAAGCCTCCCGCCGCTCACGAGGTCCGTGCACCAAGCTCCAAAGCGCCGAGCACCACGCCAAGCACCAGCACCGCTCCAAGCACCACTAGGTCCCACAGCAGGAAAAGCACCGTGCGTCCAACGCAGGCTAGCGGCTCCAAGCGAGGTCAAAAAGCAAGTGAACTCCACTCGGGCTATGACTCAACTCGGGCTACACAAGACGAAGAAGAGTGCCCAATAGCGAGCTGCGCAAAACAAGAGCACGAACCGCTAGAGACTGTCATAGCAAGAGCGAATGACGTCCAAAATCCAAAAGAGCAACTCAACTACTCAACTCCCCCTCTCTCTCTCTCCTCTCTTTCCAACTCTCGTGCTCTTTCCAGACCAACTCGACCAACTCTCGGGCTCTCCCTCTCGTCTCACTCTCCCTCTCGTCTCACTCTCTCAAACCAACTCTCTCTCTTCTAGAAATGGCGTTCGGCGCTCGCTAATATCTCCTGGCCGGTGACATGAGCCTTGGCACGCTACCAACCAATCAGTCTTCCACCGACTCGTTGGCTCGCTCAGGCCCATTCCTACCGCGCCACCCCAACACTCGTTCTCTGTTCCGTGGTCATAGCACGTGGCAGTTGATCTGGTTAGGCCCGTCGGAGGTGCCACCGGCGGCGGCCATCATCGGCGGTGCCCCGGCCTGGTTTCTTTGCCTGTTCGTCTTTCACAGTCATGTCAGGGAAGGGCGTTATTTAGTGTTGCAATAAAGATCCTAACTGCATGTCTAAATGAGTGCAGTGCCAAAAGGGACAAAGGTTTGGCTGACCAGGTGAGACACACAGGGGCGCTACTCTTTAATCCCTAACTCTACTTAACACACGAACCTCCTGGTCGGTTCACAAGTATACATCTTACCGATAAAACGCCTAAACAGAACGTATTACAAGTCAGATTCCTTACCGTGACAGACGAAGCACGTTACCTACATAGATCTATCTGGCTCTACACATTGCTACCCCACCCGACATAACACAGCTCCCCCCCCCCCCCCCCCCCCCCCCCAGGAACCGTAGCTCCTGCAAGGTTCACTGCAGGCGCTACCATCCCAGTCTTAACATTTACTGTCACACACTTAATTAACCTATGAAATAAATCAGGAGGGCTGTGGGAAGTGAGTCGGACTTCCTACCTATACTCCTTCACATGCTAAACCCCTTAACAATCATGCAAGTATATACATTTCAAATATTCGTTGTTCCTGCGGAGGGAGGAAACAAACAACACACAAAATCTACGTTAACCATAAACCTTAGCCAACTTAGAAAATTCCAAAAACTCTACACATTTTTACATACCCCGGTCTACAGACCGCGTCCCGCCCGGTGGATGCCACAAGACGCAACCTTACCTGCGGGGCCATCCCCAATGCGCCCCTAAATTTCCGCGGGCCCTGTCCAGGTGTAACAGGTGAGTGACATGGCTCGGTGGATTTCGCCCACATTCATTCAACACAAACTCCTTAACCACTCACTCTTTCCGTCACTCCTTGCACAAAAAATCATTTCAAAGCACGTATTTCACCCCCCCCCCCCCCCTTCAGGACCATGGCATTGATGTCATAAACATGTGTGCATTCCTCAATTAGGCAGCGGGGAGGTACCGCACAACAAGATGGTGGGGGCGCTTCAGGCTGTGGTGCCCGCAGTCCCAAACACAAGTCAACCGACTCACAAGTTCATTGCCCCCCCGCCCCCCCCCCTTTACCTCTTGGCCCATGGCAGCCCAACAGCCCCTTTCCGCCGTTACCTCGCTGGTGAGGGTCTCCACACACCAGGCTCTGTTGCCTCCTGCTTCCGCACAGTTCCACGGGTCGCCGGGGGTCTCCTTTACCCCAGGGCGCCCAACCAGACCCTCCACCGACGAGCTCCAATTTCCAGATACCACTGGCTGCCAGGGGTAATTGCCGCAGAGGGGGGCCGCAGGCATCGCTCCTCAGAGCTTTATCCGTACCGGACACACACACACCTTCCCCACCCACAAGATCCCAAAACACACT
Organism: Myxine glutinosa; assembly: GCF_964187855.1. Lineage (NCBI taxonomy): Eukaryota > Metazoa > Chordata > Myxini > Myxiniformes > Myxinidae > Myxine > Myxine glutinosa. The sequence goes on along the minus strand of NC_136266.1, from coordinate 30,149,093 downwards.
TCCTCCCCTGCTGTCATTCAATTTTCAACACAACTCAGCACAATTCCAAAGATGGTGTAAAATATGTTACAAGGCTTGCCATGGCCTGCTGCATGTGAAATCCCCCAGTTCACATTTAACCAATACACATTTCCAAAAGCACAATAATCACCACTCATCCGTTTCCTACGACCACACGAAAACACCTCACCACAACACCAACACAAACGCCACCCATAAGACTCTGTGGCACACATTCCAACCCCCTCACCGGCCATGTCATCACTCTCACCCGCCCCCAACTCCAAATTACATGTCCCCAAAATTTCACAAGCAAGTCCTGAAGCCTGGGACAGTACACCTCAGTTCCACTCACCTCAAGTGCAGGTAGTTACAGGTTGCTCAGACCCAAAGTGCCATCCACCCATACAATCCCAAAATTTATCCTTGGACCAATCAAATTTTCCAAATTTCTCTTTTGTCCCCACTACACTGGCAGGTATGTGGATCCGCATCCAACGGTGATCATCACTACACAACTACCTATGGCCACGACAGCTCTGCACCTCTACCGTGCAAGGGTCATCGGGACAAGGTGAGCAGTCAAAACGCCAACATGGCCCATGAGTGTCCACAAGGGTGCGAACCACCATCCATCCTTCGGCCCCCCTGCGAGGAACACAGCTGCACCAGCCCCAGCTGGCCAATGTGGTGAGCACCTGCTGCCACAACACACACGACCGCACACACAACCTCGGCCCTGGGGGAGACGGTCGCAGTGCGTGGCATTCCCCTCACGTCACCTACGCCGCCCTCTCGTCCCCCAGTCCACAGAACCGCAGCCCCCCAGTGCTCACCCACACTTGACCACACCAAGATCCAGTCAACAGCCATGCTCCACCAGGAGACCCACCCAGAAGACATGGTCCACACACCTCGGACACGCACAGCACCACGTTGACCCCCAGATTACACAACTCCATCCCCATGATCCCGCGTCCCAAATGTCAGCACAGTCGCCCCCGCAACCAGTTGAAGGCTGTGTCTTGCTACCCTGTCAATTTTATCACAGCCTCCAACACTTTGGTCTAACACACCTGGATCAATAATGGCGTCGCTGTACAGTGTCCACCATTTCTCTTCACAAAATTCACCCTTAAATTTGCATCTAACCCACAGATTACCCATGCCAAACACTTTCCACATTTTACTAAACTCACGAAAGAAAATGCTTTGCCATACACATGCCAGCCGTGCATGGCCCATATGCTCGGCTCGTTACACATCTCCCGATTCAACACTCCCATGGCTCTCTTCCCAAACCGAGAGTCCATAAATCATAACGGAACATCTGTGGAAGGTCACTCTCACACCATCATGTTCCACAGATGCCCCAATGGTTGTCCGGCAGGCTATCTCCATCCCTGTCCATGCGGATTGACCCACGTCCATAGCCCAGCACAGCATGTCAGGTCACCACATGCTGGCTGTCCCAGAGTCTCAGGAGGAGGGTGTCAGGCCGCATGCCCGGGCGGTCACCACATCAGGCCCAAGTTGGCCGTCCGTGATGCCACCACCAAAGCGCGACCCACAACACCTCCCCCTAGTGGTCCTCAATAAATGCCATCCCAGGCTTGAGAAACCACCTCGGACCCCCTGAAGGTCTTAACCCCCACCAGGGTCCGGTGACCCTGTCGGCCCGAGCCACCAGCCCGGACGGCGCCCCGACGGACAAGGAACTCCACCAGACCCCCCGTGGGGCCCAGGTCGTACCATGCCACCCATGGCCGGACCCCACATCCATATCTCGCCAGCACAGCCCCCCAGCTGGCTGGCATAACAAAATTTCCAAAGGGGCAAATTTTGCCCGAGGCCATCACCATTGATCTCCCTTGGTCCGAATCCCGCAGCCCGGGGACCAACTCTAACCAAGGCTGCTCCAAATCAACCTCCCATTTTAATTTTATTTTAAATTTCCTTTTAGAAATTTTGATTTCCCATCCCAAACCGCAGCTGCAGGCAACAACCTCTACCACAGGTTGTTCTGCCCCTCCTTGCAGCTGTTCCACATTCTCTACGGGGACCAAATCATCTGAGGCTCGATCTCCCGATCCCTCTCTGTCCGAATCCAGCCCGGAGCCAACACACTCCCCCAGCTGGGTATCCAATTTCGGAGCCTCCTGTTCCCAATTGTTCTGCACGGTGAGGGTCCCCACGGTCACCACAACCACCTCCTCGGACCGACTCACCTCATCACCCAGGCTCCTTTGGGCCTGGTCAACCCCCTACCTCCATGGGACTGTCCCAGGTCCCCAGCCACCGTATCACATCATCCTCATCACCATTACAAATCAATTCTGGCCACGACAGGCCTTTTCCCCCAATAAATACCCGGTCTGGCTCCATTACACGGACCCCCAATGATGTTATCCCCTCTTGCTCTGAACCACCGCCCTGGTGCTGCAAGGATTCCAATCCATCCCCCGGTTGTGGTGTTGTGGCATCCACCCGGTCCCGATAAATGTCCAGGCCAGAATGTGGGAAGCATTCCCTATTACAATTTTGGCACTCCACGCTCACCTGTTGGCATTCCCCATATACCTGTGGGCACTCCACATTCACCTCTTCACATGCCGCAATCAAATTTTCCCCATTTACCTGTGGGCACTCCACGTTCACCTGTGAACACGCCCCTTCTTCCTGTATGCATTCCCCATCTACCTGTGAATTTGCAGTCTCACGTTTCAATTCACTTGCCATTACAATTCCCTGCTCCTGAGCCTCGTGCACATCTGCATGGGCCGCACTCTCTCCCATTCCCAATTTGGCTTCCCCCCGTTCCGAATGAATTTCTGCCACCATTGGCTTCTCCTGTGCCCCGACGGCACCAAATCTCTTCATTTATCCATTTAGTTCACTCCCCTGGGACTCCATTTTGTTTTTCATTTCTCCCATCTCTCCTTTTAACCCATCAATTTGATTTCCCAATCGCTCACCCATTCTCTCACTCTGCTCCCTCTGAGCCTTCATATCGTCCTTTTGGGCATCCATTTTGTTTTCCAACCCACCTTTCATTTCCCGCATTTCGTCATTCAATTCCTTACTGGTTCGCTCACTGCTCTCACTCTGAGCCCTCATTTGATTCATTAATCCTTCATACATGGCCTGAAAATCCATCGGGGCCTCCTCCGTAGAGAGGGAAGTTCCATTACTATGCTCCACCCCACTTCCGACTCACTCCCTCTGCTTCCCACATCTTCCATCCCTTCTTCCATACCGCTCACCTCCTCCTCCGTAAAGGAGGTCGCTTTCCCGCGCGGCTTTTCCAACCTGAATAAAATTAAATTTAATGACGCGCAGTCAGCGTCTCGTAGCCTAATTGACGATACAAATTTTCGCCTCCGACTACAAATTTTTTTTTCTTCAAAATTCTCCACTCTGACACCAAATTTTACTACCGGGTTCAAATCCCACTCTTCGACACCAGTTGTCGCGCGACTCCCGGTTAACACCAGAAAGTCACGGATAGGCCTAAACGGTTTATTCAGGGGCAACAACCAATACGGAGTTTACTATGTCGCTCGGGAGGAAGAAGGAAAATGGAAGCTGCGCAAAAAGCTTACCTTGTGCGCCGACGTAGCTCCGGTCCTGTAAGAGGAAATTAATTCAACCGGGCACAGGTTTAACAGGGGATGCAAAATAATACAAGGGTTTATTAAAGGAAAAAGGCAAGGACAGGAAAAAGCACGTGCCGGTAATAAAATATCCTATTTATTGGCTTTAATGGGAGGCAACAACCAATACGGATTTTACTATGTCGCAAGGGAGAAAGAAGGAAAATGGAAGGCTGCGGCAAAAGCTTAACTGCGGACACTCCGATCCTGTAGAGGGATTAACTCAAGCGGGCACAGGTTTAACAGGCGATGCAAAATAATACAAGGGTTTATTAAAGGAAAAAGGCAAGGACAGGAAAAAGCACGTGCCGGAAATAAAATATCCTAATCGGGACGTCCCCACACACAGATTTCAGATACGAGACCCAAGAATGGATTAACATAAGAAATACGTTCGTTATGTGCGTCTGTGGTGTGTGAGCTTATCTGTCTTGTCGTCTTTCAGGGTATCGTCCCCCACGTGGCTCCAAGCTCCGCCGCACACCACGAGGCCCCTCGCTCCAAGCCTCCCGCCGCTCACGAGGTCCGTGCACCAAGCTCCAAAGCACCGAGCACCACGCCAAGCACCAGCACCGCTCCAAGCACCACGAGGTCCCACAGCAGGAAAAGCACCGCGAGTCCAACGCAGGCTAGCGGCTCTAAGCGAGGGCAAAAAGCAAGCGAACTCCACTCGGGCTATGACACAACTCGGGCTGTGCAAGACGAAGAAGAGTGCCTAATAGCGAGCTGTGCAAAACAAGAGCACGAACCGCTAGAGACTGTCGGAGCAAGAGCGAATGACGTCCAAAACCCAAAAGAGCAACTCAACTACTCAACTCTCTCTCTCTCTCTTTCCAACTCTCGTGCTCTTTCCAGACCAACTCGACCAATTCTCATGCTCTCCCTCTCGTCTCGCTCTCTCGAACCAACTCTCTCTCTTCTAAAAATGGTGTTCGGCGCTCGCTAATATCTCCTGGCCAGTGACGTCAGCCTTGGCACGCTACCAACCAATCGGTGTCTTCCACCGACTCGTTGGCTCACCAGGCCCATTCCTACCATGCCACCCCAACACTCGTTCTCTGTTCCGTGGTCATAGCGTGTGGCAGTCGATCTGGTTAGGCCCGTCGGAGGTGCCACCGGCGGCGGCCATCATCGGCGGTGCCCCGGCCTGGTTTCTTTGCCTGTTCGTCTTTCACAGTCATGTCAGGGAAGGGCGTTATTTAGTGTTGCAACAAAGATCCTAACTACATGTCTAAATGAGTGCAGTGCCAAAAGGGACAAAGGTTTGGCTGACCAGGTGAGACACTGGGGCGCTACTCATTAATCCCTAACTCTACTTCACACACAAACCTCCTGGTAGGTTCACAAGTATACATCTTACCGACAAAACGCCTAAACAGAACTTATTACAAGTCAGATTCCTTACCGCGACAGACGAAGCACGTTACCTACACAGATATATCTGGCTCTACATATTGCTACCCCACCAGACATAACGATACTAACAATGGCTAAAAACCCAACCAACATGAGCAAATGAGCATGATGAATGAACAGTATAAAGAAAAGCATTGGGAACTTGAATCCAAAAATCAATATTCTAGACATCCGACTTATTTTGCTTGATCGCTTCACATGGTTAAAATGACATTTGACATTTCACCTTGGGTAAAGGTAAGTAAAGTCAAGTACATGTCAAAGGTCAGTTAATATCAAGAACATGTCAACAGAAAACAATAAGCAACATATTTTTCCAGTTTAGGGTCCAGCAGAACACATTTGAGATGGTAACTAATGATTGACATTCAATAATAATGCAAAGTGATGGGATTTACGTGTATGGTGAAGACTATACGTTAATTATGCATATTTTTTCTCTAATTAGGTCATTTGCTTATTAATTTGCATATTGCAAACATCTGAGGGCAAATGACAAAACAAATGTCATAATCAATGTTCCTTGTGAAATTTGCCACATTTTGGTACCAAGGTCGATGTACTTTGGATGAAGTATGGTCACTGTAATGACGTTTGAACTTTGACCTTGAGTCAAGGTCACTAAAGGTCAACAGAAAAAAATGGCGACATCATTTTTCCGATTAGTAGGACCCAGTAGAATACAATTATAGTGGTTGCCCAAAATTAACATGAACTGCACACGAACTTGAAATTGAGTACATAGGCCCCCCCACTACTGTGGACGACTCGAGATGAGTCTGGGTGAGAGGAGGGGGAAATGTTACGGTTTTGCAATAAAAGACACCCCCGCTAGTTAATTACACGACAACATGTAGCCTGCAGTAGTCAGTTATTTCTTATTAAATGTAAAAATTAGCTCCCTTCCCATTGTGTAGTAATTATAGCAGATATGCGTTGAGTTAGGCAGGATTACAACCCTCCGTGTGCTTGAAAGAATATGGTTCGTGAGTGGGGAAGAACGGGCCGTGAAATCTTCCCAAAGGAGGTAGGGCGGAATGACCGCACGTGACCAACCTCGGCCAATGAGAGGCCGTGGAACCTTCCAGAAGGAGGTGGGGGGGGAATGACCGCACGTGACCAACCTCGGCCAATGGGAGGCTGTGGAACCTTTGAGAAGGACATGCCACCAGATAAAGGCCCGTGCCGATCATTCTTCGAGCTCTCTCCTCGTTCGTCCATCAAGCTGGCTGTGCTCCAAGCTGGTTCATCTGTGCTAATCTTCTCCTTTGTCCTCCAAGCTGGTTTGTCATCCGTGCTGGGTCGTCCTCTGTGCTGGGTCATCCTCCATGCCGATCCTCCTTCGTGCTGTCTGTTGGATCGATCCATATGCTGTGCGCAGGAGCGGCCCCCACCCGAGTCAGCTTCCGCACGTCCACCAGTCCGAGTCTAACCGGTGTGTGGTTCACCCCATGTGCGAGTGTGCCAGGCGCCTATGTTGGGATTAAGATAGGTAAGAATTGTTAAATTTGCTTCTCGTCCTTTTTTCTGTGCCATTGTAAATAAAAGACGTGTACATTTTGTTTCCTTTCGACCTGCTCGTGTGCGTCCTTTAACTTAACCCATTGACTCAGCCTCATCCGAAACCAAATCCGGTTGCTCAATTAGGCCCGTAGATCACGCGGGGTAAAGCCGCGACCCACTCGGCGCACCTGATTGGAATAAGGTGTGGGAACGCGAGGGGTTCAATTCCCGGTCTTCCCGGCCACGTGGTCTCAAAGGTATTCGGGTCACGATCGATAACCCTTCGACCCGTGATTGGTGGATTGGAGATTGGAATTGCTTACGCAACCCGCCGGGCATGAGTTTCGTCGTGGTCGACTGCCCGTGGACCCGGTGTCTGTGTTGAAACTGGGTCTTATGTTACGGGGTCCCCCCTTACCCCTGGTCTCGGTGGACCTCCGAACCCCGAGAGGGTCCCCGGCAGAAAGATGTGTTGTTCTTGGTTGAAAACCGGCCAATCAATAACGAGTCCACACCAAGGATTACGAACAAGCCACAATATATTATAAATCCCACACAGGAATCACGACCCAATTAGTACAGCACTTCACAATATAATCCTTATCTACAGGTGGCGCCACCTTACCGAGCCCGTTAACCCCGAAACTCACGGCCCTTGCCCCAATGTCTTTGTACGCCTCCAAGGTGATGTCGATTCGCTCCAGCGATCGTGGACTCAATTTCCGATTCCAATCTGGGGAAGCGGAGTCGATCGAACCAACCCGCAGGCCACGTGGTCCAATCTCCAGCACGATGGCGGTAGAATGGGAAACCTCCCCAAAGACGATTTCGGGTACATACCCGGTTGCGGTTCAATCCGCGAGTCTCCTCAATAACCCTCCCACAGCCAATGACTTGTACAGCCGTCCCCGGCAGCCCGCCGGAGAGTAACGCCTGGTCGACGCGCCGCAAAAACCTGGTCACTGCCGGTGATGCGCGTGGCGAAGATGGTGGTCGGCTTTCTCTTGCACCTGGGTTGGGAGGTGAGGATACTCGGCAACCTCAACGAGGATACCCGACTACGCGGGCGCCGCAGCAATTCGGCGATCTCCTATCGTGCGGACTTCTTTTCAAAGAGGCAAAGTTCCCTTGTCCTGCACGTTCGACTCCTCGGTCTGAAGCTGCAATCCGAACACGTCTCCTCATGATCTTCCCCGCTTCTCTTCTTCCTCTCCCTATATCTTCCGGGTCACGATCCGTTTTCCGGCCACATTTTACCCGGAGCGCTTTTAACCCTTTTAACCACAATAAGCATTATCAACATCAGCATCATCACTAAGCAAGAAGCATCAACCATGATAACAAAAACCACCATTATTAGGGCCGGTATCCGTAACACTTAACCACCCCCCTCCCCCCCCCTCCCCCCCCCCCCCCTTAGTACGTCGACAGACACGGGATCCGGAACAAAATTGGTGTTGGGAGTGTAGGATTCGGACCTGGGGTACGTTCTACGTACCTCAAAATTACGAGTGTGGTGGAAATTTTAGTTAAAAAATTTAAATAAAATATAATAAATTTTATTAAATTTTGACGATGGAGGGCCAAGACGGGCAGGTTCCGGTGGGTGCAGATGATGTAAACGATGAATATGAGAATTAATTAATGGCCCAGGACCTAAACGTACAGATGGACCATGGAGTTAATGAGGAGGCAGAAGGGGGTGGGGATAATGGCTTCTTTCCCCACCCGGGGCCGGCGGCGTTGGTTGAATCCACGGTGCAGGCTCGGTTTGATATAGACTTGTTTATGACACAATTCGGCGCATACATGGAGGTGCAAATGAACAAAATGGGTGATCGGATGGATAAAATGAGTGAAGAATCGATCTTTGAAATGAACAAAATGGGAGAGGAGATCGGGCGTAAGATGAGCGAGGAGGTTGCGGTGGTGTGTGGCGAGGTGAAGCGGTGTGAGATACGCGTCCAGCGAGAGTTGAAGGAGAGCGCAGCCAGACTTGGGGGGGGGGGGGGGGGGTAGAAGGACTGACGCGAGAGGTGGAGAAACTAACGATGGGACAAAAGAATTAAGGAACAAGTACAGATACATTCAAAGTACACCGCCCCCATGCCAAATAATTAAATATACCGCAGTGCAGCTCATTGAGGCTGCATTTGGAGTGAGAGGTGTACACTAATTGATTGATTAATTGTATAATTAAAATCAATAAAAGATTATCACAAAATATTTTCTTAATCAATTGGCTAATAGCATAACTAAACCACTAGTGCTTCATCCGAAGATGTATCTTTTAGAAATTTAATTAAATCAGTCATTATTAAAAAATTAAATAATTAATTGATTCATCAATAAATAATTAATCGATTAATCAATAATTAATTAATCGATTAAATGATTAATCAATAAATCAAAAATATCCTTGATAGTGTTACGACTGTTACATGCTCCTCCCCAAACCCCGGTCACGGTGTACCTCCGAGCCCCGAGAGGAGTCACGGCAGAAAGATGTGTTATTCTGTGTCAAAGATCAATGGTGAAACCACACCAATTGTTACCAACAAACAAATATTGTATTGAGGTCACACAAGAATAACAACATAAAAACAATAGTAATCAATTGTACAACCAATATATTTTTCCTATGATGGTACCATCAGGTTCGTACAATATAACTCACTGTGCTCCAAGTGAGCAAAAAGAAGAACATTCCCCAATGTCTCTATTCCGGCATCAAGCCAAAGTCGTATTCCGGTATCAAGTCAAAGTCGTATTCCGGCATGAAGCCAAAGTCGTATTCCGGCATCAAGCCAAAGTCGATCCACTCCAGTGATCGTCCGTACGATGTCGTATCGAGACCAGAATCCCGTTGGGTTGACAGTTACACTGCCAAAGATGGGCGAAGGTGTCCTCGAGAAGCGACGGGGAAATCACACCTTTAGGTATGGACGTTTGATGGCTCTCAATCGGCGAACCGCAGATTTCCCACTCCAAAAGCCACGTTACACACACACACACACACCAGATTAACGTCTGAATGCGGTGAAAATGGTTGAAGCGGTGAAAAACCTTGAGCGAAGCGCAAAGCGCGCGAGTCAAAATGGCCGACGGCCCGTTCTTGAGGCGTAACGGCACTACGATGATTCTCCTTGGAATCAACCGCAAAACCTGACACGCAGGTTGATCTGTCACAGCGATAACAACTCTGTCGCAGGAATCCCTTTCCTGGGAAACCCAAAGTTCACTCGTGACTCTCGTTCGCCAATCGTTCGCTCCAAAACTCGAAGCAGCCTAGCTTCTTCTCCGACTCGCTCGCTCCGCCTTTTCTTCCTCCTCTTCCTCTTCCTCGCCATCCGGTTCCGGTTTCATTTAAAACATTAACTTTTTACCTTTTGAAAATAGTAATCTCATTTTCCTTTAAATGACAACAATAATAGGACATGGAATCAACAATGTTTACAGTGGATGAAAACCACAACGGAAGTGACGAATCCATAACAATAGCTACATCACTTGGTCACTGTCATGTCCAAATATTAGCTTCCCAGCTCAAAAGGTGCCTGCGATATTGGCCAAATGAGAAAGAAAATAAATAAATGATTAATAATGAAAATAAATAAATAATAATCATTAAAAAATGAAATTATTAATCAATTCGGTAATAGAACACATAAACCACCACCATTTAATCAGAATCTGTAACTGAAAAAAAAAAAAAAAAAAAATTGTCATTAATCCATTAAATGATAAATTGATTAATTAATAAAACAAAAATAGCCTTTGCAGCCAAATCACCTGGTCATTAGCATGTCCAAATATCAGCTTCCTAACTCAAAAGGTGCCTGAGGTAATGGTCAGAAGAGAAAGGAAATTTGATTAATTAAATAAGTACTTAATTAATCGCTAATAATTAAATAACTCCTCAATTATTTGATTAATCAAAAAACAAAAAATACCGTTTTTGACAACGGACTTGCTCAGTATTGTGCCGAAATTTCAGCTTCCCAGCTCAAAGGATGGCTGAGATATCGCCCGGACAAACAAACAAACACGAAAACAAGAAAGCAAGAAAACAACCAGAGTGAAAACTGAGTACTCTCTTTCAGCGTGCGTCACTGCCGAGCCCTCTTCGGTGCCCAGCAATGACGATTTGCAATGCCTGGAGATGGCATAGGAAAGGTGCGGTGTTCAACAAGAAAACAACCAGAGTGAAAACTGAGTACTCCCTTTCAGCGTGCGTCACTGCGGAGCCCCCTTCGGTGCCCAGCAATGACGATTTGCAATGCCTGGAGATGGCATTGGAAAGGTGCGGTGTACAATAATAATTTAAAAATTAAATTTTTTATTAATCAATTCGGTCACAGAACACATAAACCACCACCATTTCATCAGAATCTGTAAACTGATTTTTTTAAAATAGTAATTAATCGAATAATTAAATAATCGATTAATTGATGAATCGATTAATCAATAAATCAAAAACAAGTACAGATACATTCAAAGTACACCGCCCCCATGCCAAATAATTAAATATCCGACAGCGCGGCATTGCCGGGGCGTCTCCGGCGCCCGGCAATATCGCAGTGCACCTCATCGAGGCTGCATTGGGAGGGAGAGGTGTATGCTAATTGATTGATTAATTGTATAATTAAAATCAATAAAAGATTATCACAAAATATTTTCTTAATCAATTGGCTAATAGAATAACTAAACCACAAGTGCTTCATCCGAAGATGTATCTTTTAGAAATGTAATTAAATAAGTCATTAATAAAAAATTAAACAATTAATTGATTAATCAATAATTAATCAATTAATCAACAAACAATTAATCGATTAAATGATTAATCAGTAAATCAAAAATATCCTTGATAGCCACATCACTTGGTCACTATCATGTCCAAATATTAGCTTCCCAGCTCAAAAGGTGCCTGAGATATTGGCCAAATGAGAAAGAAAATAAATAAATGATTAATAATGAAAATAAATACATAATAATCATTAAGAAATTAAATTATTAATCAATTCGGTCACAGAACACATAAACCACCACCATTTCATCAGAATCTGCAACTGAATTTTTTTTTTTTTTAGTACTTAATCAAATAATTAATCGATTAATTGAGGAATCAATAAATCAAAAATATCCTTGATAGCCACATCACTTGGTCACTCACATCCAAATATTAGCTTCCGAGCTCAAAAGGTGCCTGAGATATTGGCCAAATGAGAAAGAAAATAAATAAATGATTAATAATGACAATAAATAAATAATAATCATAAAAAAATTAAATTATTAATCAATTCGGTCAGAGAACACATAAAACACCACCATTTCATCAGAATCTGTAACATAAAAGAAAAAATTTTTTTAGTCATTAATCGAATAATTAATCAATTAATTGATTAATTAATAAATCAAAAATAGCCTTTGCAGCCAAATCACCTGGTCATTGGCATGTCCAAATATCAGCTTCCTAACTCAAAAGGTGCCTGAGTTAATGGTCAGAAGAGAAAGGAAATTTGATTAATTAAATAAGTACTTAATTAATCGCTAATAATTAAATAACTCCAATTATTTGATTAATCAAAAAACAAAAAATAACGTTTTTGACAAAGGACTTGCTCACTATTGTGCCGAAATTTCAGCTTCCCAGCTCAAAGGATGGCTGAGATATCGCCCGGGACAAACAAACAAACAAGAAAACAAGAACAGATACATTCAATGCACACCGCCCCCATGCCAAATAATTAAATATCCGACAGCGCGGCATCGCCGGGGCGCCTCCGGTGCCCGGCAATACCGCAGTGCAGCTCATGCAGGCTGCATTGTAAGGGAGAGGTGTACACTAATTGATTGATTAATTGTGTAATTAAAATCAATAAAAGATTATCACAAAATATTTTCTTAATCAATTGGCTAATAGCCTAACTAAACCAAGAGTGCTTCATCCGAAGATGTATCTTTTAGAAATTTAATTCAATGTCATTAATAAAAAATTAAATAATTAATTGATTAGTCAATCAATAATTAATCAATTAATCAATAAATAATTAATCGATTAAATGATCAATCAATAGATCAAAAATATCCTTGATAGCCACATCACTTGGTCACTGTCATGTCCAAATATTAGTTTCCCAGCTCAAAAGGTGCCTGAGATATTGGCCAAATGAGAAAGAAAATAAATAAATGATAAATAATGAAAATAAATAAAAATCATTAAAAAATTAAAGTATTAATCAATTCGGTCACAGAACACATAAACCACCACCATTTCATCAGAATCTGCAACTAAAAAAAAAAAAATTCTTTGTCATTAATCAAATAATTAAATAATTAATTGATTAATTGATTAATTAATAATTGATTAATCAATAAATCAAAAGTATCCTTGATAGCCACATCACTTGGTCACTCATGTCCAAATATTAGCTTCTGAGCTCAAAAGGTGCCTGAGATATTGGCCAAATGAGAAAGAAGATAAATAAATGATTAATAATGAAAATAAATAAATAATAATCATAAAAAAATTAAATTATTAATCAATTCGGTCAGAGAACACATAAACCACCACCATTTCATCAGAATCTGTAACTTAAAAAAAAAAAAAAAAATTGTCATTAATCAAATAATTAAATAATTAATCGACTAATTGATTAATTAATAAATCAAAAATATCCTTTGCAGCCAAATCACCTGGTCATTGGCATGTCCAAATATCAGCTTCCTAACTCAAATGGTGCCTGAGTTAATGGTCAGAAGAGAAAGGAAATTTGATTAAATAAATAAGTACTTAATTAATCGCTAATAATTAAATAACTCCTCAATTAATCGATTAATCAAAAAACAAAAAAAAGCGTTTTTGACAAAGGACTTGCTCACTACTGTGCAGAAATTTCAGCTTCCAAGCTCAAAGGATGGCTGAGATATCGTCCGGACAAACAAACAAGAAAGCAAGAAAAAAAACAAACAAGAAAGAAAACAAACAAACAGAGTGAAAACTGAGTACTCCCTTTCAGCGTGCGTCACTGCCGAGCCCCCTTGCCCAGCAATGACGATTTGCAATGCCTGGAGATGGCATAGGAAAGGTGCGGTGTACAACAAGTACACATACATTCAAAGTACACCGCCCCATGCCAAATAATTAAATATCCTACAGCGCGGCATTGCCGGGGCGCCTCGGGCGCCCGGCAATACCGCAGTGCAGCTCATTGAGGCTGCATTGGGAGGGAGAGGTGTACACTAATTGATTGATTAATTGTATAATTAAAATCAATAAAAGATTATCACAAAATATTTTCATAATCAATTGGCTAATCGCACAACTAAACCACTAGTGCTTCATCCGAAGATGTATCTTTTAGGAATTTAATTAGAATAAGTCATTTATAAAAAATTAAATAATTAATTGATTACTCAATAAATAATTAATCGATTAATCAATAAATAATTAATAGATGAAATGATTAATCAATAAATCAAAAATATCCTTGATAGCCACATCACTTGGTCACTCATGTCCAAATATTAGCTTCCCAGCTCAAAAGGTGCCTGAGATATTGGCCAAATGAGAAAGAAAATAAATAAATGATTAATAATGAAAATAAATAAATAATAATCATAAAAAAATTAAATTGTTAATCAATTTGGTCAGAGAACACATAAACTACCACTATTTCATCAGAATCTGTAACTTTAAAAAAAAAAAATTTTTTTGTCATTAATCGAATAATTAAATAATTAATTGATTAATTAATAAATCAAAAATATCCTTTGCAGCCAAATCACCTGGTCATTGGCATGTCCAAATATCAGCTTCCTAACTCAAAAGGTGTCTGAGTTAATGGTCAGAAGAGAAAGGAAATTTGATTAATTAAATAAGTGCTTAATTAATCGCTAATAATTAAATAACTCCTCAATTTATTGATTAATCAAAAAAAAAAATACCGTTTTTGACAAAGGACTTGCTCACTATTGTGCCGAAATTTCAGCTTCCTAGCTCAAAGGATGGCTGAGATATCGCCCGGACAACCAAGAAAGCAAGAAGACAACCAGAGTGAAAACTGAGTGCTCTCTTTCAGCGTGTGTCACTGCCGAGCCCCTTTCTGTGCCCAGCAATGACGATTTGCAATGCCTGGAGATGGCATCGGAAAGGTGCGGTGTACAACAATTAAGTAGGAATACAGATATTGTCTATTGCGATGGTTTTCAGTGACCCGACGCCATGATCGTGCCAAATCTCACGACTGCTTTATTGAATCTCGCGAGAGTAGGAAAAGAGTACAACAACAATTACAACAACAGGAAGCTGGCCCCAGGATCATGACATGTGATCCGGTATCAACACATCTTTTCCCTTTTAGCAAATATTGCTGGGATGTCAAAGGTAAACAAGAACTATGATTAAACAGTATGGCAATGATTCTTTAGATAGTGTTGAGCATTCAAATCAAAACAATATAAATCAGTCAATATAAATCACTTCAATTATAATGAGGGTGTAGGTAAATGATAATGGATATTGACACCTATGGTGCTGATTGTGGAAACGGTAGTGTTTTGTGAGGTGCATGAGTCAGTAGATTTGGCTGGGCGTGTGGCTTGGTTGGTAGAGATGGCTGATCGGGGCACCCCGGTCACTGGGAGCTCGTCGGCCAGGTAAGGCCGAAGGTAGGCTCAGGGGGGCAGTTAAGTTAGCGTGTGGGTGGGCCCGAGAATCCAGGGAAAGGATTCAGGGTGCCAAATGCCAAGGTGGGCATCAGGTATTAGGTCTCGGGTCTCGGGTCCCGATTAAGCATCGGGTATTGCAGATGACACCATGTGCTTTGATGATGGAAAGCAGTATGCAGTGGGGAAGAGCTGGAAGAAGGTCTACGATGACACCGATTGCACGTGTACATGCCTGGGAGGGATGCAGGTATACCTGGATAACTTGGCATGTGGCCAAACCGAGTTGGGACCGAGTTGGTAATTATACAATTCCATAACGTGTGGTTTTTAAATCCTCCTCAATAACTCAAAATGACTCAAGGAGGGCCTTCCCCAAATAGGTTAGGCTTAGGTTCAGGAGTAGTCAACCTCGGGAGGCAGCTCCAGTGGCCGGGGGAGGTGGGGGAGTGTACTTCGATTTTGTTAACAACATGCTGGGCGCGATGGTGTGAGAAGGCCCGTGGACCCGGTGTCTGTGGGAAAAATCCCCCCCCCCGTTGTTGTTGTACGTCGACAGACACGGGATCCGCAACAATATACTCCACACACCGTTTCCACGTAACAGTATTTATCTTAGAATACAGGTACTTGGAGTCTGGAGGCGTTTAAAACGATGGAAGAAGAGGTCATCTATTTATTATGTATGAACCGTAAGAGAGACTCCACTGAGAGAATGAAAATTCAGAAAAGAAAAGAAGGAATAATTGAAGAGAAAAGGATGACGATCTAAAGAAGGAAGACAAGTTTAATATATAGTCAGGAACGGGAAGCGTCCCTGGAAGGAGTATAGTATAACAGAAGGGAAATGATAATTCCGCCGTATTTGCGTATGTAATAAATAGATCGTGCTGATAGGAGAGTAAAAGAGAAAAAAAAATGATATGAATTGAAGAGGGATAGTTAAAATCAAAATATTAAACGTGTTGTGGAAAGGGGTAAAGAGTCGAGAAAAAACAAGATTATTTAACGATGCAATTTTCTTGAAGAAGAAGAATAATCATTCTAGAAGAAGAAGATTCGAAGAAGAAGAATGTTCATTGAGGAAGCAGACGAAGAGGAAGAAGAAGAAGATGATGAAGCCGTTGAAGGAGAGGTGACGCGCGTTTCCCGGATGTTCGAATAAGGGCTGCGGCCTTGTCCAATGTCCATCCTAACAGAGGTAACGATATTCGGCTCGGACAACGAATTCTGCGATTTTGCTTCATTTGCCTCCGGTTGCCATCGCTCTGAACTTTGTTGTTTCCGGAAATTGAGACATAACGGTAAAGTTCGCTTTTGAATTTGTTGGAACGGCTCCTCAGCAGGATTGCGAGTGGGAGCAGGAAAAAACGAGGAAAGCTAAGAAGTCCATGGATGGCGAGTGAAAGTAAGAGGGATAGAAGCACTTTAGCACGAACGAGGATATTGAAATATCAGAGATGAAGGGACGACGTTCTGAGCGAAAGTGGACGGTAGCCTCGGCTTACCGTTGGTTTGCGGCTCTGGACGCCGCAGCGAGGCTCGAGTTCGCCTGTGGCCTCCTGGCCTTGTGCCATCCGCTGGAAGTGCGATTCCTGGCCGCATGTTTGGAGGAGATGGCGAGGAGGGACAGCGTCGCACTCAGGAACGCCGACGATCGTGCGAACAGCGCGGCCAGGTGAGCAGGTGTGCCCGTGGAGTGGATCCGTTGATAAAGAGCGGATGGTTGTGCGTTGTTGTTCAAGCGCGGGTTTTGAATGGCTTACCTGTTCAAAATCGCATTGTCGAATCGTGTGCCCAGTTTTCACCGAGAGCTTCGCCATTGCTGCGGTAAACACGCACATTGCTGCAGTACAGGTAGAAAAATGTGATGGAAGTACAGATAGAAAATGTGATGGAAGTACAGATAGAAAATGTGATGGAAGTACAGGTAGAAAATGTGATGGAAGTACAGGTAGAAAATGTGATGGAAGTACATGTAGAAAATGTGATGGAAGTACAGGTAGAAAATGTGATGGAAGTACAGGTAGAAAATGTGATGGAAGTACAGGTAGAAAATGTGATGGAAGTACAGGTAGAAAATGTGATGGAAGTACAGGTAGAAAATGTGATGGAAGTACAGGTAGAAAATGTGATGGAAGTACAGGTAGAAAATGTGATGGAAGTACAGGTAGAAAATGTGATGGAAGTACAGGTAGAAAATGTGATGGAAGTACAGGTAGAAAATGTGATGTAAGTACAGGTAGAAAATGTGATGGAAGTACAGGTAGAAAATGTGATGGAAGTACAGATGGAAAATGTGATGGAAGTACAGACAGAAAATGTGATGGAAGTACAGATAGAAAATGTGATGGAAGTACAGATAGAAAATGTGATGGAAGTACAGACAGAAAATGTGATGGAAGTACAGACAGAAAATGTGATGGAAGTACAGACAGAAAATGTGATGGAAGTACAGATAGAAAATGTGATGGAAGTACAGATAGAAAATGTGATGGAAGTACAGATAGAAAATGTGATGGAAGTACAGATAGAAAATGTGATGGAAGTACAGATAGAAAATGTGATGGAAGTACAGATAGAAAATGTGATGGAAGTACAGATAGAAAATGTGATGGAAGTACAGATAGAAAATGTGATGGAAGTACAGATAGAAAATGTGATGGAAGTACAGATAGAAAATGTGATGGAAGTACAGATAGAAAATGTGATGGAAGTACAGATAGAAAATGTGATGGAAGTACAGATAGAAAATGTGATGGAAGTACAGATAGAAAATGTGATGGAAGTACAGATAGAAAATGTGATGGAAGTACAGATAGAAAATGTGATGGAAGTACAGATAGAAAATGTGATGGAAGTACAGATAGAAAATGTGATGGAAGTACAGATAGAAAATGTGATGGAAGTACAGATAGAAAATGTGATGGAAGTACAGATAGAAAATGTGATGGAAGTACAGATAGAAAATGTGATGGAAGTACAGATAGAAAATGTGATGATGCATGTCCAGGTAGATAATGTGATGGAAGTACAGATAGAAAATGTGATGATGAGAGTACAGGTAGAAAATGTGATGGAAGTACAGATAGAAAATGTGATGGAAGTACAGATAGAAAATGTGATGGAAGTACAGATAGAAAATGTGATGGAAGTACAGATAGAAAATGTGATGGAAGTACAGATAGAAAATGTGATGGAAGTACAGATAGAAAATGTGATGGAAGTACAGATAGAAAATGTGATGGAAGTACAGATAGAAAATGTGATGATGCATGTCCAGGTAGATAATGTGATGGAAGTACAGATAGAAAATGTGATGATGAGAGTACAGGTAGATAATGTGATGATGCATGTCCAGGTAGAAAATGTGATGGATGTACATGTAGAAAATATGGTGATGTGGGTACAGGTAGATAATGTGATGATGCGTGTCCAGGTAGAAAATGTGATTGAAGTACAGGTAGAAAATGTGACGAGGGGAGAAAGGTCTTGTATTCATGGCACTGTTTTATTTATATGTTTTCATTTTCAGACTCAGGTTGTTTCCACCTGGGAGTCCAAGCGACGCATCGGCACGTGGCCGGTTGCTCGTCTCTCTTGCTCTTCTTCGCTCCGACAACCGCGATGCGGCGGCTTTGTTCTGCCGAGCTCTGCAAGGAAACGGACCTCAGCGGGATGGCGAAGAAGTGGTCGAAGACAAAGATGGAGAATGTCAATGGGTCGATGGATCCGGAGAGACACGTGTCTTCAATCCTGTGCTTCCCCAGCATACAGCGACTTCCCAGTCTCAGGGGAATGCCTGCCACAATGCTGCATTTGTATCCGGTCATGTTTCGCCGTGCGCGCCGAACCAGCGGTGTTCACCGACTGGTCTATCGTGCAGCAAGGTAGGTGGAGGACCTTTGGCATGCGACGTGGTGGAGGGCTGTAGTCAACCCGGTGATCCTGGGAGACAAAACTGCACCAATGCCCATCAACTGTATGAGCAAAATGAGGACCGTACTTGTGGTCAAAATGGTAGTGATGCTTGTGGACCCTCGATGCCGGTGAACGACCAGAACCAAGATCGGATCATTTTGAAGACCATTGGGGATAATGAGAACTTGCGAGACAACTGCAGGCTGGCGCAAGGTCAGAGTTGTGATCTGGATGGACCATGTGACAAAGATTCGTGCGGTTGTAACTGTACGGACCGGACCCGATGGCCGGACCAACGATATCAGACTGAAGCATGTGAAGGGAAAAATCCAAGTCACGACTGTTCTACCATTCTCATCAGTTGCTGCCGCCTTCTGGGCGGCTCGCCGAGCACATGCCAAGCGAAGAGCTGCAAGCGTGGATGTGTGCAGACGTACCAAGAGTTACTGCTGCTGTACACGATGGCGTCCAACCACCCGGCCATTGCTTTCCAGCACAAGCAGACTTTCCGGCAGGTGTTGCACGGACTGCGTAAGAGTTTGCGTATTGCCAGGAGAGCTGAAACAGAGGTGTGTGTGAGACAGGGTGATCTGTTAATGGAATGGCTTCATTGGTAAATTTGAGGAACATCCTGGAGTTTGTTTTTATTGTATTATTCTCATGAATGCGAGTTGTTGTTGTGTTTTATTTTATTTTATACCCACACCCACTACAATGCAAAAAGCGGGGTTAAGCAATTGGTTGAATTTGTCTGTCCGTCGAGGCTCAGTTGATGATCACGAACAACTAATTAAAATTGAGCAACACAGAGTCTTTTTGTGCCGGGAATATGAAGAGGGAAGGAAAGGAAAGTGGAGTGGAGTGGACTGGGGTGGAGTGGAAGAGGAAGAGGAAGAGGAAGGAAGAGAAGAGGGATTTGGAAAGGGGGAGATAGGAATGGGAAAGGGGAGGGTAAGGAAAAGGGAGGAGAGCGGGAGGAAATAGGGGTAGGGAGAGGGGTGGAGGGGAGGAGAGTGGAAGGTGATGGGGTGGGGGGAGAGAGGGGACCTCCTTACATTGTACACTTAAACAGAACATCTCAAGGTCTACTTTACACCGTTCACTCACTTGGAACTCATGACTCTCCTTCGGCCGTTCACTCAGTCCGAACAACTCTTTGCTGTCTTTATGATGTCAACGCACACGGAACATCACGCCACTCCCACATCACTCACTCACACAATTCACTCCACAGTTTTCCTTACTCCATCATATCACGCTCTTTTAGTAGGAATAGAACAGATTACCAACTTTGTTCCATGTCCATACAGCTATTTTTGTTTGTAAAAAGAGAAAACATTTTATTCATTCAATTTAAAACTTTCTTGTACCAGTCATGATCTGAGGCTTGGAGCAAATCCCGCTGTAAACACACACACACACACACACACACACACACACACACACACACACACACACACACACACACACACACACCAAACTTCTGGTATGAAACTTATCTCTCCCGTGTGTATGTCCTCAGGGTATTAAAAAAAAAAAAAAAAAAGTTTTATTTTTCTTTTTTGAAAATCTTTTTGAAAAAAGTTTTTTTTTTTCAACTTAAATCTTCAACTTAAATTTTCTATAAAATGTAATATCACGTATATTACAAATACATTTGTGCAAAATAATTGTTTGTATTATGATTGGTGTAAACCATGACAAAAGAGAAACTCTGGTGCAGTCATCCATCTATATGTCCACATATCTGGGCTTGTAGGATTTTTAAAATACTTGTAGGATTTTTAGTTTCAGGTAATATTGTTGTTAAGATTTTTGTGTGAAATGGAGATTACTTCAGTAAAAGGTAAAAATAAATGTTTGTGAGGGAAAAAGGAAAACGCGGCAAAGAGACCGGAAGTGGGGAGATCGATATGGGCAGATAGAGGAGGACAGAGCTGTGAGTCACACCGAGGCTGTGAGCGGACTTGTTTTTATATATTGGTCGTGAATGAGTTGAGGTTTCCCGTGAAAGGGATTGTTTGCGATATCGTCATATATTGTAAGTGCAATTAAACCTGCGTCTCAGGTTTTATCACCAAGTGTGAGTCATCGTTGGAGAAATCAAGCACCTCCATTACGGGCCTATATGCCATTTTGTCCTCGAAGAAGAAGAGGCTGTCTGCTTGGTGCATCTTGTTTTGCCGTTGGGATTTCCATATCGACCTCATCGTGTTGATTGCCGTTGGTTTACCTATCGGGTCAATTCCCATATCGGCCTCTCACCTCATAACTCCTCATTCACAGCCGTGCCAATACCTGCCTGTTGTTTTGCCATTCTGCACGACCTTGACCCTCACCTCGTGTGGAGATTCATGCATGGACTTTGGGGAATATTACAGTCTACTCACGGTTGGCGTATCGTGAGTTCATTGCTTTGAGAGCATTGGGGAATGATGGTACATCATGAACAATACATATTCACATGAACAATATGTATTGTTCATGTGATGCAAGTGACATTTTCATTGTACTCTTTAATAGTGTTATTATTGTTTATGTGAGAGTTCTTAATACAACTAGATGGTATTCATAGAAAACGTACACTGCGCAGTCAACTTGTTGCGAGCCAACTCTTCTGTTTTTGAACATTTTTTTTCTTTGATCCAATATGGCTGCCAGACCACGTGAGCGATGACATCGTAAATTTATATTCTCTAATATAATTGTTGCATAGATCACGAATGAATGAATTTCATTCATATGAAAATTCATAATGAAATTCATTCATTTCATTCATAGATCACGCTCAATACATTTCAAACTGATCAGACTAAGCGTTGTCCCTGTCAAATTTTGACGCCATAATTATGGCACCAATGACGTCATCGTTAACAACACCTATTCCCCATATGGAGTTCTTTACAATGAGCCATGTTACAATTTTTTCCATGCAGCTGTTTTGGAGATATGGAGGTGCAACATTTTTTGGTTTTCCAAGATGGTGCCTGTACCACATGACCTATGATGTCATGATTATCATTAAAATATTCTGAAGGGGTAGGCTCCTATGGTGAAAATTTCGTGTCCGTCAGACCAACAGTTGCTGAATTTTTTAAAATAATGATCGGATGGATAAGTGTTGTATTTGTCGAATTATGACGTCATATCGAAGGCACCGATGACATCATCATTAACATATCTTATTCCCCAAGGAGAGTACTTGACAATGAGCCAGGTCTCAATTTCTTCCATGGAGTGGTTTCAGAGATATAGGCGTGAAGTTTTTCCAAGATGGCGCCTGTACCATGTGACTTAAGACGTCATAATAAGCATTAAAATATTCTACAGGAGGAGGCACTCTTATGGTGAAAATTTCATGTCAATCGGACCAACGGTTGCCAAGAAAATGAATTTTTAAAATGCAGACAAGGCACACGGCGTACCGGCACACGTATGCACCTGAATGCTTAACCTCACTTTTCGCTTCGTGAGCGCAGGGTAATTACTTGCTTTGTTCTGCAATTGCATTGGAGTGGTTTTACCAAGGTTTATTAGAAAACGCAAAATAACAATTCTTTCTCTTATGATTTTCAATTCTTATTTCTCTTTTTCAATTCCTATTTTAAAATGCATTTCGTTAATTGTACAGTATTGGTTGTTCCTAAACTTAAATATAAATAATTTAAAGGATTGCTGTAAATGATATTAATTTCACAACATCCCATATTCAACTTTATTTAAATTGTAAACCTCAAAACATAGTTCCTATACCTAAAGCAAGAACCTTAACCTGTAAGCAATTGACTAGTTTCCCGACTGCATGGATCATCATCTGGGCACTGTTTTTCCTCGAGGTTTCGATCCTTTCAGCCCAGGACCTCTCCAAACGGCGGATCCACAACCTCGATCATGGATCCACATCAATAGATGGTACATCAGTAGATCCACAACCTCAGTTGCGTCCAGGCAGTTAGTCAACCCATCAATGCAACATCACTTATTCCAACTTTACTCGCTAATAGGATTTAATGTATTCTCATATATTTAAAACTTTTCTTACACACACCATAATATGATAACATCATTAAATCATGCACATCTTACCTTAAATAAACCATATCTACCAACCAGCAAGACCACACCACCTACCTCTGGATCAAACTGCATTTCGAATATTCAAACTGTCACCTATAACAGTTTTTTGCATGCTGCCGTATCCTATCAACCACTGATTCCTAGCAACATTGATTTGTAGTATATTTAATTCCGATATTGCACTGTATTTGCATAAAGATCTCATGAATAATATTTTTACTATTCGTACTGTATTTTACTAATTCGATTTGGTGTCTTTTTGTGATATTAAGGTGCACGGTGGGGTAAAAAATAAAAAAAATAAAAACATTGTTGTTTTTCATGTCAAAGTGTTCTTTGAAGTATATATTTTCAGAATCAAACTGTTTTGATTGGTACTTATTTCCAAAGAAATAAGTTGAAATAAGTTGAAAACTAATCATCCAAATTGAATGAAATTTGGCATTAATAATCATCTTAACATGTTGGATGAATCAATGATGGCTTTTTAAGATACCCCTTCTACAAATTGAGTTATGAAAAAAATCCTTGTATTTTTCTTTAAAAACAAAGAAAAAATATTTTGTGTAATTATCATTGCAATTTACTGAAAAGCCATCACTGGTCTCTTTGGATATACCCATACAAACTACCCAAAGGGGTAAATAACAGATTGACTGAGGCAGTTAGCAGTAGTTCCAGTTTCAATTATGTCAACCAAAAAAACATATTTTTGTATGTGTCTAGAAAATTAAAGCTCATGTTTATTTGTATCCGAAATTCACTTGTGTCTGTATTTTTGGATTCCTCATACTCTAAGCTTTCTAGCAGTATATGGTTTGTGGGTGGAAGCTTCACTGGAAAGACTGATAATTTCAATCTATTGATGGCACATGAAACGTGCTATTTTACCCCACTGTGCACCTTAAAGAAAACTTGTTTTAACCTACCAACTGTAGCTCCCTGTGCTAGCATACGTCTGACTAGTTGTTGTAATCTATTGACAAGTTCAGAGTGTGTCTATACACATACACATACATATACATACATATACATACATGTACACACATATACACATACCCTAAGGTCTTAAGCTAGCCACCTTGATTGTTAGGCCAACACCAGGCTGCTAATAAATGTTGAGAACTTTAGAGTCCACATAATCCAGCAGAGACGGATGATATGCTGGGGTGCCAATCCATTTTTTAAATTTTATTATTATTATTTTTTTGGTATACAGAATCGAGGCTCGTGAAAGAGCTAAGATTTATCACACAAACAAATCAAACTGACAAACAAAGTATATAAAAAGGGGAGCAGTAGACATGATGGGGAGAGAAGGGGAAGCACACAAACACAACATTTGAGAGCAGGGACATCAGGAGATGTGTGGGAGGGAGAGGGCTTGGGGGGAGGAGGCATGGGAAGGGGGGGTGGGGGGGGGGGGGAGAAGTATAAAACACAAGGACACCTAGGACTTCCAGGAAAGAAGTTGGTATTTCAAAAAAGTGGATTTGGGTGAAATTAGCAGGGGTTGAAAAGATCAAGGTTTTGGATGGGAGAAGATAAGAGATGGTGGTGAACAGCTGTTTTAAAGACCTGGAGGGAGGAGTGGGATTGAAGAGAGTGAGGAAGTTTGTTCCAGAGGCGGGAGAAAAGAGGAATGAAGGAGTGAAGGTGGGCAGAGAGTCTTTATTTTGGCAGTTTAACCATAAGAGGGTTGCAGGCAGATCTTGTGCGACCTGTAGGAATATTTGGGGGACAGAGCCCAGAGAGAGCTGGGGGAGCAAGGCCGGAGAGGAGTCGGGAGAAGACGGAAAGACCACCAACCTGTCTGCGGTGAGTAAGTGAAAGGCCCTCGGAGTTAGCTTCATCGTGGGAGATTCCAATGATTTGGAAGATCAATAATCTGTTGAGCTACGGACCAAGGCATTGCAGGCCATGAATCATTAGTATTTTTCCAATGAATGATTTGGAACGACATGGGATGACCAGTCTGTAGTTGGCTTTGGAGGCCAGCTTTGTTATCTATCCAGAGCGACATGGTGAGATTGTGAAATTTGCCGTGATTGAAAGATGTGTTCCATTTTTCAATTCTAGATGAGCAGGGTATGATATAGCCATGACCTGGCATACAGTGAGATGCCGTACTGTATGACACAATCTGGAGTCGTCTGCGAAAAGGAATACAAGGTTTTCCAAAGCATGGGAGAGGTCATTTGTCTTCCTAGTCACACGACTCCACTGTGATTGCTTCTCTTTGGTTTGGTTTCGTAAATTGATTGTACATGTTTTGTTGCCATAGTAAGATTGTTATTTTGTGCTTGACATTTCCTTCCAAGAATTGTAACACCAAGTTGTCCTTATCATTTCAGGAAGAGGTGAGGAATGTTACTGCAGACACATCACGGGTTACTTCACATAGGAATGATTTGTCTTCTGATGATGAAGGAACCAAGAGACAGCGAGAAATTTTTAAAGGTTGGTTCTCAGAGGCGACAGTGGGTTTTCACTGAATATGAATGAATGAATGAATGAATGATCGTTTTAAGGCCATTTTCCCCGCTAGAGCGGGGGTTAGCCTTGCGGGCCCCATGACAATCATGGTTCCCTGTTTGAGGCAATGTTTTTATGGCTGGATGCCCTTCCTGACGCCAACCCTTGGTCACGCTCCTACGATGCGCAGGGATACAGTATACCTATTCTAAATCGGGGTACACACCGTGATCATTCATCCCAGCAAGCTGGTACTCAATTTGCCGACCTCGGAAGGATGACAGGCTGAGTCAACCCCCCTGGCATTAATTCAGCGATCGACCGGGATTCGAACCCAGGATCCTAGGATCCTAAGCCGGCACCCTAACCGCTAAGCCAACACCAGGCTATTGCCTGATATTGTTGCCCTTATATTTTTTGGGATATGTTGTTGTTGTTGTTTTTTTGTTTATACAGTGGTTCTAAGCACATTGAGAGCTTCTACATTTACCAGGAGCACAATGACATAAGGGGACACAGTATATTTACCTCTGCCACTGAAGGTTACGTTTTCACCCGTCTGTCTGTCTGTATGTCTGTCGGTGAGCAGGATATCTCAAAAAGTTGTGGACGGATTTGGACGAAACCTGGTGGACAGGTTGGGTGTGTGAAAAGGATAAATTGGTTCGATTTTGGTGAAGATCAGGTTCTGGAAAAGATAATTTTTTTAAGTACTGTAATTCTTCACCATTGAAAGATGGGGCCAAAACGATATATATCACGATATCTCAAAGTTGTGAACGAGTTGTGACAAAATTTGGTGGCAATTTAAACACCCAAAAACGGTGGTTTAATATCGTGATCAATGGGAAAAATGGCCTGCTCGACCCTCCGAGTTTTTAATATTTTTTTGTGTAATTTTATTGATGTTCTTTTAAACCTGAATACTTACCATTTCTTTCACAATACAATCGTTATCAAATTCTGTCTACCACGGCTTGTAACGATCTTGTACAATTGCTCCGTCGGAACTCTAAACCGTTAGGACGTCGCCATTTCAGTCCTCCGACCGTACGTAAGGTTTTCTTGTTATATTTTGGTTTTGTTTTCTCCCCACCTCCACTGCAACAGGATTGAAGTTATTTTGTGCTACATTCTCTTCCTTCAGTTAAAGACTTACATCCTGAGCATTTTCTCTCTTCCCTCTTGTTGAGACTGTTCTGATGCTTATCTATAAAACAATACGCTGGTTTGTCTGTTGGTCTGTCTCTGTCACATCACGAGATGATGGAATCTCACATATTTGTGAATTAATTGTTTCCTCGTCATTTAATGTTAACGCTATATGTATATAAATAACCACCTTTAGAGGCCATTTTTCCCCGCAAAGCGGGGGTTGGCCTTTTTTGGGAACCGTGGTTGTTGTTGTTTTTCGGTCCCCTTTTTGAAGCAATGTTTTACGGCCGGATGCCCTTCCTGACGCCAACCCTTTTTGCCGCCTTTAACGACAAACAGGGAATTACCAGTGAACTGGTACTCAATATGCCGACCTCGGAAGGATGACAGGCTGAGTCAACCCCCCTGGCGTTAATTCAGCGATTGACCGGGATTCGAACCCAGGATCCTAGGATCCTGGGTTCGAATCCCGGTCAATCGCTGAATTAACGCCAGGGGGGTTGACTCAGCCTGTTCATCCTTCCGAGGTCGGCAAATTGAGTACCAGTTCACTGGTAATTCCCTGCTTGTCGTTAAAGGCGGCAAAAAGGGTTGGCGTCAGGAAGGGCATCCGGCCGTAAAACATTGCTTCAAAAAGGGGACCGAAAAACAACAACAACCACAGTTCCCGAAAAAGGCCAACCCCCGCTTGCGGGGAAAAATGGCCTCTAAAGGTGGTTTTTTATTTATTTATGGCAGTCTTAACTTATACCCTGGACAGAACAAACAAAGACGGACTCACACGGGGAATTGCAGAGTGGATTGGCTGGAAGGAGGTGGGTGGCTGGAGGGGGAGGAAGGCACGGAGCTGGCTGGAGCTTGATCCCGCACGGGACGTCGGGCTGGACCTCGACGGCCGCCGATGCCACCGATCTTGTCATGTGCGTGGGGTAACGGGTCGGAGCTGCTTGGTGGAGCCAACGCTGCTGGTGGGGGGTCTGGCGTGACGGGTTCTCTCTCCCTCTCTCACAAACTCCAGGACTCTCTTCAGGCTTGTCTGTGATCTGATCTCCTCCCTCCTCGACTCCCTCTGGGGGCGTCTTCCTCGGGTTATATAAGCCCCACCCTTGACCCTTTTGCGAACCTCCCCCAAACGTTCTTTTTCCGCCCTCTAAAGCCAACCCCTCGTTCTGGGTTGGTCGGCAAGGGCTGGTTCACTCCTCCCCTCTATGACGAGGTGGAGACACGCCTTTCTTCCCCGACCTTACCTCGTGGCCAATGGTGGTTTTGGGGCGATTCGAGCCAGCCCCAGCCAAAGGGCAGCAATGGCGAATGAAGAAAACCGCCCAAATGCAGTTGGCAATTGCAGCAAACCTGGCAAACCTGGCACTTTGAAGATGCCATGTCGGAGGGATCTACTTTATTTAATGCAGTGCAATGGAGTGTCAAATTAATGGAAGACAAATCCTTAGCCTAATACACAGAATAAGGATATAACTACTGAACAGGGAGATATGGTGTCCTGCGTGTATGCTTTATGGAATTAACTACGGGAACGCCCTTTGACCTTTATCTATCTATAATTCCAGTAATCTCTGTGTGTCTGTGTGTTTGTTTGTTTGTCTGTGACCGCTGTTTCTCGACAACCACGGGTCCGATATACTTTAAACTTGCCAGGTATATTGCTGGGGACCCGAGGATGTGCCTTTTCAAGGTTTCATATTAATCGGAGAAGTAGTTACCGAGCTATGTCCAAAAAACGATTCAACCAATCAGAGAGCAGCGAGCTATCACGTGTGCCGAACGTGGCGAACAGACTCTGCCTCGGACGGCACATTTGAGAGCGTATTCATTTATTTCACGTTGGCAAACTATGTTGGCGTTAAACTATGTTTTCAAACTAATTAAAACTAATTTGCGATTCATCGTCACTGCGATATGCGACCTTCCGGACAGTCAAATGAGGACGTCACTTCCGGACTTACGGATAGTCATAGTGACGACGTGAACGTGGCGAGCAGACGCTGTAAGGTACGATCGATTGTAGTACACGTTTATAATAACTCTGCCGATACAGGCCCGATTAACTGCAGCGCCATCCGAGCTGCGGCGTCGGGACGATACATTCATTGTACGGTCACATCACGCACTTACGGGCACGCCCATGGGCCCATGGGCGAAGACATTTTTTTTTTTTTTTTTGGCAAGGAACGGGCACCCACGTACGGGCACGTCCTAGTACAACAACAAATGCAGGAAGGAGGGTGACATTTTACAACAATTCATTACACAACAATAAAAAAACAACATTCTCATATCCACAACACTGCACCCTCCTCCCCCTAGACACGACCCGGGCCTATGAACTTTAGCTTTTAGTGTGGCACGTAGGTGTAGTTCCCTCTACATTTAACCTGACCCTGAGTGCGACAGTTTTAAAACATAAATAAATATGTCCCGCTGCTCCATTGCACCCTGCCTAACGGATTCACGCCCACAGCTAACCGAATTGCAGAATGGTCTTCAAACTATACATTTACGGTGGGGGCGCATTATTTACAATGGCTCTGCTTTTATTTACAATACGCAACCCAGGACCTGTGATTGTTATTTTGGGGGGGGAGACAGTCTGCCCTGCATCGATGCACCAGGAAGCACCCAAAAACGCACCAAAGCACCCTCAAGCACCAATCGGTGCACAGTCACCACAGTTCAATAAAAATAAAAACAACAAACCCTGCTGGTGGTCTCTTGCTCTTCGGCTCCCTCTGCTGGCTATTGCTATCTTCCTGATGTTGTCATCTTCTTTGCTGGCGGCCTATTTGCAATAATAAAATGCACCCAACGTGTCCATTTTTTAAATTTTATGGCCCACAGGGCCGACTAGTGTGGCTCACCTGTGGGGCATCGGTGCCCTGTGATCAAGGTCCGCCAGCAAGATCTAGGGCCTTCATGGCCGGTTCCAGCAGAGGGGCCATGCCCCAACCCATGGGGTCCATCAGTGGTGCTCAGCCACAGACATGTGGTCCAAAGGTGGTGCATCGATGCAGACAGCTGTGGTTGCGAGAGGTTCGGGCGCCCAATGGCGGACTCACGCACGCTCCCCTCGGCGCCCAGTGGCGCACAGGTCCTCATGTGGGAGACAAAGGGGGGAAAAGACAGATGAGCGAGGGGTAAGGTCTCAAAGGTACACATCAAACAAGGCAATGCAAGGCGAAGTGCGTACGGAGAGCAAAGTGAGAAAAGCTCGTCCCTACCGTACGTCACCCCACCCCCCCCCCCCCTGTCACCTACTCTACCCTTGCCCTTACCCCATATTTACAAAATCTACACCTTTACAAATTCGTCACTACTGTCACGTCTCCCCATATCTCTTCTACACCAAATTCGTCTTCACTCCCTCTACTTCAAAATTTGCCATCACCCAATTCATCATCAATCCTCATAAGGAGGAAGAGATGGAACACAAAGCACAATGTCACACCCACGTCATCATGCGTCTCACAATCCAAAACATTTGCACATTAAAATAATAAAACATGGCATGGTGCGGAGTTACGTCATCCCAGGTGAGTGGATGCAGATGGTGTGAGGAGATCTCCATCCTAACTATCCTCTAAATGACATTAACACACTTTACACTACCCGGGGTCGTCCCTGCCAATCCATTGGCCAACTTACACTATGGGTTCTAAAAACCAAATTCCCATTGACCAAACTGTGGTGCTTCTCAATTTGGGGTCTCACTCCCCCGATTCATCTCCCTATGCCCTTGCACAATTTCCGGGCTGAGTCGTGTAGCTCTCCCAGCAGGTCTACCCACCTGCACACCGCCACCACTGTAGTTGCCACCCGAGCTTACTTAGCTCCTCACCCTAACCTATCTAACTGGGGAAGGCCCCTCCTGGCTCTGTCACCCCTTGGTGCCCTCTGGCACTGGGCTACCCGGGTCCGTCCTCCGGATCCTCGGGCCCCATCCACAACAACTCTACCGGCTCCCAGAGCCCACCTGCGGCCTCACCTGGCCGACATCCTAACAGTGGCGGAGTGTCAACCAACTACACACACTAACAGGCTACACGCCCAGCCATTTCCACAACACTAATGCACCCATCCAAGTACCATTCTTCCACACGCACCACAGATGCCAATATCCAACCACAATTTACCTATACCCTCTACCTAACACTTACACTACCCTCCCCGGGTATTTGTGATGGGGGTCCATCCTCCTTTCCCCCATCCACACCTTCGCACCATCCACTCCACTCCACAGTTTCCACCATGCTCACTCCACGACCATCCATTCCAATACTCCATATACTCCAGACCATTTATTCCATACTCCTGTTTTTCCATACACCTGTTGTTGCACACCTGTGCAATCACACCTGGTGCCACCTGCACCCTCCTTCCTTCCTGGACCATTTGGTCAGCACAACTCATCACTATCACTCTCATACACTGCTCCATCCACCTGTCCAGTTGCACACCTGTGCAATCACACCTTTTAACCACACACACGGCATCATCTAATCTACCTGTTGCCCTGCTAACTTAGTGCTCCCCGTCTTCCCTTTAAACTAAGCACATACCACGGCATTATCATCCAAACTAACCTATCTGCGTCCCCACTACAGGTATCATTGTCACTACCTAATCTTAACGTTACCTAAGGTCATCTTCTCTAGATCCCTATCATTATCCTAACCCTCCCGGGCTAGTTTTCACTGCCAACCCCATAACTAGTGCTCCTTTGCCCCCGCTGTGAGAGATGGCAAAGTTGCCATCCCACCACATCGGGCATCTTTCATTATAAATTTTGCTCGTCCAATTCAACAAATCAAAAATTTGCCAATCATCTGCCAATCATTCAACCAATCATCAAATTTTGCTTTGCAATTTCGGGTCCAAACCACTATCATCATCACCCGTCTACTCACTAGATCCTCTCGGTGCGCCAATTCGTTTCCAAAGCTCTGCTTCGTAAAGCCGAGCAATGGATGCGGGTGGTTCGTTGCCAGCGGATGGTTCCGTCCGGCATTCGGTGCAGGGAAGGCGGTCTACTCGGCCCGAGATTCCACGCACCATCGGGGCACGGGACCGTCCGATGCCCCAATCTCGGCCGGCCGGAGCGCGGCAACCACAAGGCTTCGCTGTGTCGGCCCTTCCAAACGGACCGCCCGCTCCGCCTGGCGGAGCTCGGACGCGACCGTTCCGAGCGAGGCCCAGCGTGGATCGCGTACGGCGGTTCTTTCGAAACCGCCGTGGTTCGGATCCCCGCTGGTCCTCGCGGCACGCGAAGCCCGGCACGCACCGAGGGCCCGATTCAGCTAAACGTCGTTCTAACCGCTAACCCGGTTAGCGTCGATGCTCCATTCGCATGCTTACACCCCGCAGCCCGTTCCTTGCTCATACATCCAGCCGTCTCCATGCTCTTTGTCATTGCACCTTCCCTGACACACCCAGGTACACTCATTCTGCTTACAGACTTGGTCACACACCTGACCACCGCACACCTTTGCACACACTCGTCGTTCGCACACCTCACCAACACACCTCTTCGCGCCCCCTCCTCGGTCACCTCTGTGACAACCACAGGTGTGCTCTCACTTGCACACCCAACCACGTGC
The DNA here is from genome assembly GCF_964187855.1 of Myxine glutinosa. Classification (NCBI taxonomy): domain Eukaryota; kingdom Metazoa; phylum Chordata; class Myxini; order Myxiniformes; family Myxinidae; genus Myxine; species Myxine glutinosa. The sequence continues at coordinate 30,116,614 of NC_136266.1, read as the reverse complement.
CTCACTACCAACTCCAGCGTGCATTCCCATACGCGCTCTACCATTCCAGGTGTGCATCCTTCCATTCCAGGTGTACATCCTCTCTCACCTGCCACAACCAACTCACGCTCCGTGTCACTCTCACTACTCTCACCTCCACACTCGGTCGCGCACTCACCCTTACTCTCGCCAGCGCACTTTCCTCATGCACCCGTCCGTTACACACCTTTCTCGCGCACACTCTCCCTTTACACCCTCCGTAACACTCACCACAGGTGTGCATTCTCCCTTACTCTTGACAGCGCACTCTTTCCTCATGCACCCGTTCGTTACACACTTTTCTCGCGCACACTCTCCCGTTACATCCTCCGTAACACTCACCACAGGTGTGCATGCTTCCGTTACATCCCTTGTAACACTCCCTACGACGCGCTTCCATGTGCCCCCCCCGCACACGCGCTACGACCAACTCACTCTCGACAGCACACTCACTCCTCGGCGCGCACTTTTTCCTCACAAACCCCATAGTCGGACATTCTCGCACACCTCCTTCGCACACCATACCTGTCGCACACATCACCCGCGGCCTCACGAACACCCGGATCCAAATCAACCCCCAAGCCGACTGAAGCTTCCCTCACACCATATACATTTCCGCGTATATCGCCACTCACCATGGTACCTCGTCTCCGCACCTCCTTCGCCACCTGCAAGCTCTTTATTTGGTTAGCGAGCACACCATCACGATTTGAGCACCGACCTTGTACCAATTCTATTACTTCCTCCTTTATCTCTTTCTCAGTTTCCCTTCGTCTCTTCTTAATTTCAATCACCCCTTCTTCCACCTCCTCTAATTTTTCCTTTACCTCCTTCATCTCCCGGTGCGCCCCCTCTATCTCTTCCTCCAACGCCACTTTAACCGTTTCTATGTGCGTCCTCACCTCTCTGTCCTTTGTCTCCATTACTTCTGTCACCTCTCCCAACCTCTTCGTCAACCCCTCATGTACCATCTGACATTCCTTCTGTGTCGCTATTAATTCGTTCTTGATGTCTTTTTGTGTCGCTTTTAACCCCCCGATTATTGCAGTGTTCTTTTCCACTTGGTCCACGAGTTCCTTTTGTCCCACTGTCAGCTGTTCTACTCCCCTCGTCAGACCCTCTATGCCCCCCTGTAACCTAGCCGTATTATTCCTCACCTCTTTCTCCATACGCTTCTCACCTCGCTTTACCTCCTCGCTTACACCTCGTCGTATTTCCTTCCCCATCTCCTCCATCTCTTTTGTAGATGCCACCCTCATCTGTCCCAATTCATCCCTCTGAGCATCCAATTTACCTTCTAACCCGATTTTCACCTCCTCTATCTGGTTCCCCATCCTTTTGATTTCCCGGGCGGATTGCTCCCCTACTTCCCGCAATTTGTCGTCCATTGTGTTTTCTAACCCCCTTAACCCATTTTTCACCCCCTCTATCTGATTCTCCTGGGCAGCCATTCTATTTTCCACCCCCGTTAACCCATTCTTCACCTCTTTTATCCCGTTGTCTAACCCTCAAATTTACTGTCCAACCCCTTAAAATTATTGTCTAACCCCTCAAATTTAGTCCAACCCCGCAAATTTATTGTCTAACCGTTCACCGGTACCCATCGCGTCGTCCCTCATTGCTCCCATTTGGCCCTCCAATCGCTCACTATCAGCCCTCGCTTCGTCCCTCAATCGCTCACTATCAGCCCTCGCTTCGTCCCTTATTCGCTCACCCATTTTGTCCATAAGGGCCCCCATTTGTAGCAAAAAAGGTTCGAATCCACCGGTGCTGCTACGGTCACGGGCGCCGCTAAATTTGGTGCCGCTACACCCACGTGCGCGAGGGCGCCATTTTGCGCGCCTGACACCTCCTCAACCACCTCCTCGTTGCTCTCCTCCATTTCCTCCCTGTGGTCCTGGGTTACCCCTAACCCCTCTTCTAGTTCCCCCACCGGCATCCGATCGCCTTGACTAGCCATGGTGCGATTTCAAAGTTCGGGTTTTTCTAAAACAAAACAAATTTCGGCCGCTCGTAATTTTGAGCGCATTAAGCGCGCTTCGGGTCCAATCTCGCTCCCGACACCAATTGTTACGGATGCGGATAAGATGTTACTGGATTTGCCGAGCGGATGGCCGCCGCGCCCGAACAGTTACCCCGACTAACCCGATTCCTGAACGTTGGCCAAAATCGCGCCACAGATACTCAATAGGGAAAAGACAAAGGCGACACGGATGTGAAGAAGAAGAAGGAGGCAAAAAGGTTTGGAATACGATTATTATTTATTACTATTTGCAGGATTGAAAGAAACCAAGAAGAGGGAAAGATAAGAAAATAAAGCAGAAAGAGGGACGGACCAGAAAGACGCAGTGAAAATACTAGCTTATCTATGGCAGTCTTAACTTATACCCTGGACTAGGGCTGTCAACCGAGCCGAGACCGGGACGAAATCCCGGCGGTTTCGGCTTCGAGACGGTCTCGGGACGGTCCCGAGATAAATTGACTGACGCAATTTCTCGGTAAAAAAATCCCGGTTAAAATTCCAACTTATTGCAGATATTTTCCATAATAGAGGCATTTATTGAGCCTTGCTTTCATTACTCTGCTTCTGCACAAGCATCATTTTTCGCAAGTGCAGCTGAACTGACACAAACGATGATAGATAAAGTAAACTCACTGTTCCAGGATTTTCCCCTCGTCAACAAACAATGCACTGCAAACGAATCCGAATTCCGAATCCGGATCTTCACCAACATCTAATCATGTCGTCCTTGTCACACACGCTGCATCTCCACAAAATTTCGTCCGAATCCGTCCACAACTTTTTGAGATATTGTGTTCACAAACAAACGGACAAACGGACAAACAGACAGGAGTGAAAACATAATCTCCATCGACCTTTGATGGCGCAGGTAACGAAATCAGGATAAAGGTCACAATGAAAATCCGCCTCATCGCGGCTTTATTTAAACCGTTGAATCCTTCCGCTGTATCACTCCGCCTCGCCCCGCCCCGCTGCGGTCACGTGTCCGTCCTTGGAGACGAGTTACGGAATGTGGTTGCTATGGTCTTTTGCACATTAATATCGAGGGACTCGCTCGAGGCCCCGTGATTGGAGGGACGATGTTTATTTAGATTAAAAACACGTTTATAATGGATTATTCTACACACAATGTATTAATACAAGTACAATACATTATGTAGTTTTATGAAATGAGTTTTTGATGAATGTTTGTTTTAATTGCAACGCTAAATCTATAAATTGTAAGAATCCCTCGGGGTTTGGTTTGATGGTTTGAATGTGAAAGTATTTTGGTTATCTTATCTCCACTTTAGGCCTGATAAGTTGATTACGTTTACTTTAGTCACAGAGTCAAAATAAGGAGGCGGGGGGGGGGGGGGGGGGGGGGGGTGATCACTACACCGCCTGCTTTATAATTTACTAGCAGAAGTACCCGGCATTGTCGGGCGGGGGAGGGGAGGGGAACGGGGGGGGAGCGAGCCCCTTGGCGATCACAACTCACAAAATGATAATGAAACTCCAACCGGGACTCGAATATGCCTGGGCAGAAACATTTTCTCCCTCTCTCTGACATTCCGAGCAAGAAATTACACGACAATACAAACTGTAATGAGATAACCCGGTCCCATCGGTGGCTGATCATCTGCATGTAGGCGGTGTATTTTATTTCATCCCGGTAAATGGAAGCTAAGTCGGAATTTAAGTACTCAACATCAGAAATGAATTTTTTTCATTGTTGTTTATATATTGTAATGAAATTCCATTATTTTAGAAGCCTTATTATTTATTATTATTATTATTTTTATTTTTATTTTTTCTTTGCCGGGAACCGAGCCGACCCGAGATCCCGTTATGAACATTGAAAATTTATCGAGACGGTTCCGAGACGGGATTTTGAATCTAGCTAACAGCACTACCCTGGACAGAACAAACAAAGACGGACTCACACGGGGAATTGCAGAGTAGATTGGCTGGAAGGAGGTGGGTGGCTGGAGGGGGAGGAAGGCACGGAGCTGGCTGGAGCTTGATCCCGCACGGGACGTCGGGCTGGACCTCGACGGCCGCCGATGCCACCGATCCTGTCGTGTGCGCGGGGTAACGGGTCGGAGCTGCTTGGTGGAGCCAACGCTGCTGGTGGGGGGTCTGGCGTGACGGGTTCTCTCTCCCTCTCTCACAAACTCCAGGACTCTCTTCAGGCTTGTCTGTGATCTGATCTCCTCCCTCCTCGACTCCCTCTGGGGGCGTCTTCCTCGGGTTATATAAGCCCCACCCTTGACCCTTTTGCGAACCTCCCCCAAACGTTCTTTTTCCGCCCTCTAAAGCCAACCCCTCATTCTGGGTTGGTCGGCAAGGGCTGGTTCACTCCTCCCCTCTATGACGAGGTGGAGACACGCCTTTCTTCCCCGACCTTACCTCGTGGCCAATGGTGGTTTTGGGGTGATTCGAGCCAGCCCCAGCCAAAGGGCAGCAATGGCGAATGAAGAAAACCGCCCAAATGCAGTTGGCAATTGCAGCAAACCTGGCAAACCTGGCACTTTGAAGATGCCATGTCGGAGGGATCTACTTTATTTAATGCAGTGCAATGGAGTGTCAAATTAATGGAAGACAAATCCTTAGCCTAATACACAGAATAAGGATATAACTACTGAACAGGGAGATATGGTGTCCTGCGTGTATGCTTTATGGAATTAACTAGGGAATGCCCTTTGACCTTTATACAACAACAAATGCAGGAAGGAGGGTGACATTTTACAACAATTCATTACACAACAATAAAAAAAACAACATTCGCATATCCACAACAATATATATATATATCCAAATATATATGTATATATCCAAATATATATATATATATATCCAAATATATATATATATATTGTTATAGATCGCGGCTAGATGTTATAGACCGAGCGGTTTGTGACCGCGACCTAACAAACTTACCCGATTCCACCCGAACGTTGACTAATCGCGCTACGCTAGATCAATTGAGGAAAGGACACACGGCTGGATTAAAATGACACGACACCAAGGGTTCAGTTCTCAAGACCTCCGGAGGAGGTTATATTAGGGCGGAAGGTCAGATTACAACTACAAGAGGGACAGCATAGAAAGGCAGGCACTTAGACACACTTATCTTATTCCCGACAGACCACAGATAAACAGGACAAAAACTGACTCACACGGGGATTGATGGCAAGGAAAGCGGGTATTCGATGGCCAGCACAAGGTGCACCTTGTGCTCAGGGACAGGATAGCGCGGCCCAAAAGATGCAGGAGGTCTCTCAGCGCTCGGAGGTAGTGACTTCTCTTTCTCCAAGCTGGGGGCGCATCTCTCGTCACGTCCGGTAAGTGGCCGCGTATATCCGGCGGGGAGTGACACGCCCTCGGCTCGTTAGCTCCGCCCCAGATGGAATCGGCCCGTTGCTTCTCATTGGGTGCGTGCGGGGGGGTTACCGGCTCCGCCCTTGACGAGGGGCTGACAAGGAGCCCCTTCGTGGTAACCCCGTCGGAGCGCATGGTCAATGGCGGCTAACCGAGCCGGTGTGAGGACGCACACTCCCCCCGCGCGCGCCGTTGTTGTAGTTGTTGTTGTAGTTGTTGTTGTAGTTGTTGTTTGGGGAAGAAGATGGGAGGAGGTATGGGAAGGTCCTAAACTCACTACTGGTGCCATATAATCACATTCTGGTGCAACGAAGAGTCAGAATTAATGGAAACGAGTCCTTAACTGACATAGACTAAGAATAACTAGCAAGATGTCCGAAAGTTGTCTACGTGAGATGCGGTGGACCTGGGCACGACATTTAATGGGGGAAAAAGGGGAAGGTCGGTTCTACAGAGTGTTATTTACAGGCAATGGGACTAGGGAATGGGGGATTGGGGATAGTTGGGGAGTATTGGGGAAATAGGGGAGTATTTACAAGCGGATATTGAGGCCAAGTCCCATATCCGCAACATTGCACCCTTCTCTACCCTCGGGGCGTCCCGACCCGATAAATTTTTACCTATTTTAGTGTGGCACTCAGATGTAGTTCCCTCTACTATTAACTCTACCCTGAGTGCGACAGTTTTACAGATATTCACAAATGAGTAAATATGTCCCCCTGCGACGTTGCACCCTTCTCCTCACAGAAACACACCCACAGGATAACCGAATCCGGAAAGAATTCGCAAACTAAACATACAGCCGGTAGGGAGCAGTATTTACACAAGACTACGCTGATATTTACACTACGATCCAGGACCTGTTTTTGGAGGAACACATGCAGATGTTATGCATAGAGAGAGCACGCATGCCAGCATCGATACACCAACCCACGAGTGCTCTGTGGCCTTACGGCCTTTAATAATGTGCAGAGCACCCCTTCCCAGCACCAAAAGCACCACCCCATCACACAGTCAGCACCATCCGGTGCAGTCACCATTGTTCAATGAATAAAAATAAATTCAACAACCCCTAACCCTGCAGGTGTCTCTTGCTCTTCGTGTGGTGCACGTGGCCTTCTGGCTTCTTTCAAAAAATAAAGAAAGGCGCCAACCGCGTCCATTTCCTTATTGTGGCCATCAGGGGGCCAACTGTTAGTGGTTCACCTTGTATGGCATAGGTGCCACGTTGACCCATAGGTCCATCCATGGGTGGTGCTTGGCCGCAAAAGAACTGCGGTCCATTGTGGGTGGCCACAAACATTGCGGTCCATATGGTGTATCGATCCAGGCAGCAAGCAGCGAAAGTGCAGGCCCACAACTGCGGATCCAGCACCTCTCTCTCCTCTCTCTCTGCCCAAAAACCAGATCCTCGGAGGTGGGAGACAAAAGAAGCAGACAAGTGAGTAAGGTGGTAAGGGCGCAAAAGTGCACGCAATGCAAGGTAATGCACACTGGGGGCACATGGGAACCAGGTGAGACAGGTACGTTCCTACCGTACGCCCCCCCCCCCCCCCCACCAGGTAACCTACATGGCCCCTCCCTTACCCCTTACTGTATCCACAAAACACAACACTACCCATACACATCTACTTTACAAATCAACAAACATCCCTACTGTCTTCCCCGTTCCTCCCATAAACCAAATTCGTCTTCTCTCCCTCCTAACCAATCAAATTTGCCATTTTCAACTCTCATCAAAATTTGCCATCTCCAACTGAACATCACAATTTGCCATTACCAATTCATCATCAGTCCCTCCTAGGGAGGGAGAGATGGAATCACCCCAATGTCTCATCCACGTCGTGATGCGTCTCACAAATCCACAGCAATCTCATTTCCTGCAACAAAACAAAGAAAACACATGTGTGGAGTCATCATCATCACCTCAGGTAAGTGGCTGCGTATGGTGCGACAGGTTCATCAATCCTAACTATCTCCTAAATGACTTTAACAACTTTACACTACCCGGGGTCTTTCTCCGGCCAAACCATTGGCCCTCTTACACTATGGGTTCTAAAAACCAATTCCCATTGAGCAAACTGTGGTGCTTTTCAATTTGGGGTCTCACTCCCCCGATTCATCTCCCGGTGCCCTCGCACAATTTCCGGGCTGTGACGTGTACCTCTCCCAGCGGGTCTACCCACCTGCACACCCCCACCACTGCAGTTGCCTCCGAGCTTACCTGCTCCTTACCCTAACCTAACTACCTGGGGAAGGCCCTCTGGCGCTCTCCCCACTCGGTGCCCTCTCTGGCACTGGGCTGCCCGATCCACACCCGGGATCCTCAGGCACCCACTCACAACTACCGGCTCCCAGAGCCCACCTGCGGCCTCACCTGGCCGACATCCTCACAGTGGTGGAGTGCCCAACCAACTACACACACTAACAGGCTACACGCCCAGCCATTTCCACAACACTAATGCACCCATCCACAATACCATTCTGCAACCGCACCACAAATGCCAATATCCAACCACAATTTACCTATACCCTCTACCTAACACTTACACTACCCGCCCCGGGTACTCGTGAAAGGGGTCCACTCTTCCCCCATCCACACCTTCGCACCATGCACACCACTCCGTACCACTTACTCCAACTCTCTCCACACACCTGTACTTGCACACCTGTGCTCTCACACCTGGTGCCACCTGCACCCTTCTCTCCCCAAGCGCCTTCGCGCTGATCCACCACACTCACTACTCATCCATTGCTCCACACACCTGTCCAGTTGCACACTTGTGCAATCACACCTGTTCCATCCTCACACACACGGCATCATCTCAGCTAACTACTCCCTTCTGAAACCTGCGCTTCCCAGTCGTCCCTTTAAACTATTGCGCTCCCACGTCATTATCATCCATACTAATCTACCTGCGTCCCCACTACAGGTATCAGTCACTAACTAAACTTAACGTCACCTAATGTCATCTTCTAGGGCCCTACACACATATAACCTAACCCACCCGGGCTAGTTTTCACTGCCATACACCCCATAATCTAGTGCGCATTTGCCCCCACTCTGGGAAGGGTGGCAGGGATGCCCCCCTTACCCACCGGGCCCATCGCTCACTACCAATTTTGCACATCAAATTTCAACAAATCAAAATTTTTGCCAATCACTACCCATCATCTGCCAATCACTACTGCCAATCCCTTGCCAATCATCAAATTTTGTTTTTCTCTAATTTTGGGTCCAAAACACTAACCTCATCACCCAGTCTACTCACTAATGCCTCTCGGTGCGCCAATTCCTGTCCAAAGCCCGGCTTCGTAAAGCCAAGCAATGACTGCGGGTTGTGTGGTGCCAGCGGCTGGATACGTCCCGCATTCGGTGCAGGGAAGGAGGTTTACCCGGGCCGAGATCCCACGCACCATCTCGGCGTGGAGCCATCCAATGTCCCGATCTCGACCTGCCGGCACCTCTTAACAAAACGTGGTCGCCATGACGACCCTTCCTATCCAGCCGCCCGCTCCGCCTAGTGGAGCACGGACGCGGCCGTTCAAAGCGAGGCCCAGCACGCACCGAGGGCCCGCTTCGGCTAAAAGTCGACCTAACCTCTAACCTGGTTACCGTCGATGCTTCACCTGGGTTCTTACACGCATACGCTACCCCTTTCGTGCTCCTACATCCAGCCGTCTCCATGCTCCTCGTACCTTTCCTTACACACCCAGGTACTCTCATTCCACTCACAGCCTTGGTCACACACCTGACCACCGAACACTTTGGCACACATTCGTTGGTCGCACACCTCACCAACACACCTCTTCGCGCCCCCTCCTCGGTCACCTCCTCTGTGACAATCACAGGTGTGCTCTCATTCGCACACCCAACCACGTGCCTCACCACCAACTCCAGCGTGCATTCCCACTCACGCTCTACCATTCCAGGTGTGCATCCTTCCATCCCAGGTGTACATCCTCGCTCACCTGTCACAACCAACTCACTCTCCTTGTCACTCTCACTACTCTCACCTCCATTCTTGACAGCGCACTCACCCTTACTCTTGACAGCGCACTCTTTCCTCATGCACCTGTCCGTCACACACCTTTCTCGCGCACACTCTCCCGTTACACCCTCTGTAACACTCACCACAGGTGTGCATTCTTCCTTGCCTTTGACAGCGCACTCTTTCCCCATGCACCTGTCCGTCACACACCTTTCTCGCGCACACTCTCCCGTCACTCCCTCTGTAACACTTACCACACTGCGCTTCCATGTGCCCCCTCGCACACGAGCTACGACCGACTCACTCTCGCCAGCACCCTCACTCCTTGGCACGCACTTTTTCCTCACACACCCCAGAGTCGGACTTTCTCGCACACCTCCTTTTTCGCACACCAGACCTGTCGCACACTTCACCAACGGCCTCTCACGAACACCCGGGTCCATCTCGACCCCCAAGCTTATTAAATCACCTGGCGCATCATACGCACGACCATATTGGTCACCACTTACACCGGCTTCTCTTTCTCTTCGCTTCTCCTCCATCACCTGCGAATCCCTCATCCGGTTAATGAGCACATCATCACGATCCGAACACAGACTTTGGACCAATTCTTTTACTTCCTCCTTTATCTCTTTCTTATCCTCTCTCCGTCGCTTCTTAATTTCGCTCACCCCTTCTTCCACTTCTTCTAATTTCTGCTTCACCTCCTTCATCTCTTCGTGCGCCCCTTTAAGCTCTTCCTCTAACTCCACTTAATTTTTTTCTATGTGCTCCCGCACCTCCCGCTCTTTAACCTCCATCACCTCTACCACCTTGTCCATTTTCCTCGTCAGGTCCTCATGTACCGTCTGACACTCTTTTTTAATTACCCCTACGTCCTTTTTCATCTCCTTCTGTGTCGATTTTAAACCCTCTATTACCGCTGTGTTCTTCTTTACCTGGTCCCCCAACTCCTTTTGTCCCACTGTCAGTTGTTCTACTCCCAGCGTCAACTCCTCTATACCACTTTGCAATTTTACAGTCCCCTTTCTCACCTCCTTCTCCATGCGCTCCTTACAGCGCCTCACCTCCTCGCGCACTCCTCCGACCTCCTCACTCACTCCTCTTCTGATCTCCTCTCCCATCACTTGCATCTCCTGCCCAGATGCCACCCTCATCTGCTCCATTTCCTCCCTGTGAGCATCCAGTTTGGTTTCTACCCCCATTCTGACCCCCTCTATCTGCTGCCCCATTTGTTTAACTTCCCTTTCCGCTTGGTCCTTCATGTCCCTCAATTTGCCTTCCATACTGTTTTCTAACCCCTCTAACCCTTTTTGCATCCCTTCCATTTGATTCTCTTGAGCGGCCATTCTGTTTTCTACCCCCCATTAACCCCTCCTGTATTTCCCCTAATCTATTGTCTAATTTCCCAAATTTCTTGTCTAATCCCTTAAAATTATTGTCTAACCCCTCACCGGTACCCCTCGCTTCGTCCCTCATTACCCCCAATTGCTCACTCTGAGCCCTCGCTTCGTCCCTCATTACCCCCATTTGGCCCTCCAATCGCTCACCCATTTGTTCCATAAGGGCCCTCATTTGCAGGAGGAAAAGGTTCGAATCCACCAGGGGCGCTGCCACGGTCGCGGGCGCCGCGACCAGCGAGGCGCCATTTTGCGCATCCGCAATGTCGGGCGCAACGACGCTAATTTGTGCGTCTGCTACCCTCGCTGTTTCGCTCTCCTCGCGTCCCTCAATTTGGTCCTGGACCGACCCTGCCTCACTCTCCTCTACCGGACCCCAGCTGTCTTGGTCTGCCATAGCGCGACTTTCAAAATTCGGGTTTTTATTTCCGTAAAACAAATCAAATTTCGCCGTTATAATTTCGAGCGCGGAAAAAACGTGCTCCGGATCGAATTCTACCTCCCAAAGTTTGGGCCTAACAAATTTAGTCCCAGGTCCGAATCCGACACTCCTGACACCAATTGTTATAGATCGCGGCTAGATGTTATAGACCGAGCGGTTGGTGACCGCGACCTAACAAACTTACCCGATTCCACCCGAACGTTGACTAATCGCGCTACGCTAGATCAATTGAGGAAAGGACACACGGCTGGATTAAAATGACACGACACCAAGGGTTCAGTTCTCAAGACCTCCGGAGGAGGTTATATTAGGGCGGAAGGTCAGATTACAACTACAAGAGGGACAGCATAGAAAGGCAGGCACTTAGACACACTTATCTTATTCCCGACAGACCACAGATAAACAGGACAAAAACTGACTCACACGGGGATTGATGGCAAGGAAAGCGGGTATTCGATGGCCAGCACAAGGTGCACCTTGTGCTCAGGGACAGGATAGCGCGGCCCAAAAGATGCAGGAGGTCTCTCAGCGCTCGGAGGTAGTGACTTCTCTTTCTCCAAGCTGGGGGCGCATCTCTCGTCACGTCCGGTAAGTGGCCGCGTATATCCGGCGGGGAGTGACACGCCCTCGGCTCGTTAGCTCCGCCCCAGATGGAATCGGCCCGTTGCTTCTCATTGGGTGCGTGCGGGGGGGTTACCGGCTCCGCCCTTGACGAGGGGCTGACAAGGAGCCCCTTCGTGGTAACCCCGTCGGAGCGCATGGTCAATGGCGGCTAACCGAGCCGGTGTGAGGACGCACACTCCCCCCGCGCGCGCCGTTGTTGTAGTTGTTGTAGTTGTTGTTGTAGTTGTTGTTGTAGTTGTTGTTTGGGGAAGAAGATGGGAGGAGGTATGGGAAGGTCCTAAACTCACTACTGGTGCCATATAATCACATTCTGGTGCAACGAAGAGTCAGAATTAATGGAAACGAGTCCTTAACTGACATAGACTAAGAATAACTAGCAAGATGTCCGAAAGTTGTCTACGTGAGATGTGGTGGACCTGGGCACGACATTTAATGGGGGAAAAAGGGGAAGGTCGGTTCTACAGAGTGTTATTTACAGGCAATGGGACTAGGGAATGGGGGATTGGGGATAGTTGGGGAGTATTGGGGAAATAGGGGAGTATTTACAAGCGGATATTGAGGCCAAGTCCCATATCCGCAACAATATATATCCAAATATATATATATATATTGTTACAGACGTGGCTTGGATGTTATTTACCGAGCGGTTTTATGGTATGACCACGTCTGCACAAGTTACCCCGATTGCACCCGGGGTTGACTAATCGCGCTATGCTAGACCAATGAAGGAAAAAGAAGACACACGGCTGGAATTAATACGACACGACACCAGGGATACGGTTCTCAAAGGTTGTTATTACAATAATGCGGAAGGTTTAGATTACAGGGACAAGAGGGAAACATAGGAAGGTGGGCACTTAAACACACTTATATTAACCCCAACGGACGACAGATAAACGGGACAAGGCTCACTCACACGGGGTTTGATTGCAACGAAAGCGGGTAGCGATCGCTCCAGGTGCACCTGGAGCTCAGGGCAGGATCACGTACGGTCCAGTTTAAGAGATGCGGTGGAGGTATTGCAGCGCTCGAGGGGTGGCGACTTCTCTCTCCAGGCTGGGGGCGCATCTGACGTCACATCCGGCGCGTGGCCGCGTATATCCGGCGGGGAGTGACACGCCCTCGGCTCGTTAGCTCCGCCTCGTGGAATCGGCACGTTGCTTCTCATTGGGTGCGTGCGGGGGGGGTTACTGGCTCCGCCCCCGACGAGGAGCTGACAGCCAGCCCCTTCGGGGTAACCCCGTGGAGCGCATGGTCTGGAGCTAATCGAGCCGGTGTGAGGACGCATCCTCCCCCGCTCCGCCGCCATCCCCTCTGTTGTTGTTGTAATTGTTGTTGTAGTTGTTGTTATTGTTGTTGTTTGGGGAAGAAGATGGGAGGAGGTATGGGAAAGGTCCTAAACTCACTACTGGTGCCATATAATCACATTCTGGTGCAACGAAGAGTCATAATTAATGGAAACGAGGCCTTAACTGACATAGATTAAGAATAACTAGGAAGATGTCCGAAAGTTGTCTACGTGTGGTGCGGTGGACCTGGGCACGACATTTAATGGGGGAATAAGGGGAAGGTCGGCTCTACTGATTGTTATTTACATGCAATGGGACTAGGGAATGGGGGACTGGGGAAAGTTGGGGAGTATTGGAAAAAATAGGGGAATATTTACAAGCGGATATGGAGGCCAAATTCCATATTCGCAACATTGCACCCTTCTCTACCCTCGGGGCGTCCCGACCCGATAAATTTTTACCTACTTTAGTGTGGCACGCAATGTAGTTCCCTCTACTATTAACTCTACCCTGAGTGCGACAGTTTTACAGATATTCACAAATGAGTAAATATGTCCCCCTGCGACGTTGCACCCTTCTCCTCACAGAAACACACCCACAGGATAACCGAATCCGGAAAGAATTCTCAAACTAAACATACAGCCGGTAGGGAGCATTATTTACAAGACTATGCTGCTATTTACACTACGATCCAGGACCTGTTTTTGGAGGAACACATGCAGATGTTATGCATAGAGAGAGCGCGCTTGCCAGCATCGATACACCAACCCACGAGTGCTCTGTGGCCGACGGCCTTTAATAACGTGCAGAGCACCCTTCCCGAGCATCAAAAGCACCACCCCACCACCAATCGGTGCAGTCACCATTGTTCATTGGAATAAAAATAAATTCGACAACCCCTAACCCGGCAGGTGTCTCTTGCTCTTCTTGTGGTGCACTTGGTGTTAATTAACAGTGGTTCACCTTTATGGCATAGGTGCCACGTTGACCCATAGGTCCTTCCACGGGTGGTGCTTGGCCGCAAAAGAGCTGCGGTCCATTGTGGGTGGCCACAAACATTGCGGTCCATATGGTGTATCGATCCAGGCAGCCAACAGCGAAAGTGCAGGCCCACAACTGCGTAGCCAGCACCTCTCTCTCCTCTCTCTCTACCCCAAAGCCAGATCCTCGGAGGTGGGAGACAAAAGAAGCAGACAAGTGAGTAAGGTGGTAAGGGCGCAAAAGTGCACGCAATGTAAGGTGATGCACACTGGGGGCACATGGGAACCAGGTGAGACAGGTACGTTCCTATCGTACGCCCCCCCCCCCACCAGGTAACCTACATGGCCCCTCCCTTACCCCTTACTGTATCCACACAACACAACACTACCCATAAACATCTACTTTACAAATCAACAAACATCCCTACTGTCTTCCCCGTTCCTCCCATATACCAAATTCGTCTTCTCTCCCTCCTAACCAATCAAATTTGCCATTTTCAACTCTCATCAAAATTTGCCATTACCAATTCATCATCAGTCCCTCCTAGGGAGGGAGAGATGGAATCACCCCAATGTCTCATCTACGTCGTGATGCGTCTCACAAATCCACAGCAATTTCATTTCCTGCAACAAAACAAAGAAAACACAGGTGTGGAGTCATCATCATCACCACAGGTAAGTGGCTGCGTATGGTGCGACAGGTTCATCAATCCTAACTATTTCCTAAATGACTTTAACAACTTTACACTACCCGGGGTCTTCCTCCGGCCAAACCATTGGCCCTCTTACACTATGGGTTCTAAAAACCAATTCCCATTGGCCAAACTGTGGTGCTCTTCAATTTGGGGTCTCACTCCCCCCGATTCATCTCCCGGTGCCCTCGCACAATTTCTGGGCTGCGGCGTGTACCTCTCCCAGTGGGTCTACCCACCTGCACACCTCCACCACTGCAGTTGCCTCCGAGCTTACCTGCTCCTCACCCTAACCTAACTACCTGGGGAAGGCCCTCTGGCTCTCTCCCCACTCCGTGCCCTCTCTGGCACTGGGCTGCCCGATCCACACCCGGGATCCTCAGGCACCCACTCACAACTACCGGCTCCCAGAGCCCACCTGCGGCCTCACCTGGCCGACATCCTCACAGTGGTGGAGTGCCCAACCAACTACACACACTAACAGGCTACACGCCCAGCCATTTCCACAACACTAATGCACCCATTCACAACACCATTCTGCAACCGCACCACAGATGCCAATATCCAACCACAATTTACCTGCACCCTCTACCTAACACTTACACTACCCGCCCCGGGTATCCGTGATGGGGGTCCACTCTTCCCCCATCCACACCTTCGCACCATGCACACCACTCCGTACCACTTACTCCAACTTTCTCCACACACCTGTACTTGCACACCTGTGCTCTCACACCTGGTGCCACCTGCACCCTTCTCTCCCCAAGCGCATTCGCGCTGATCCACACACTCACTACTCATACACTGCTCCACACACCTGTCCAGTTGCACACCTGTGCAATCACACCTGTTCAATTCTCACACACACAGCATCATCTCAGCTAACTACTCCCTTCTGAAACTTGCGCTTCCCAGTCGTCCCTTTAAACTATTGCGCTCCCACGTCATTATCATCCATACTAATCTACCTGCGTCCCCACTACAGGTATCAGTCACTAACTAACCTTAACGTTACCTAATGTCAATCCTCGCTAGATCCCTACACACCATATCCTAACCAACCCGGGCTAGTTTTCACTGCCATACACCCCATAATCTATTGCTCCTTTGCCCCCCACATGGGAAGGGTGGCAAGGATGCCATCCCACCACATCGGGGGCCTCTCACTACCAATTTTGCACATCAAATTTCAACAAATTAAAAATTTGCTAATCAACTGCCAATCACTACCATTACCAATCATCACTCTGCCAATCCTTTGCCAATCATCAAATTTCGCCTTTTTCTAATTTCGGGGCCAAAACACTATCCTCATCACCCAGTCTACTCACTACTGCCTCTCGGTGCGCCAATTCCTGTCCAAAGCCCGGCTTCGTAAAGCCAAGCAATGGATGCTGGTTGTTTTGTGCCAGCGGCTGGATGCGTCCGGCACTCGGTGCAGGGACGGGGGCTTACCCGGGCCGAGATCCCACGCATCACCTCGGCGTGGAGCCATCCAATGTCCCGATCTCGACCTGCCGGAATGCCTCAACAAAAAGTGGTCGCCATGACGACCCTTTCTATCGGGCCGCCCGCTCCGCCTAGTGGAGCAAGGACGCGGCCGTTCAAAGCGAGGCCCAGCACGCACCGAGGGCCCGATTCGGCTAAAAGTCGACCTAACCTCTAACCCGTTTAATGTCGATGCTTCACCTGCATGCTTACACCCCGCAGCCCGTTCCTTGCTCACACATCCAGCTGTGCCCATGCTCCTCGTACCCTTCCTTACACACCCAGGTACCCTCATTCCACTCACAGCCTTGGTCACACACCTGACCACCGAACACTTTGGCACACATTCGTTGGTCGCACACCTCACCAATACACCGCTTCGCACCCCCTCCTCGGTCACCTCCTCTGTGACAATCACAGGTGTGCCCTCATTCGCACACCCAACCACGTGCCTCACCACCAATTCCAGCGTGCATTCCCACTCACGCTCTACCATTCCAGGTGTGCATCCTTCCATCCCAGGTGTACATCCTCGCTCACCTGTCACAACTAACTCACGCTCCATGTCACTCTCACTACTTTCACCTCCATTCCTGACAGCGCACTCACCCTTACTCTTGACAGCGCACTCTTTCCTCATGCACCTGTCCGTCACACACCTTTCTCGCGCACACTCTCCCGTTACACCCTCTGTAACACTCACCACAGGTGGACACTCTTCCTTACTTCTGACAGCGCACTCTTTCCCCATGCACCTGTCCGTCACACACCTTTCTCGCGCACACTCTCCAGTTACACCCTCTGTAACACTCACCACAGGTGTGCATTCTTCCTTGCCTTTGACAGCGCACTCTTTCCCCATGCACCTGTCCGTCACACACCTTCCTCGCGCACACTCTCCCGTCACACCCTCTGTAACACTCACCACAGCACGCTTCCATGTGCTCCCTCGCACACGCGCTACGACCGACTCATTCTCGCCAACACCCTCACTCCTTGGCATGCACTTTTTCCTCACACACCCCAGAGTCGGACTTTCTCGCACACCTCCTCTTTCGCACACCAGACCTGTCACACACTTCACCAGTGGCCTCTCACGAACACCCGGGTCCATCTCGACCCCCAAGCTTCTTAAATCCCCTGGCGCATCATACGCACGACCATATTGGTCACCACTTACACCGGGTCCTCTTCCTCTTCGCTTCTCCTCCATCACCTGCGAATCCCTCATCCGGTTAACGAGCACATCACGATCCAAACACAGACTTTGGACCAATTCTTTTATCTCCTCTTTTATCTCTTTCTTATCCCCTCTCCGTCGCTTCTTAATTTCGCTCATCCCTTCTTCCACTTCTTCTAATTTGTGCTTCACCTCTTTTATTCCCCGGTACGTCTCCTCAAGCTCATCCTCTAAGGCTACCTTGACCGTTTCCAGGTGCGTCCTCACCTGCCGGTCCTTCGTCTCCATTACCTCTATCACCTCGTCCAACCTCGTTGTCAGTCCCTCACGTACCATCTGACATTCCCTCTTCGTCGCTACCAAGTCATCTTTTAGTTCTTTCTGTGTCGCCTTTAAACCTCCTAATACCGCAGTGTTCCTTTGAACCTGCTCCACTAACTCCGTCTGTCCCACCGTCAGCTGCTCCACCTCCTGCGTCAGGTCCTCTATGCCCCCTTGTAACTTTACAGTCCCCTTTCTCACCTCCTTTTCCATGTGCTCCTTACAGTGCCTCACCTCCTCGCGCACTCCTCCGACCTCCTCACTCACTCCTCTTCTGATCTCCTCTCCCATCACTTGCATCTCCTGCCCAGATGCCACCCTCATCTGCTCCATTTCCTCCCTGTGAGCATCCAGTTTGGTTTCTACCCCCATTCTGACCCCCTCTATCTGCTGCTCCATTTGTTTAACTTCCCTTTCCGCTTGGTCCCTCATGTCCCTCAATTTGCCTTCCATACTGTTTTCTAACCCCTCTAACCCATTTTTCACTCCCTCTATCTGATTCTCTTGAGCGGCCATTCTGTTTTCTACCCCCGTTAACCCCTCCTGTATTTCCCCTAATCTATCGTCTAATTTCCCAAATTTCATGTCTAATCCCTTAAAATTATTGTCTAATCCCTTAAAATTATTGTCTAATCCCTCACTGGTACCCCTCGCTTCGTCCCTCATTACCCCCATTTGGCCCTCTAATCGCCCACTATTAACCCTCATTTGCTCACTCTGAGCATCCATCCGGTTCCCCATTACCCCCAATTGCTCACTCTGAGCATCCATCCGGCCCTCCAATCGCTCACTATTCTGGGCCATAAGGGCCTTCATTTGTATAAAAAAAAGTTCCAATCTTCCCAGCGGCGCTACTTCGGTCGCGGGCACGGTGACCAGCGAGGCGCCATTTTGCGCGCCCGCTTCTTCGTGCGTGACGGCGCTATTTTGCGAACCTGCCGCCCTCACTGCTTCGCTCTCCTCCTGTCCCTCATTTTGGTCCTGGATCGACCCTACCTCACTCTCCTTTACCGGACCCCAGCTGTCTTGATCCGCCATAGCGCGACTTTCAAAATTCGGTTTTTATTTTTTATTTTCGTAAAACAAATTGAAATTTCGCCGTTATAATTTCGCGCGGGAAACGCGCTCCGAATCGATTTTCCCTCCCAAAATTTGGGCCTAACTAATTTAGTCCCGGGTTCGAATTCCACTCCTCGACACCAATTGTTACAGACGTGGCTTGGATGTTATTTACCGAGCGGTTTTATGGTATGACCACGTCTGCACAAGTTACCCCGATTGCACCCGGGGTTGACTAATCGCGCTATGCTAGACCAATGAAGGAAAAAGAAGACACACGGCTGGAATTAATACGACACGACACCAGGGATACGGTTCTCAAAGGTTGTTATTACAATAATGCGGAAGGTTTAGATTACAGGGACAAGAGGGAAACATAGGAAGGTGGGCACTTAAACACACTTATATTAACCCCAACGGACGACAGATAAACGGGACAAGGCTCACTCACACGGGGTTTGATTGCAACGAAAGCGGGTAGCGATCGCTCCAGGTGCACCTGGAGCTCAGGGCAGGATCACGTACGGTCCAGTTTAAGAGATGCGGTGGAGGTATTGCAGCGCTCGAGGGGTGGCGACTTCTCTCTCCAGGCTGGGGGCGCATCTGACGTCACATCCGGCGCGTGGCCGCGTATATCCGGCGGGGAGTGACACGCCCTCGGCTCGTTAGCTCCGCCTCGTGGAATCGGCACGTTGCTTCTCATTGGGTGCGTGCGGGGGGGGTTACTGGCTCCGCCCCCGACGAGGAGCTGACAGCCAGCCCCTTCGGGGTAACCCCGTGGAGCGCATGGTCTGGAGCTAATCGAGCCGGTGTGAGGACGCATCCTCCCCCGCTCCGCCGCCATCCCCTCTGTTGTTGTTGTAATTGTTGTTGTAGTTGTTGTTATTGTTGTTGTTTGGGGAAGAAGATGGGAGGAGGTATGGGAAAGGTCCTAAACTCACTACTGGTGCCATATAATCACATTCTGGTGCAACGAAGAGTCATAATTAATGGAAACGAGGCCTTAACTGACATAGATTAAGAATAACTAGGAAGATGTCCGAAAGTTGTCTACGTGTGGTGCGGTGGACCTGGGCACGACATTTAATGGGGGAATAAGGGGAAGGTCGGCTCTACTGATTGTTATTTACATGCAATGGGACTAGGGAATGGGGGACTGGGGAAAGTTGGGGAGTATTGGAAAAAATAGGGGAATATTTACAAGCGGATATGGAGGCCAAATTCCATATTCGCAACAATATATATCCAAATATATATATATATATTGTTACAGACGCGGTGGTGGATGTTGGTTCACCGAGCGGTTTGGTATGACCGCGCCTGCACGTTTACCCGATTATGCTCGAACGTTGCCGAGTCGCGCTACGCTAAATCAATGAAGGAAAAGGACACAACGGCTGGGACTAAAATGACACGACACCAAGGGTTCAGTTCTCAAGACCTCCGGAGGAGGTTATATTAGGGCGGAAGGTTAGATTACAGGAATGAGAGGGACAGCATAGAAAGACAGGCACTTAGACACACTTATCTTATTCCCTGACAGACGACAGATAAACAGGACAAAACTGACTCACACGGGGATTGATGGCAAGGAAAGGCAGAATCGATGGCTCCAGGTGCACCTGGGCTCAGGGCAGGATCGACCCGGTCTGGTCTAGAGATGCGGGGAGGTCGCAGCGCTCGGATGTGGTGAATGTCTTCTCAAGCTGGGGGCGCATCTCACGTCACATCCGGTAAGTCGCCGCGTATATCCGGCGGGGAGTGACACGCCCTCGGCTCGTTAGCTCTGCCCCAGAGGGAATCGGTCCGCCCTTCTTATTGGGTGCGGGGGGGGGGGGGTTACTGGCTCCGCCCCTGACGAGGAGCTGACAGCCAGCCCCTTCGTGGTAACCCCGTGGAGCGCATGGGCAATGGCGGCTAACCACGCCGGTGTGAGGACGCACACTCCCCGCACGCCGCGCCGCGCCCCTCTGTTGTTGTAGTTGTTGTTGTAGTTGTTGTTGTTGTTGTAGTTGTTGTTGTTGCATGGGGAAGATGGGAGGAGGTAAGGGGAGGTCCTAAACTCACTACTGGTGCCATATAATCACATTCTGGTGCAACGAAGAGTCAGAATTAATGGAAACGAGTCCTTAACTGACATAGACTAAGAATAACTAGCAAGATGTCCGAAAGTTGTCTACGTGAGATGCGGTGGACCTGGGCACGACATTTAATGGGGGAAAAAGGGGAAGGTCGGTTCTACAGAGTGTTATTTACAGGCAATGGGACTAGGGAATGGGGGATTGGGGATAGTTGGGGAGTATTGGGGAAATAGGGGAATATTTACAAGCGGATATGGAGGCCAAATGCCATATTCGCAACATTGCACCCTTCTCTACCCTCGGGGCGTCCCGACCCGATAAATTTTTACCTACTTTAGTGTGGCACGCAGATGTAGTTCCCTCTACTATTAACTCTACCCTGAGTGCGACAGTTTTACAGATATTCACAAATGAGTAAATATGTCCCCCTGCGACGTTGCACCCTTCTCCTCACAGAAACACACCCACAGGATAACCGAATCCGGAAAGAATTCGCAAACTAAACATACAGCCGGTAGGGAGCATTATTTACACAAGACTACGCTGATATTTACACTACGATCCAGGACCTGTTTTTGGAGGAACACATGCAGATGTTATGCATAGAGAGAGCACGCATGCCAGCATCGATACACCAACCCACGAGTGCTCTGTGGCCTACGGCCTTTAATAATGAGCAGAGCACCCCTTCCAAGCACCAAAAGCACCACCCCATCACACAGTCAGCACCATCCGGTGCACCAATAAAGTGTTTATGAATCACCGGTGGTGTCACAGCCGGCCGATGTTCTGCCGCTGGTCTTGCCTTCGTGTGGTGCACTTGGTGTTCTTGCCTCTTTCAAAAAATAAAGAAAGGCGCCAACCGCGTCCATTTCTGTATTGTGGCCGTCAGGGGCCAACTATAAGTGGTTCACCTTGTATGGCATAGGTGCCACGTTGACCCATAGGTCCATCCATGGGTGGTGCTTGGCCGCAAAAGAACTGCGGTCCATATGGTGTATCGATCCAAGCAGCAAGCAGCGAAAGTGCAGGCCCACAACTGCGAAGCCAGCACCTCTCTCTCCTCTCTCTCTCTGCCCCAAAGCCAGATCCTCGGAGGTGGGAGACAAAAGAAGCAGACAAGTGAGTAAGGTGGTAAGGGCGCAAAAGTGCACGCAATGTAAGGTAATGCACACTGGGGGCACATGGGAACCAGGTGAGACAGGTACGTTCCTACCGTACGCCCCCCCCCCCCCCACCAGGTAACCTACATGGCCCCTCCCTTACCCCTTACTGTATCCACAAAACACAACACTACCCATAAACAGCTATTTTACAAATCAACAAACGTCCCTACTGTCTTCCCCGTTCCTCCCATAAACCAAATTCGTCTTCTCTCCCTCCTAACCAATCAAATTTGCCATTTTCAACTCTCATCAAAATTTGCCATCTCCAACTCAACATCATAATTTGCTATCACCAATTCATCATCAGTCCCTCCTAGGGAGGGAGAGATGGAATCACCCCAATGTCTCATCCACGTCGTGATGCGTCTCACAAATCCGACAGCAATTCTCCTTCCTGCAACACAAACAAAGAAAACACAGGTGTGGAGTCATCATCATCACCACAGGTAAGTGGCTGCGTATGGTGCGACAGGTTCATCAATCCTAACTATTTCCTAAATGACTTTAACAACTTTACACTACCCGGGGTCTTTCTCCGGCCAAACCATTGGCCCTCTTACACTATGGGTTCTAAAAACCAATTCCCATTGGCCAACTGTGGTGCTTTTCAATTTGGGGTCTCACTCCCCCGATTCATCTCCCGGTGCCCTCGCACAATTTCTGGGCTGTGGCGTGTACCTCTCCCAGCGGGTCTACCCACCTGCACACCTCCACCACTGCAGTTGCCTCCGAGCTTACCTGCTCCTTACCCTAACCTAACTACCTGGGGAAGGCCCTCTGGCTCTCTCCCCACTCGGTGCCCTCTCTGGCACTGGGCTGCCCGATCCACACCCGGGATCCTCAGGCACCCACTCACAACTACCGGCTCCCAGAGCCCACCTGCGGCCTCACCTGGCCGACATCCTCACAGTGGTGGAGTGCCCAACCAACTACACACACTAACAGGCTACACGTCCAGCCATTTCCACAACACTAATGCACCCATCCGCAATACCATTCTGCAACCGCACCACAAATGCCAATATCCAACCACAATTTACCTATACCCTCTACCTAACACTTACACTACCCGCCCCGGGTACTCGTGAAAGGGGTCCACTCTTCCCCCATCCACACCTTCGCACCATGCACACCACTCCGTACCACTTACTCCAACTCTCTCCACACACCTGTACTTGCACACCTGTGCTCTCACACCTGGTGCCACCTGCACCCTTCTCTCCCCAAGCGCATTCGCGCTGATCCACACACTCACTACTCATACACTGCTCCACACACCTGTCCAGTTGCACACCTGTGCAATCACACCTGGTCAATTCTCACACACACGGCATCATCTCAGCTAACTACTCCCTTCTGAAACTTGCGCTTCCCAGTCGTCCCTTTAAACTATTGCGCTCCCTCGTCATTATCATCCATACTAATCTACCTGCGTCCCCACTACAGGTATCAGTCACTAACTAAACTTAACGTCACCTAATGTCAATCTCTTCTAGATCCCTACAATATAACCTAACCCACCCGGGCTAGTTTTCACTGCCATACACCCCATAATCTATTGCTCCTTTGCCCCCACATGGGAAGGGTGGCAGGGATGCCACCCTTACCCACCGGGCCTATCGCTCCTACCAATTTTGCACATCAAATTTCAACAAATTAAAAATTTGCCAATCACTACCCATCATCTGCCAATCACTACTGCCAATCCCCTTGCCAATCATCAAATTTTGTTTTTCTCTAATTTTGGGTCCAAAACACTAACCTCATCACCCAGTCTACTCACTAACGCCTCTCGGTGCGCCAATTCCTGTCCAAAGCCCGGCTTCGTAAAGCCAAGCCATGAATGCGGGTTGTTCTGTGCCAGCGGCTGGATGCGTCCGGCACTCGGTGCAGGGACGGGGGCTTACCCGGGCCGAGATCCCACGCACCATCTCGGCGTGGAGCCATCCAATGTCCCGATCTCGACCTGCCGGACTGCCTCAACAAAAAGTGGTCGCCATGACGACCCTTTCTATCGGGCTGCCCGCTCCGCCTAGTGGAGCACGGACGCGGCCGTTCAAAGCGAGGCCCAGCACGCACCGAGGGCTCGCTTCGGCTAAAAGTCGCTCTAACCTCTAACCCGTCTAACGTCGATGCTTCACCTGGACGCTTACACCCCGCAGCCCGTTCCTTGCTCACACATCCAGCCGTTCCCATGCTACCTTTCCTTACACACCCAGGTACACCCATTCCACTCACAGCCTTGGTCACACACCTGACCACCGAACACTTTGGCACACATTCATTGGTCGCACACCTCACCAACACACCTCTTCACGCCCCCTCCTCGGTCACCTCCTCTGTGACAATCACAGGTGTGCTCTCATTCGCACACCCAACCACGTGCCTCACTACCAATTCCAGCGTGCATTCCCACTCACGCTCTACCATTCCAGGTGTGCATCCTTTCTCACCTGTCACAACTAACTCATGCTCCTTGTCACTCTCACTACTCTCACCTCCCTTCTTGACAGCGCACTCACCCTTACTCCCGACAGCGCACTCTTTCCTCATGCACCTGTCCGTCACACACCTTTCTCGCGCACACTCTCCCGTTACACCCTCTGTAACACTCACCACAGGTGTGCATTCTTCCTTGCCTTTGACAGCGCACTCTTTCCCCATGCACCTGTCCGTCACACACCTTTCTCGCGCACACTCTCCCGTTACACCCTCTGTAACACTTACCACACCGCGCTTCCATGTGCTCCCTCGCACACGCGCTACGACCGACTCACTCTCGCCAGCACCCTCACTCCTTGGCACGCACTTTTTCCTCACACACCCCAGAGTCGGACTTTCTCGCACACCTCCTTTTTCGCACACCAGACCTGTCGCACACTTCACCAACGGCCTCTCACGAACACCCGGGTCCATCTCGACCCCCAAGCTTCTTAAATCCCCTGGCGCATCATACGCACGACCATATTGGTCACCACTTACACCGGGTCCTCTTCCTCTTCGCTTCGCCTCCATCACCTGCGAATCCCTCATCCGGTTAATGAGCACATCATCACGATCCAAACACAGACTTTGGACCAATTCTTTTATCTCCTCTTTTATCTCTTTCTTATCCCTTCTCCGTCGCTTCTTAATTTCGCTCATCCCTTCTTCCACTTCTTCTAATTTCTGCTTCACCTCTTTTATTCCCCGGTACGTCTCCTCAAGCTCGTCCTCCAAGGCTACCTTGACCGTTTCCATGTGCGTCCTCACCTGCCGGTCCTTCGTCTCCATTACCTCTATCACCTCGTCCAGCCTCGTTGTCAGTCCCTCACGTACCATCTGACATTCCCTCTTCGTCGCTACCAAGTCATCTTTTAGTTCTTTCTGTGTCGCTTTTAAACCTCCTAATACCGCAGTGTTCCTTTGAACCTGCTCCACTAACTCCGTCTGTCCCACCGTCAGCTGCTCCACCTCCTGCGTCAGGTCCTCTATGCCCCCTTGCAATTTTACAGTCCCCTTTCTCACCTCCTTCTCCATGTGCTCCTTACAGTGCCTCACCTCCTCGCGCACTCCTCCGACCTCCTCACTCACTCCTCTTCTGATCTCCTCTCCCATCACTTGCATCTCCTGCCCAGATGCCACCCTCATCTGCTCCATTTCCTCCCTGTGAGCATCCAGTTTGGTTTCTACCCCCATTCTGACCCCCTCTATCTGCTGCCCCATTTGTTTAACTTCCCTTTCCGCTTGGTTCCTCATGTCCCTCAATTTGCCTTCCATCCTGTTTTCTAACCCATTTTTCACTCCCTCTATCTGATTCTCCTGGGCAGCCATTCTATTTTCTACCCCCATTAACCCCTTTTTCACCTCTTTTATCCCGTTGTCTAACCCCTCACCGGTACCCCTCGCTTCGTCCCTCATTACCCCCATTTCGTTTCCCATTACCCCTATTTTGCCCTCCAATCGCTCACCCTGAGCATCCATCCGGTTCCCCATTACCCCCATTTGGTTTCCCATTACCCCCATTTTTGCTTCTAGCCTCTCCATAAGGGCCCCCATTTGCAGGAGGAAAAGGTTCGAATCCACCAGGGGCGCTGCCACGGTCGCGGTGACCAGCGAGGCGCCATTTTGCGCCCCCGCAACGTCGGGCGCAACGACGCTATTTTGTGCGTCTGCTACCCTCGCTGCTTCGCTCTCCTCGCGTCCCTCAATTTGGTCCTGGACCGACCCTGCCTCACTCTCCCCTACCGGACCCCAGCTGTCTTGATCCGCCATAGCGCGACTTTCAAAATTCGGGTTTTTATTTCCGTAAAACAAAACAAATTTCGGCCGCTCCAAATTTTGACCAAATTTTTTTTTTTTTTTTCCTCTATTCGTTTTTTTTATAAAAATTTGCTTGGGCCTCGAATCCCACTCCCAGACACCAATTGTTACAGACGCGGTGGTGGATGTTGGTTCACCGAGCGGTTTGGTATGACCGCGCCTGCACGTTTACCCGATTATGCTCGAACGTTGCCGAGTCGCGCTACGCTAAATCAATGAAGGAAAAGGACACAACGGCTGGGACTAAAATGACACGACACCAAGGGTTCAGTTCTCAAGACCTCCGGAGGAGGTTATATTAGGGCGGAAGGTTAGATTACAGGAATGAGAGGGACAGCATAGAAAGACAGGCACTTAGACACACTTATCTTATTCCCTGACAGACGACAGATAAACAGGACAAAACTGACTCACACGGGGATTGATGGCAAGGAAAGGCAGAATCGATGGCTCCAGGTGCACCTGGGCTCAGGGCAGGATCGACCCGGTCCGGTCTAGAGATGCGGGGAGGTCGCAGCGCTCGGATGTGGTGAATGTCTTCTCAAGCTGGGGGCGCATCTCACGTCACATCCGGTAAGTCGCCGCGTATATCCGGCGGGGAGTGACACGCCCTCGGCTCGTTAGCTCTGCCCCAGAGGGAATCGGTCCGCCCTTCTTATTGGGTGCGGGGGGGGGGGGTTACTGGCTCCGCCCCTGACGAGGAGCTGACAGCCAGCCCCTTCGTGGTAACCCCGTGGAGCGCATGGGCAATGGCGGCTAACCACGCCGGTGTGAGGACGCACACTCCCCGCACGCCGCGCCGCGCCCCTCTGTTGTTGTAGTTGTTGTTGTTGTAGTTGTTGTTGTTGTAGTTGTTGTTGTTGCATGGGGAAGATGGGAGGAGGTAAGGGGAGGTCC